>NC_139146.1:118347644-118724753 GCF_964270905.1 Leucopleurus acutus | reverse complement strand
GAGTGGACTTTTTGGTTGCTTCCATGTCTTGGCTATTGTAATACTGCTGCAATGCAGATTTGCCTGCCAGTGTCTCTCCAATTCTGTCTTCTTAGGTTATAGGCCCAGGAATGGGGCTGCTGGATCATATCGTAGCTCAATGTTTACCTTGTACAGGCACCTCCATTCTGTTCTCATTACTGGCTATTACCAGGTTAAGTCCCACTTAAAGTTGAGGGTATGCAGTTCTCCACAACCCCTTCAGCATTTATTGTTTGTAGTTTTTTTTTGCTGAATGTTATTCTGACTGGTGTGAGCTGATACCTCTTTGTGGTTGGATTTTCACGCGTCTCATAATCCCTTGAAATTGAGCTTTCAGGCATGTCCTTTTTTTCTTCAAACTGTGAGTACAGCTTCAAATTGTTTTCTTGAAGTATGTGCCACATTTTAAAATACTTTGGCCATTACCTCCCTCAAGACATTTTGAGGGTAGGTTTCATTTACAGCCCTCCAGTACTTGTGTATATGAAGTGACCATTAGTACAGGTTTAAAGCTGCTGTTGCAGATAACGGCCAGAAAGCGACAGCATATCTGCTTTCCCCACTCTCGTAACTAGGGTAACAGACCTTCCTGCCAGTGGTGTTCCTCGCTTATAAATTAGAGTGGAATGTGCCTTGGTAAATCCCCAAAAGGTGATATCTGCTTACTTATATTTGTTTTTGTTTGTTTGTTTTTCTTCTTGCTGTACAGGGCATCTCACCACTGTGGCCTCTCTAACTGTGGAGCACAGGCTCCGGACATGCAGGCCCAGGGGCCACGGCCCACGGGCCCAGCCACCCACGGCACGCGGGATACCCCCGGACCGGGGCACGAACCCGCGCCCCCCTGCATCAGTAGGCGGAGCCCCAACTATTAGGCCATGAGGGAAGCCCCTATATTTGTTTCTTAAATTGAAACCCAAATCCTTAAGCCTAACTTAATTTTTTTGTGTGTGTGTGTTTTAAAAAATATTTTTCTTGGGTTAAAACAAATTAGCAGAACAAAAAAAATAAAACAGAAAGTAACCTGAGTGTCCCTCAAAAAGCTAAGTCTGAAATACTTGGTATTTCTGTTCTATGGACTGTTATGTAGCCTCTAAAAAGTGAGGGAGGGCTTCCCTGGTGGCGCAGTGGTTGAGGGTCCGCCTGCCGATACAGGGGACACGGGTTCGTCCCCGGTCTAGGAGGATCCCACGTGCCACGGAGCGGCTGTGCCCGTGAGCCTTGGCTACTGGGCCAGCGCGTCCAGAGCCTGTGCTCCACAATGGGAGAGGCCACGGCAGTGAGAGGCCCGCGTACCGCAAAAAATAATAATAATAATAATAAATAAAAAAGTGTGAGAGCTAAATCTGCTTTTCTACAGTGAGAATCATGATGTTCCAGATGTAAGGAACGCCTGGATAAAATCAGAAAGCTACACATTATGCTGGTCGTTACAGGGAGTGGAAAAGATGGCAAGTGGTAAAATATTATCTTTTCCTTTAATATTTTTAAATTTTCCTTGTTACAAAGAACTTGAATTATAATTGTACTTTAAAAAAGTACCAATGAAAATTTAAAAGAAAAAAAAATATGTTGTGTGTTTAATCACATTTCATAGAATTGTTATCCCTGAATCACAATTCTGTTAGTACACCAGTATAGAGATTATTTCTTAATATTTAGGTAAGAACCATTTCCTTCTGATTTTGAGAATAATTCTGTAAACTCACTTCTAGTAATGGCACTCTTCCCCAAATCAAAGGTTAAACAAGTGAGATGCAAGCAAAATAATCATGAAAATACAAAGCAACACAACAGCAACAAAAAATTTCTAACTTCCAATAACAGCTCCATTTAGAAGAGGGTTTATATCTTCAAAACAAAAGCATTCCTCCTTGACTTTCTAACCCGTCAAAATCGGTGTATTCTACAGAAAGTCTGTGATGTTATTCCCATAAAACTACCCTTTACTGCTTCTGCCTGCATTAGATTTCCTAAGCACTAGTGTTTTAATGTACAGGTTAAAAACAGAATCTTAATGTGATTTATTTATAATGTATGTGTTCTTTGTCTTTTCCTAGTGTCTAATGCCTTCTCCATGGCTGGACCACAAATAATATTCCTTTACGTGCTAAGTGATGTCTGGAGAGTGGGAGAGGTTTGATAAATACCCTAATTCAAAAGCGTACTGTAACACTAACTCGTACCCAAACCCGTATCCTAACCACTACCTTAAACCTAACCTGTACTCTAACACATACCCTAACACTAAACCATACCCTAACCTTAACCCGTACCTTAATCCTAACACATAGCTGTTCCCTATCCTGTACCCTAACCCTAACCAGTACCCTAACCCTAACTCGTACCCTAACCCTACCCCTTACCCTAACCCTAACACATACCTTAACCCTAACATGTACTCTAACAATACCGTAACCCTAACACGTAGCTGTACCTTAACCTGTACCCTAACCCATACCCTAATCCTAACCCGTATCCTAACACTAACCCGAACCCTAACCCGTACCCTAACCCATACCCTAACCCATACCCTAACCCATACTCTAACCCTAACCCGTATCCGAATCCTAATCTGTACCCTAACCCTAACAGTAACCCTAATCCTAACCGTAACCCCAAGCTGTACCCTAATCCTAACCTGTACCCTAACCCTAATCTGTACCCTAACCTGTTCCCTAAACCCTAATCCTTACCCCTAACTTAATTTTTTTTCTATTTTAAAAAATGCTTTTCTGGGGTTAAAAGAAATTAGCAGAACGACAAAATAAAACAGAAATTAACCTGAGTGTCCCTCCAAAAGCTAAGTCTGAAATAGTTGGTACTTCTGTTCTATGGACTGTTATGTAGCCTATAAAAAGTGTGAGAGCTAAATCTGTTTTTCTACAGTGAGAAACATGATATTCCAGATGTAAGGAAAACCTGGATAAAATGAGAAAGCTACAGATTATGCTGGTCGTTTCAGGGAGTGGGAAAGGATGGTAAGTGGTAAAATATTATCTTTTCCTTTAATCTTTTTAAATTTCACTTGTTACAAAGAACTTGAATTATAATTGTACTTTTAAAAAGTAACAATAGAGGGGGCTTCCCTGGTGGCGCAGTGGTTGAGAGTCCGCCTGCCGATGCACGGGGCACGAGTTCGTGCCCCGGTCCGGGAAGATCCCACATGCCATGGAGCGGCTGGGCCCGTGAGCCATGGTCGCTGAGCCTGCGCGTCCAGTGCCTGTGCTCTGCAACGCGAGAGGCCACAACAGGGAGAGGCCCGCGTACTGCAAAAAAAAAAAAAAAAAAAAAAAGTAATAATGGAAATTTAGAAGAAAAAAATATACATTGTGTGTTTAATTACATTTCATAGAATTATTGTCCCTGAATCATAATCCTATTAGTACACCAGTATTTATTAGTACACCAGAGATTATTTCTTAATATTTAGGTGAGAACCATTTCCTTCTGTTTTTGAGAATAATTGTGTAAACTCATTTCCAGTAATGGCACTCTTCCTCAAATCAAAGGTTTAACAAGGGAGATGCAGGCAGAATAATCATGAAAACACAAAGCAATACAACAGCAACAAAAAATTTCTAACTTCCAATAACAGCTCCATTTAGAAGAGGGTTTATATCTTCAAAACAAAAGCATTCCTCCTTGACTTTCTAACCAGTCAAAATCTATGTATTCTACAGAAAATCTGTGATGTTATTCCCACAAAACTACCCTTTACTGCTTCTGCCTCCATTAGATTTCCTAAGCACTAGTGTTTTAATGTACACGTTAAAAACAAAACCATAATGTGATTTATTTATAATGTGTGTGTTCTTTGTCTTTACTAGTATCTAAAGTCTTCTCCTTGGCAAGACCCCAAATAATATTCCTTTACGTCCTAAGTGATATCTGGAGAGTGGGAGAGGTTTAATAAATACCCTAATCCTAAAGCATACCCTAACCCTAACCCGTACTCAAACCTGTACCCTAACCCTAACTCATACTCTAACACATACCCTACTCCTTACCCATACCCTAACCCTAACCCTAACCCTAACCCTAACCCATACCCTAACCCTACCCTAGGGTAGCTGTACCCTACCCTGTACCCTAACACTAACCAGTACCCTAACCCTAACCCTAACTTGTACCCTAACCCTACCCCGTACCCTAACCCTAACATGTACCCTAACCCTAAAACCTACCCTAACCCTAACACGTTGCCGTACCCTAACCTGTACCCTAACCCCTACCCGAACCCTAACCCTAACCCATACACTAACCCATACCCTAATCCTAACCCATATGCTAACACTAACCTGTACCCTAACACGTACCCTAACCCTAACCCTTAGCCATACACTAAACTGTACCCTAACCCTAACCCGAACCCTAACCCTAACCTAAACCGTACCCTAACCCTACACCGTACCTTAACCCTAACCTGTACCCTAACCCTAACACCTACCCTAACACATACATTAACACTAACCCGTAGCCATACCCTAACCTGTACCCTAACCCGTACCCGAAACCTAACCTTAACCCTAACCTATACCCTAACCCGTATCCTAACACTAACCCATACCCTAACCCGTACCTTAACCCTAACCCGTAGCTGTACAGTAAACTGTACCCTAACCCTAACTGGTACCCTAACCCTCACCAATACCCTAACCCTCACCTGTACCGTAACCCTAACGCTAACCCTAACCTGTACCCTAATCCTAACCTGTACCCTAACCCGTACCCTAAACCCTAATCCTTAACCCTAACTTAATTTTTTTTTGTATTTTAAAAAATATTTTTCTGGGGTTAAAACAAATTAGCAGAACAACAAAATAAAACAAATTAACCTGAGTGTCCCTCTAAAAGCTAAGTATGAAATACTTGGTACTTCAGTTCTATGGACTGTTATGTAGCCTATAAAAAGTGTGAGAGCTAAATCTGTTTTACTACAGTGAGAAACATGATGTTCCAGATGTAAGGAACACCTGGATAAAATGAGAAAGCTACACATTATGCTGGTCGTTTTAGGGAGTGGGAAAGGATGGCAAGTGGTAAAATATTTTTTCCTTTAATCTTTTTAAATTTCACTTGTTACAAAGAACTTGAATTATAATTGTACTTGCAAAAAGTAACAATGGAAATTTAAAAGAAAAAATATATATTGTGTGTTTAGTTACATTTCATAGAATTATTATCCCTGAATCATAATTCTGTTAGTACACCAGTATAGAGATTATTTCTTAATACTTAGGTGAGAACCATTTCCTTCTGTGTTTGAGAATAATTCTGTAAACTCATTTTCAGTAACGGCACTCTTCCCCAAATCAAAGGTTTAACAAGGGAGATGCAAGCAGAATAATCATGAAAACACAAAGCAATACAACAGCAACAAAAAATTTCTAACTTCCAATAACAGCTCAATTTAGAAGAGGGTTTATATATTCAGAACAAAAGCATTCCGCCTTGACTTTCTAACAAGTCAAAATCTGTGTATTCTACAGAAAATCTGTGATGTTATTCCCATAAAACTACCCTTTACTGCTTCTGCCTCCATTAGATTTCCTAAGCACTAGTGTTTTAATGAACAGGTTAAAAACAAAATCCTAATGTGATTTATTTATAATATGTGTGTTCTTTGTCTTATCCTAGTGTCTAAAGTCTTCTCCATGGATGGACGCCAAATAATATTTCTTTACATGCTAAGTGATATCTGGAGAGTGGGAGAGGTTTAATAAACACCCTAACACTAACCCATACACTAACCATAACCCTAACCCGTACCTTAACCCTAACACATAGCTGTACCCTAACCTTTACCCTAAAACATACCCTAACCCTAACCCTAAACTGTACCCTAACCCGTACCCTACACCTAACCCATAGCCATACCATAACTGTACGCTAACGCTAACCCATACCCTAACCCGTACCCTAAACCTAACCCGTACCCTAATGCTAACCCATACCCTACCCCATAACATCACCCTAATCCGTAGCCATACCCTAAACTGTACCCTAACCCTAACGGTAACCCTAATCCGTACCCTAAACCATACCCTAATCCTAACCCATACCCTAACCAGTACCCTAACCCTAACCCATTTCCGTACCCTAACCAGTACCCTAAACTGTACCCGTGCCCAAACACTAATCCTAACCCTAAAGCTAACCCTAACCTGTACCCTAATCCTAACCCGTACCCAAACACGTACCCTAACCCTAAACCATAGCCATACCCTAAACTGTACCCTAACCCTAACCTGTACTTAACCTGTACCCTAATCCTAACCCGTACCCTAATCCTAAACCATACCCTAACACTAAACCGTACCGTAACCCATACCCTAACCCTAACCCGTAGCCACACCCTAAACTGTACCATAACCCATACCCTAAACCTAACCCTAACCCGTACCGTAACCCTAACCTGTACACTAACCCATACGCTAACCCTAAACCGTAGCTGTACCCTAACCTGTACCCTAACCCATACCCTAACCTGTACCCTAATCCTAACCTGTACCCTAAATTGTACCCTAAATCCTAATCCTTACCCCTAATTATTTTTTTTGTATTTAAAAATATATTTTTCTGGGGTTAAAACAAATTAGCAGAACCACAAAATAAAACAGAAAGTAACCTGAGTGTCCCTCAAAAAGCTAAGTCTGAAATACTTGGTACTTCTGTTCTATAGATTGTCAGGTAACCTATAAAATGTGTGAGAGCTAAATCTGTTTTTCTACAGTGAGAAACATGATGTTCCAGATGTAAGGAACACCTGGATAAAATGAGAAAGCTACACATTATGCTGGTCATTTCAGGGAGTGGAAACGGATGGCAAGTGGTAAAATATTTTCTTTTCCTTTAATCTTTTAAAAGTTCACTTGTTACAAAGAATATGAATTATAATTGTACTTTTAAAAAGTAACAATGGAAGTTTAAAAGAAAAAAATATACACTGTGTGTTTAATTACATTTCATAGAATTATTATCCCTGAATCATAATTCTGTTAGTACACCAGTATAGAGATTATTTCTTAATATTTAGGTGAGAACCATTTCCTTCTGTTTTCGAGAATAATTGTGTAAACTCATTTCCAGTAATGGCACTCTTCCCCAAACTCATTTCTACCACCCTAACCCTACAGCGTACCCTAACCCTAACCCGTACCCTAACACTAACCCATACACTAACCCTAACCCGTACCCTAACCCTAACCCATAGACATACCCTAACTTGTACCCTAAACTGTACCCTTACCCTAACCCTAAACTGTACCCGTACCTGTACCCTAATCCTAACTCGTACCCTAACATTAACCCATACCCTAACCCTAACCCATTGCTGTACCCTAACCTGTACCCTAAACCGTACCTGTGGCCTAACCCTAGCCCTAAACCTAACCCTAACCCGTGTCCTAATCTTAACCCGTACCCCAACACTAGCCCATACCCAAACCCGTACCCTAACCCTAAACCGTAGCCATACCCTAAACTGTACCCTAACCCGTACCTAACCTGTACCCTAATCCTAACCCGTATCCTGACACTAACCCGAACCCTAACCCGTATCTTTACCCTAACCTGTATCTTAACCCTAACCCATGGCTGTACCCTAACCTGTACCATAACCCCTACCCTAACCCATACCCTAACCTGTACCCTAAACCCTAATCCTTACCCCTAACCTAATTTGTTTTTTTTTTTTTTGTATTTTAAAAAATATTTTTCTGGGGTTAAAACAAATTATCAGAACAACAAAATAAAACAAAAACTAACCTGAGTGTCCCTCAAAAAGCTAAGTTTGAAATACTTGGTACATCTTTTCTATGGACTGTTATGTGGCGTATACAAAGCGTGAGAGCTAAATCTGTTTTTCTACAGTGAGAAACATGATGTTCCAGATGTAAGGGACACCTGGATAAAATGAGAAAGCTACAGATTATGCTGGTCGTTTCAGGGAGTGGGAAAGGATGGCAAGTGGTAAAATATTTTCTTTTCCTTTAATCATTTTAAATTTCACTTTTTACAAAGAACTTGAATCATAATTGTACTTTTAAAAAGTAAAAATGAGGGCTTCCCTGGTGGCGCAGTGGTTGAGAGTCCGCCTGCAGATGCAGGGGACATGGGTTCGTGCCCCGGTCCAGGAAGTTCTCACATGCCGTGGAGCAGCTGGGCCTGTGAGCCATGGCCGCTGAGCCAGTGCGTCCGGAGCCTGTGCTCTGCAACGCAAGAGGCCACAACAGTGAGAGGCCCGCGTAACACACACACACACACACAAAGTAACAATGAAAATTTAAAATAAGAAAATATATTTTGTGTGTTTAATTACATTTCATAAAATTATTATCCCTGAATCATAATTCTGTTAGTACAACAGTATAGAGATTATTTCTTAATATTTAGGTGAGAACAATTTCCTTCTGTTTTTGAGAATAATTCTGTAAACTCATTTCCAGTAATGACACTCTTCCCCAAATCAAAGGTTTAACGAGGGGGATGCAAGCAGAATAATCATGAAAACACAAAGCAATACAACAGCAACAAAAATTTTCTAACTTGCAATAACAACTCAGTTTATAAGAGGGTTTATATCTTCAGACAAAAGCATTCCTCGTTGACTTTCTAACCAGTCAAAATCGGTGTATTCTACAGAAAATCTGTGATGTTATTCCCATAAAACTACCCTTTACTGCTTCTGCCTCCATTAGATTTCCTAAGCACTAGTGTTTTAATGTACACGTTAAAAACAAAATCCTAATGTGATTTATTTACAATGTATGTGTTCTTTGTCTTATCCTAGTTTCTAAAGTCTTCTCCATGGCTGGACCCCAAATAATATTCCTTTACGTGCTAAGTGATATCTGGAGAGTGGGAGACGTTTAATAAATACCCTAACCCTAACCCTAAACCGTACCATAACCCGTACTCTAATCCTAACCCATACCCTAACCCTAACCCATACCATAACCCTAACCTGTACTCTAACACTAACACATACCCCAAACCGTACCCTAACCATAACCCGTAGGCGTACCCTAAACTGTACCCTAACCGTAACCCGTACCCTTACCCTAACCCATACTCTAACCCATATGCTAAACCCTAATCCTTACCCCTAACTTAATTTTTTTTTGTATTTAAAAAAATATTAGTCTGGGGTTTAAACAAATTAGCAGAACAACAAAATGAAACAGAAAGTAACCTGAGTGTCCCTCAAAAAGCTAAGTCTGAAATACTTGGTACTTCTGTTCTATGGACTCTTTTGTAGCCTATAAAATTGTGAGAGCTAAATCTGTTTTTCTACAGTGAGAAACATGATGTTCCAGATGTGCAGAACACCTGGATAAAATGAGAAAACTACACATTATGCTGGTCATTTCAGGGAGTGGGAAAGGTTGGCAAGTGGTAAAATATTATCTTTTCCTTTAATCTTTTTAAATTTCACTTGTTACAAAGAACTTGAATTATAATTGCACTTGAAAAAAGTAACAATGTAACTTTAAAAGAAAAATATACATTGTGTGTTTAATTACATTTCATAGACTTATTATCCCTGAATCATAATTCTGTTAGTACACCAGTTTAGAGATTATTTCTTAATATTTAGGTGAGAACCATTTCCTTCTGTTTTTGAGAATAATTGTGTAAACTCATTTCCAGTAATGGCACTCTTCCTCAAATCAAAGGTTTAACAAGGGAGATGCAGGCAGAATAATCATGAAAACACAAAGCAATACAACAACAACAAAAATTTCTAACTTCCAATAACAGCTCCATTTAGAAGAGGGTTTATATCTTCAAAACAAAAGCATTCCTCCTTGACTTTCTAACCAGTCAAAATCTATGTATTCTACAGAAAATCTGTGATGTTATTCCCACAAAACTACCCTTTACTGCTTCTGCCTCCATTAGATTTCCTAAGCACTAGTGTTTTAATGTACACGTTAAAAACAAAACCATAATGTGATTTATTTATAATGTGTGTGTTCTTTGTCTTATCCTAGTCTCTAAAGTCATCTCCGTGGCTGGACCCCAAATAATATTCCTTTATGTGCTAAGTGATATCTGGAGAGTGGGAGACGTTTAATAAATACCTTAACCCTAACGCTTACCCTAACCCTAACCCTAACCCGTACCCTAACCCGTACCCTAACACTAACCCATACCCTAACCCTAACCTGTACCCTAATCCTAACCTGTATCCTAACCCTAACCCGTAGCCTAACCCATACCCTAACCCTAACCTGTAGCTGTACCCTAACCCATACACTAACCCTAACTCTCACCCGTACCTTAACCCTAACCCACACCCTAACCCTAACCTGTACTCTAACCCATAGCCGTACCCTAACCCATACCCTAAGCCTAACCCTAACTCTAACCCTAACCCTAACCTGTACCCTAACCCTAACCCATACCCTAACCCATACCCTAAACCCTAATCCTTACCTGTAACTTAATTTTGTTTTTTTGTATTTTAAAAAATATTTTTCTGGGGTGAAACAAATTAGCAGAACAACAAAATGAAACAGAAAGTAAATGAGTGTCTCTCAAAAATCTAAGGCTGAAATACATGGTACTTCTGTTCTATGGACTCTTTTGTAGCCTATAAAAAGTGTGAGAGCTAAATCTGTTTTTCTACAGTGAGAAACATGATGTTCCAGATGTATAGAACACCTGGATAAAATGAGAAAGCTACACATTATGCTGGTCATTTCAGGGAATGGGAAAGGATGGCAAGTGGTAAAATATTATCTTTTCCTTTAATCTTTTTAAATTTCACTTGTTACAAAGAACTTGAATTAAAATTGTTCATTAAAAAATAACCATGGAAATTTAAAGGAAAAAATATATATTGTGTGTTTAATTACATTTCATAGAATTATGAAATGCTGCCGCACTCTGGCCGTTACCTGCAAAAGCAGCTTTAAAACCTGTGCTGATGGTCACTTCATATGAACAAGTACTGCAGGGGTGTAAAGGAAACCTGCCCTAATAATGCGTTGAGGGAGGTAAAGGCCAAAATATTTCAAAATGTGGCACATATTTCAAGAAAACCCTTGAAGAAGAAAACTGTCATAACAGTTTGAAAAATAAAAGGACATGCCTGAAAACTCAATTTCAAGGGATTATGAGACACATGCAAATCCAACCACACAGAGGTATCAGCTCACACCACTCCGAATAACTATCAGCAAAGAAACTACAAACGATCAATGCTGAAGAGGTTGTGGAGAAATGCATACCCTTAATTTGAAGTGGGACGTATCCTGGTAAGAGCCACTAATTGGAACAGAATGGAGGTGCCTTTAAAAGGTAAACATTGAGCTACTATATGATCCAGCAGGCCCACTCCTGGGCCTATAACCTAAGAAGTCAAAATTGGGAAGACACAGGCAGGCAAATCTGCACTGCAGCAGTATTACAATAGCCAAGACCTGGAAGCAACCAAAAAGTCCATCAGCAGGTGGGTGGACAAAGAAGAACTGCTACATGGGGAGTATTAGCTGGGGAAAAAATGAAACAATGCCATTTGCAGCACCATAGATGAGTCTAGAGGTAATCACGCAACTAGTAGTAACTGAGAAAGCAAGACACCTATCATATGATATCACTTATAGGTGTTACCTAAAAATTGATACCAATGAAGATATTTCCACAGAGAAAGGCAATCACAGATTCATTAAACAAACTTATGGTTCCCCAAATCGAAATGTGTGAGGATGGATACATTACGATATCGGGGTTAACAGAGATATACAAACACATGTGAAATATATAATCACCAAAGATCTATGGAATAATAAGGGAAGACTACTCAACAATGTGTCATAACCTACATGGGAAAAGGACCCGAAGAAGAATTGATATATGTATATGTGTGAAAGAACCACATCTTGCACACCTAGAACAAACAAACATTGTAATCAAATTTGCTGCGATAACAAATAAAAATTAAATTAAAAATATGAACAAGAAATAATGAGACATAAACTTAAAAGGAATTTTTCCTGGCACATTCCATTGTACTTTACAACCTAGAACAGGACTTCCATTAAGGCTCTGTTGCCCTGGTAACCAGATTTGGTAAAGGAGAAATGCTGCCGCCTTGTGGCTGTTTCATACAACAGCAGCTTTAAACCAAGCGCTAATGGTCACTTAATTTTCAAAATATGTGCACGACTGTAAAGGACACCAGGCCTCAAAAAATTCCTGGGGTCCTAAATCGACCAGAAAATTCAAAAGACGTCAACATTTCAAAAAGACAATATCAAGAGGTATATTTTATGCACATTTTTCTTTTCTTTTTGTTTAAAAAATGCATGGAATAATGCTCAATATCAGAAACTAATAAAGCCATGCAAATCCAATCTACAAAAACGTTCACCTTATCACCGTCAGAATGATCATCAGCAAAATAGTCTACAAAACATGAATTCTGAAAGGGTTTTAGAGAACTGTGTACCCTCTAGCTGCTGGTGGGATGTAAAATGGTAACAGCCAGTAGTGAGAAGAGAATGGCGGTGCGTTCAAAGTTAAAAATTGAGCTCATCACTCTGTAATAACCTACACGGGAAAGGAACCAAAGATAAATAGATACGTAGATATAATGAACCAGATTCTGTACACCTAGGACAAACACAACATTTTTATCAAATTTACTTTGATAATAAATAAAAATTAAATTTAAAAAACAAACAAGAGGTAAGGAGATATAACCCCTTGGGGGTGTGCCATGGCACATTCCACTCTAATTTCCAGCCTACTAACAGGTTTTCCAGGAAGGCTCTGTTGCCCAAAAACCCAGTTGGAAATGTAGAAATGCTGCCGCCTTGTGGCCGTTTACAGCAAGAGCAGCTTTAAACCCACAGCTAATGGTCACTTAACATTCACAAGGACTCAGGGCTGTAACGGACACCTGCCCTCAAAAAATGTTCTGAGGTGAGAAATGGCCAAAAAAATTCAAAAGGGGCAAAAATTTCAAGAAGGTACTATGAAGAGGTAAGTTTGACTTACTCTCGTTAAAAAAAGGAAAATGGATAGAAGCTCAACCTCAGGAATTATTAGACTCATGCATCTCTAATCTACAAAAAGGCGTCAACTCACACTTGTCAACTGACCATCAGCAAAAAGTCTATAAAGAATAAATGCTGAAGGGGTTTTAGAGAACTGTGTACCCTCTAATTGCTGGGGGGATGTAAGCTGGTAACAGTCAGTAGTGAGAACATAATGGAGGTGCATTTAAAGGTAAAAATTGAGCTACCATGTGATCTGGCATGTCCTTTGATGCGCCTATCACCTGAGCAGACCAGAATGAAAAAGACACAGGCTGGCATTCCTGCACTGCAGGAACATTTAACATAGCCAAGACTTGGAAGAAACCAAAATGTCCATGAACAGAAAAATGCACAAAGAAGAAGTGATCCATGTACACAATGGAATATTAGCCATTGAAAACAAATAAACAGTGCCGTTTGCACCACCATATAAGGACCTAGAGATAATTACCCAACATGAAGTAAGAAAGAAACTGAAAGACAGATATCCTATGACATCACTTCTAGGTGTTACCTAAAAGTTGATACCCATGAACTTATTTCCAAGAGAAGGAAAATCATGGACTAAGAAAATAAAATTATGTTTCACCAAACGGAAAGGTGTAAGGAATGAATGAATTACAATATGGGGGTTAACAGACATGTATAACACATATGAAATATATAATCACAAAATACCTATGGAATACCAAGAGAGGTCAACTCAACACTGTAATAACCTACACGGGAAAGGATCCAAAGATGAATAGACAGATGCATTGATATGATGAACAGATTCTGTACACCTAGGAGAAACAACATTTTTTTTGATGTTACTAGAGCAATGTTGTTTATTTATTTTTTATTTGCTTTAATTTTTAAAAAATTTATTTTGTATTTTTTTACATCTTTATTGGAGTATAACTGCTTTACAATGGTGTGTTAGTTTCTGCTTTATAACAAACTGAATCAGTTATACATATACATATGTTCCCATATCTCTTCCCTCTTGCGTCTCCCTCCCTCCCACCCTCCCTAACCCACCCCTATAGGTGGTCACAAAGCACCGAGACAACATTTGTATCAAATTTTCTCTGATACCTAATAAAAATTAAATTTAAAAAAACAAACAACAAGTAAGGAGACCTAAGCTCTTGGGGGTTTGCGCTGGCACATTCCACTCTAATTTGAAGCCTACTAACACGATTGCCAGGAAGGCTCTGTTGCCCAAAAACCCAGAGTTGGAAATGTAGAAATGCTGCCACCTTGTGGCCGTCTTCCGCAAGAGCGGCTTTAAACCCACAGCTAATGTTCACTTAACATTCACAAGGCCTCAGGGCTGTAAAGGACACCTGCCCTAAAAAGTTGTGCTGAGGTAGGAAATGGCCAAAAAAACTCAAAACAGGCAAAATTTTCAAGAAGATAGTATGAAGACATAAATTTTACTCATTGTCTTTTAAAAAAAAGTAAAATTGATAAAAGTTCAACCTCAGGAATTATTACACTCATGCAAATCTAATCTACAAAAAGGTTTCAACTCACTCAGGTCGACTGACCATCAGCAAAAAGTCTACAAATAATGAATGCTGAAGTGGTTTTTGAGAACTGTGTACCCTCTGGCTGCTGGTGAGATGAAAAGTGGTAAGAGCCAATAATGAGAACAGAAAGGAGCTGCGTTTACAAGTAAAAATTGAGCTACCATTCGATGCAGCAGGCCCAACACTGTGCCTCTCACATGAGAAGACCAGAATCCAGAAGACACAGGCTGCAAAAGCTGCACTGCAGCCTTATTCACAATAGCCAAGACATGGAAGCAACCTAAATGTCCATCAACAGATGAATGGATAAAGAAGAAGTGGTCCATGTACACAATGGAATATTAGCCATGGAAAACAATGAAACACTGCTGTTTGAGGTACCATAGATGAGCCTAGAGATAATCACAGAACATGAGGTAAGTTGGAAAGCAAAATACATATATCCTATGATATCACCTATAGGTGTTACCTAACAATTGACAAAAATGGACATATTTCCACAGAGAAAGACACACACAGACTTAAAAAACAAACTATGTGTATATAAAAGGAAAGGTGGTGGCAATGGATAAATTAAGATTAGGTTTACCATACCTATACAAATACAGATTAAGTACATATATCAGAAAGCCTGAGCACATAGCAAGGGACGTCTACAGAACACTCTGTAATCCTTTACATGGGAAAAGGATCTGTACATGAATAGATATATATGATGTACAAATGAACCAGATTGTGTACACCTAGGACAAACTGTATTCTAATCATTACCCCGATTAAAACAATTAAAACAATGAACAAGAAGTAATGAGACATAAACTTCAGGTGTTTTTTCCTGGCACATTCCGTTCTAATTTACAACCTAGTAACAGGACTTCCAGAAAGGCTCTGCTGCCCTAGTACCCAGATTTGGGAATGGAGAAATGCTGCCGCCTTGTGGCCGTTTCCCACAACAGCAGCTTTAAACCCAGTGCTAATGGTCACTAAATATTCACAATCATTGCAGGCATGTAAATGACACCTGCTCTCCAAAAAAATCCTGGGGTCGAAAATCGACCACAAAATTCAAAAGAGGCAACCTTCCAAGAAGACAATTTCAAGAGCTATATTGTACTCACACCATTTTTTTTCTAAAGAAAAGAGAAAGGTGTGGAAAAATGCTGAATATTAGGAATTATTAAAGACATGCAAATCCAAATTACAAAAACCTATCAGCTCACACCAGTCAGAATGGCCATGAGCAAACATTCTGCAAAAAATAAATGCTGAAGGGGTTGAGGAAAAATGCGTACCCTCAGTGTTAATTGGGGTGTGGTAAGAGCCGCTAATAAAAACACAATGGAGGTGCTTTGAAAAGGTAAACATTGAGCTACCAGTCAATGAATCATACCCATGGTTGGGTCTATCACCTGAGAAAATGAGAATCAAAAGTCACAGGCTGGCAATACTGTACTCCAGCAATATTTACCATAGCCAACACTTGGAAGCAATGAAAATGTCCATCAACAGAGAAATGCACAAAGAAGAAGTGGTCTATTTACACAATGGAATATTACTCCACTAAAAAATATAAATTAAATTTTAAAAACAAACATAAGTATGGAGACGTAAGCTTTTGGGGGTATATCAGGGCACATTGCACTCTAATTTATAACTGAGGAACACCGCTGGCAGGAAGGTCTGTTTCCCTAGGTACCAGAGTGGGGAATGTAGAAATGCTGCTGTCCTCTGGCCGACACCTGCAAGAGCAGCTTTGAAATCTGTGCTAATGGGCACTTCATATGCACAAGTACTGCAGGGCTGCAAATGAAACCTGCCCTTAAAATGTCTTGACGCAGGTAAAGGCCAAAAAATTTCAAAATGTGGCACATACTTCAAAAAAACAATTTGAGAAAGTCAGCTGTAATAACAGTTTGAAAAATAAAAGGACATGCCTGAAAGCTCAATTTCAAGGGAGTATGAGACACATGCAAATCCAGCCACAAAGAGGTATCAGTTCACACCACTCAGAATAACCATCAGCAAAAAAACTACAAACGATCAATGCTGAAGAGGTTGTGGAGAAATGCATACCCTCTACTTTAAGTGGGACGTAACCTGGTAAGAGCCAGTAATGGGAACAGAATGGAGGTGCCTTTAAAAGGTAAACCTTGAGCTACTATATGATCCAGCAGGCCCACTCCTCAGGCTATATCCTAAGACAGAATTGGAAAGACGCAGGCAGGCAAATCTGCACTGTAGAAGTATTACAGTAGCCAAGACATGGAGGCAAACAAAACGTCCATCAAGAGATGAGTGGACAAAGAACTGGTACATGTACAGATGGAATATTAGCCAAGGAAAAAAATGAAACAGTGCCATGTGCAGGACCATAGAGGAGTCTAGAGGTAATCATGCAACAGTTAGTAAGTAAGAAAGCGAAAGACACATATCCTATCACATCACTTATGGGTGTTACCTAAAAATTGATACCAATGAAGATATTTCCACAGAGAAAGGCAATCACAGATTCATTAAACAAACTTATGGTTCACCAAATGGAAAGGTGTGAGGATTGGATACATTACGATATTGGGTTTAACAGAGATATACAAACACATGTGAAATACATAATCACCAAAGACCTACGGAATACCAGGAGAAGCCTACTCAACATTGTGTCATAACCTACATGGGAAAAGGATCTGAAGAAGAATAGATATATGTATATGTGTAAAAGAACCACATCTTGCACACCTAGAACAAATAAAACATTGTAATCTAATTTGCTGTGATAAAAAATAAAAATTAAATTTAAAAAACGAAAAAGAAGTAATGAGACATAGTTTTAAGGGGCTCTTCCTGGCACATTCCATTCTAATTTACAACCTACAGCACAACTTCCATTATGGGTCTGTTGCCCTAGTAACCAGATTTGGTAAGGAGAAGTGCTGCCGCCTTCTGGCCGTTTCGCAAAACAGCGCTAATGTTCACTTAATATTCAAAATAATTGCAGGCCTCTAAATGACACCTGCAATCAAAAAAAATCCTAGGGTTGTAAATGGACCAGAAAATTCAAAAGACATCAAAATTTCAAGAAGACTATTTCAAGAGGCATATTTTAGGCACATTTTGTCTTTTCTTTTTTTTCTTTAAAAGGAAATTGAAAAATGCTCAATATCAGCAATTAATAAAGCCATGCAAATCCAATTACAGAAATGTTCACCTCACAGCTGTCAGAATGTTCTTCAGCAAAAAGTCTACAAATAAATGCTGAAGGGGTTTCAGAGAACTGTGTACCCTCTAGCTGCTGGGGGGATGTAAACTGGTAACAGCCAGTAGTGAGAACATAATGAGTGAGAACATAATGTCTTTTCTATTTTGCTTTGCTCACCTGAGCAGAGCAGAATGTAAAAGACACAGGCTGCCAATCCTGCACTGCAGGAACATTTAACATAGCCAAGACTTGGAAGAAACCAAAATGTCCATCTATAGAAAAATGCACAAAGAGGAAGTGGTCCATGTAAACAATGGAATATTAGCCATGGAAAACAATGAAACAGTGCCGTTTGCACCACTATATAAGGACCTAGAGATAATCACCCAACTTGAAGAAAGAAACTGAAAGACAGATATCCTATGACATTACTTATAGGTGTTACCTAAAAATTGATACTCATGAACTGATTTCCAAGAGAAGGAAAAGCATGGATTAAGAAAAAAAATTATGTTTAACCAAATGGAAAGGTGTAAGGAATGTATGAATTAGGGTATGGTGTTTAACAGACATGTACTAATACATATGAAATATATAATCACAAATTACCTATGGAATACCAAGAGAGGTCTACTCAACACTCTGTAATAACCTACACAGGAAAGGATCCAAAGATGAATAGACAGATACATTGATATGATGAACCAGATTCTGTACACCTAGGAGAAATAACATTTTTATCAAATTTGCTCTGATACCTAATAAAAATTAAATTTAAAAAACAAACAACAAGTAAGGAGATATAAGCTCTTGGGGGTTTGCGCTGGCACATTCCACTCTAATTTGAAGCCTACTAACACGATTTCCAGGAAAGCTCTGATGCCCAAAAACCCAGAGTTGGAAATGTAGAAATGCTGCCGTCTTGTGGCCATTTTCCGCAAGAGCAGCTTTAAACCCACAGCTAATGGTCACTTAACATTCACAAGGCCTCAGGGCTGTAAAGGACACCTGCCCTAAAAAATTGTGCTGAGGTAGGGAATGGCCAAAAAAATTCAAAACAGGCAAATTTTTCAAGAAGATAGTATGAAGACGTACGTTTTACTCACTGTCTTGAAAGAAAATGGATAAAAGCTCAACCTCAGGAATTATTAGAATCATGCAAATCTAATCTACAAAAAGGTTTCAACTTACACCAGTCGACTGACCATCAGCAAAAAGTCTACAAACAATAAATACCGAAGAGGTTTTAGGGAACTGTGTACCCTCTAGCTGCTGGTGAGATGTAAAGTGGTAACAGCCAATAATGAGAACAGAAAGGAGCTGCATTTAAAAGTAAAAATTGAGGTACCATTCAGTCCAGCAGTCACACCACTGGGCCTCTCACCTGATAAGACCAGAATCGAGAAGACCCGGGCTGCAAAAGCTGCACTGCAACCTTATTCACAATAGCCAAGACATGGAAGCAACCTAAATGTCCATCAACAGATGAATGGATAAAGAAGAAGTGGTCCATGTACACAATGGAATATTAGCCATGGGAAACAATGAAACACTGCTATTTGAGGCATCATAGATGAGCTTGGAGATAATCACAGAACATGAGGTAAGTCAGAAAGCAAAAGACCTATATCCTATGATATCACTTATAGGCGTTTTCTAATAACTAACACAAATGAACATATTTCCACAGAGAAAGACACTCACAGACTTAGAAATTAAGTATGCTTATCTAAAAGGAAAGGTGGGTAGAATGCATAAATTAAGATTAGTGTTACCATACGTATACAAATACATACTATAAACATATATTAAAAAGACCAACCATATAGCAAAGGAGGTCTACGGAACACTGTAATATTTTACATGGGAAGAGGATCCGAACATGAATAGCGATACATATTATACAAATGAACCAGATTGTGTACACCTGGACAAACAATATTCTAATCATTAACCCGATTAAAAAATTTTTAAAAACCAAGAAGAAGTAATGAGACATAAACTTATGGGCGTTTCTCCAGGCACATTCCATTCTAAATTACAACCTAGCAACAAGACTTCCAGAAAGGCTCTGCTGCCCTAGTAGCCACATTTGGGAATTGAGAAATGCTGCCCCCTTGTGGCCGTTTCCCACAACAGCAGCTTTAAACCCAGTGCTAACGGTCACTAAATATTCACCAAACTTGCCGTTCTGTAATTACACATGCCCTCCAAAAAAATCCTGGGGTCGAATATCGACCAAAAATTCAAAAGAAGGCAAGATTCCAAGAAGACAATTTCAAGAGCTATATTGTACTCACACATTTTTTTAACAGAAAAGAAAAAGGCATGGAAAAATGATGAATTTTAGGAATTTTTAAAGACATGCAAACCCAAATTACAAAAACCTACCAGGTCACAGCTGTCAGAATGGCCATTAGCAAAAATGCTGCAAACAATAAATGCTGAAGGGATTGTGGAGAAATGCGTACCCTCGGTTCTAAGGGGGACGTGGTAAGAGCCACATGAAAACACACTGGAGGTTCTTTGAAAAGGTAAACATTGAGCTACTAGTCAATCAGTCACACTCACTGCTGGGGCTATCACCTGAGAAAATGAGAATCGAAAAGTCACAGGCTGGCAATCTTGCACTCCAGCAATATTTAATATAGCCAACACTTGGAAGCAGCGAAAATGTCCATCAACAGAGGAATGCACAAAGAAGAAGTGGTCCATATACATAATGGAATATTACTCCAATAAAAATATAAATTAAATTTAAAAAACAAACAAAAGTAAGGAGACATCAGCTTTTGGGGGTTATCTGGGCACATTCCACTCTAATTTATAACCGAGGAAGACCACTGGCCGGAAGCTCTGTTTCCCTAGTACCAGCATGGGGAGCGTAAAAAGGCTGCTGCACTCTGGCTGTTACCTGCAAAAGCAGCTTTAAAGCCTGTGCTAATGGTCACTTCATATGAACAAGTAATGCAGGGCTGTAAATGAAACTTGCCCTCAAAATGTCTTGAGGGAAGTAATGGCCAATAAATTTCAAAATGTGACACATACTTTAAGAAAACACTTTGAAGAACTAAGCTGTAATCACAGTTTGAAAAATAAAAAGGACATGCCTTAAAGCTCAATTTCAACGGATTATGAGTCACATGCAAATTCAACCACAGAGAGGTATCAGCTCACACCAGTCAGAATATCCATCAGCAAGAAAACTACAATCAATAAATGCTGAAGCTGTGGTGGAGAAATGTATACCCTCAACTTTAACTGGGACGTAACTTGGAAAGAGCCACTAATGAGAACAGAATGGAGGTGCCTTTAAAAGGTAAACCCTGAGATACCCTATGATACAGGAAGCCCACTCCTGGGCCTATAACATAAGAAGACAGAATTGGAAAGACACAGGCAGGCAAATGTGCATTGCAGCAGTATTACAATAGCCAAGACATGGAGGCAACCAAGAAGTCCATCAAGAGGTGAGTGGACAAAGCAGAACTGGTACATGTACAGATGGAATATTAGCTAGGGAAAAAAATGAAACAATGCCATTTGCAGCACCATAGATGATTCTAAAGGTTATCAGGCAAATTGTACTAAGTCAGACAGCAAAAGGCACATATCCTATAATATCACTTATAGGTGTTAGCTAAAAATTGATACCAATGAAGATATTTCCACAGAGAAAGGCAATCACAGATTCATTAAACAAACTTATGGTTCACCAAATGCAAAGTTGTGAGGATTGGATACATTAGGATATTGGGTTAACATAGATATAGAAACACATGTGAAATATATAATCACCAAAGACCTATGGCATACCAAGAGAAGACTACTCAACATTGTGTCATAACCTACATGAGAAAATGATCTAAAGAAGTATAGATACATGAATATGTGTAAAAGAACCACATCTTGCACACCTAGAACAAACAAAACATTTTAATCAAATTGGCTCTGATAAAAAATAAAAATTAAATTAAAAAAAGAACAAGAAGTAATGATATATAAACTTAAGGGGCTTTTTGCTGGCACATTGCATTCTAATTTACAACCAGAACACGACTTCCGTTAAAGCTCTCTCATCACTAATAAAGCAGCTTTATAAGCAATGTTGAAGGTAGCTTAAAAGAAGTCTCACTAATTATTGATAGTAACAAGAAAACAAACAAAAGTAAAAATCTCACTGCAAAAAGTACACATAGAGTAAGGGTAGTAGATCAAACACTTATTAAACTTCTTTAAAGAATAAAAGACAACAGTGGTATGATTTTTTAAAAAGAGAGGGCCCAAATAAATCAGAAATGAAAGAGATGATGTTGCAACAGCCACCACAGAAATACAAAGTATCCTAAGATACACATAGACTGGACAGAGCCCACTCTCCATTCTCCTGTACATGACTTACAGGAGCCTAAGGAACTGAGTAGGGGGTCCCTGAGGAGAGGCACAAGATAGAAGATGTTAGGCATTAACATGACTGCATTCATCTTAAACGTGCCTGAACTACATTCACACGAGATGATTTTGTCCTGTATGTACATCGGCAACTCTAGTTGGAATTTCAGATCTTTGGCTTCACCACCTCTACTGACAGCATTAGCTTTACCTGCTGTGGACCGTCTCCTATAGGATTTCTAGAACAACAAAGCATCAAAGCTTCACAGAACCCAGAGTCTGTGCTACTCCACTCCGAGTCTCAGAGTCTCAACTGCACTCAGAGACTCAGAGTCTCAACAGAGACTCCACACTTGGAGGGCACACACAAAGTAGTGTGCACATCAGGACCAAGGGGAAGGAGCAGTCACCCCGTGGGCGAATGACCAGACCTACCTGCTAGTTTTAGAGGGTCTCCTGCAGAAGTGGGGAGGGGTTGTGGCTCACCATGGGGACAACAACACTGGCAGCAGAAGTTCTGGGAAATATTCCTTGGCGTGAGCCCTCCCAGAGTCCGCCATTAGCCCCACCAAGAGCAAGGTAGTCTCCAGTGCTAGGTCACCTCAGGCCAAACAACCAACAGGGAGGGAACCCAGCCCCATGCATCAGCAGACAAGCGGATTAAACATTTTACGAAAGTTTTATTTAATCCACAGACAAGCAGATTAAAGCTCTGCCCACCAGAGCAACACCCAGCTCTACCCACCACCAGTCTGTCCCATAAGGAAGCTTGCACAAGCCTCTAAGATAGACTCATCCACCGAAAGACAGACAGCAGAAGCAAGAAGAACTACAATTCTTCAGCCTGTGGAAGGAAAACCACATTCACAGAAAGACAGAGAAAATGAAAAGGCAGAGGACTTTATACCAGATCAAGGAACAAGATAAATCCCCAGAAAAATAATGAAATGAGGTGGGGATAGGCAACCTTCCAGAAAAAGAGTTCGGAATAATGATAGTGAAGATGATCCAAGACTTTGGAAAAAGAATGGAGGCAAAGATCAAGAAGATGCAAGAAATGTTTAACAAAGACCTAGAAGAATTAAGGAACAAACACGTAGAAGAATTAAAGAACAAACAAACAGAGATGAACAATACAATAACTGAAATGAAAAATACACTAGAAGGAATCAGTAGCAGAATAACTGTGGCAGAACGGATAAGTGACCTGGAAGACAGAAAGGTGGAAATCCCTGCTGTGGAACAGAATAAAGAAAAAGAATGAAAAATGAAAACACACTAAGAGACCCCTGGGACAACATTAAACACAACTACATTTGCATTATAGGGGTCCCAGATGGAGAAGAGAGAGAGAAAGGAACTGAGAAAATATTTGAAGAGATTATAGTCGAAAGCTTCCCTAGCATGGCAAAAGAAATAGCCACCGAAATCCACAACATGCAGAGAGTCCCAGGCAGGATAAACCGAAGGAGAAAAATGCCGAGACACATAGTAATCAAACTGACAAAAATTAAAGACAAAGAAAAATTACTGAAAGCAACAGGGGAAAAATGACAAATAACATACAACGGAACTCCTATAAGGTAAACAGCTGATTTCTCAGCAGAAAATCTACAAGCCAAAAGGGAGTGGCATGATAAATTTAAAGTGATGAAAGGAAAGAACCTACAACCAAGAGTACTCCACCCAGCAAGGATCTCATTCAGATTTGACAGAGAAATCAAAAGATTTACAGACAAGCAAAAGCTAAGAGAATTCAGCACCATGAAACCAGCTCTACAACAAATGCTAAAGGAACTTCTCTAAGTGGGAAACACAAGAGAAGAAAAGGACCCGCCAAGACAAACCCATAACAATTAAGAAAATAGTAATAGGAACATACATATCGATAATTACCTTAAACGTGAATGGATTAAATGCTCCAACCAAAAGACACAGGCTCGCTGAATGGATACAAAACAAGATCCATATATATGCTGTCTATAAGAGACCCATTTCAGACCTAAGGACACATACAGACTGAAAGTGAAGGGATGGAAAAGGATATTCCATGCAAATGGAAATCAAAAGAAAGCTGGAGTAGCAATACTCATATCAGATAAAATAGATTTTAAAACAAAGAATGTTACAAGAGACAAGGAAGGAGACTACATAATGATCAAGGGATCAATCCAAGAAGATATAACAATTATAAATATATATGTACCCAACATAGAAGCACCTCAATATATAAGGCAACTGCTAACAGCTATAAAAGAGGAAATCAACAGTAACACAATAATAGCGGGGAACTTTAACACTTCACTTACACCAATGGAGATCATCCAGACAGAAAATTAATAAAGAAACACAAGCTTAAATGACACAATAGACCAGATAGATTTAATTGATATTTATAGGACATTCCATCCAAAAACAGCAGATTACACGTTCTTCTCAACTGCACACAGAACATTCTCTGGAATAGATCACATCTTGGGTCACAAATAAAGCCTCAGTAAATTTAAGAAAACTGAAAACATATCAAGCAGCTGTTCCGACCACAATGCTATGAGATTAGAAATCAATTACAGGCAAAACAACGTAAAAAACACAAAAATATGGAGGCTAAACAATATGTTACTAAATAACCAAGAGATCACTGAAGAAATAAAAGAGGAAATCAAAAACTACCTAGAGACAAATGACAACAAAAACACGATGATCCAAAACCTATGGGATACAGCAAAGGCAGTTCTAAGAGAGAAGTTTATAGCAATACAAGCCTACCTCAAGAAACCAGAAAAATCTCAAATAAACAATCTAACCTTACACCTAACGGAAATAGAGAAAGAAGAACAAAACCCAAAGTTAGTAGAAGGAAAGAA
The DNA here is from genome assembly GCF_964270905.1 of Leucopleurus acutus. Lineage (NCBI taxonomy): Eukaryota > Metazoa > Chordata > Mammalia > Artiodactyla > Delphinidae > Leucopleurus > Leucopleurus acutus. The sequence goes on along the minus strand of NC_139146.1, from coordinate 118,699,708 downwards.
ATCATAAAGATCATAGCATAAATAAATGAAATAGAAATAAAGAAAACAATAGCAAAGATCAATAAAACTAAAAGCTGGTTCTTTGAGAAGATTAAAAAAAAAGATAAACCTTTAGCCAGACTCAAGAAAAAGAGGGAGAGGACTCAAATCAATAAAATTAGAAATGAAAAAGGATAAGTTGCAACAGACACCACAGAAATACAAAGCATCCTAAGAGATTACTACAAGCAACTCTATGCCAATAAAATGGACAACCTGGAAGAAATGGACAAATTCTTAGAAAGGTACAACCTTCGAAGACTGAACCAGGAGGAAACAGAAAATAAGAAAAGACCAATCACAAGTAATGAAATTGAAACTGTGATGAAAAATCTTCCAACAAACAAAAGTCCAGAACCAGATGGCATCAGAGGTGAATTCTATCAAACATTTAGACAAGAGCTAACACCTAACCTTCTCAAACTCTTCAGAAATTTTCAGGGGAAGGAAAACTCCCAAACTCATTCTATGAGGCCACCATCACCCTGATACCAAAACCAAACAAAGATACTACAGGAAAAGAAAATTAGAGACCAATATCACTGATGAATATAGATGTAAAAATCCTCAACAAAATACTAGGAAACAGAATTGAACAACACATTAAAAGGATCATACACCATGATCAGGTGGGGTTTATCCCAGGGATGCAATGATTCTTCAATATACACAAATCAATCAAGGTGATACACCATATTAACAAATTGTAGAATAAAAATATGATCATCCCAATAGATGCAGGAAAAGCTTTGGACAAAATTCAACACCGATTTATGATAAAGAGTCTCCAAAAAGTGGGCATAGAGGGAATCTACCTCAACATAATAAAGGCCGTATATGACAAACCCACAGCAAACATCATTCTCAATGGTGAAAAACTAAAAGCATTTCCTCTAAGATCAGGAACAAGACAAGGATGTCCACTCTCACCACTATTATTCAACATAGTTTTGGAAGTCCTAGACACAGCAATCAGAGAAGAAAAAGAAATAAGAGGAATACAAATTGGAAAAGAAGAAGTAAAATTGTCACTGTTTGCAAATGACACGATACTATACATAGTGAAACCTAAAGATGCCACCAGAAAACTACTAGAGCTAATCAATGAATTTGGTAAAGTTGCAGGATACAAAATTAATGCACAGAAATCTCTTGCATTCCTATACACTAACAATGAAAGATCAGAAAGAGAAATTAAGGAAACAATCCCATTCACCATTGCAACAAAAAGAATAAAATACATAGGAATGAACCTACCTAAGGAGGAAAGACCTGTACTCAGTAAACTATAAGACACTGCTGAAAGAAATCAAAGACGATATAAACAGACGGAGGTATAAACCATGTTCTTGGATTAGAAGAATCAATATTGTGAAAATGACTATACTACCCAAAGCAATTTACAGATTCAATGTAATCCCTATCAAATTACCAGTGGCATTTTCTACAGAACTAGAACAAAAAAAATCTTAAAATTTGTATGGAGACAGAAAAGACCCCGAATAGCCAAAGCAGTCTTGAGGGAAATTAAAAGAGCTGGAGGAATCAGACTTCCTGACTTCAGACTATACTACAAAGCTACAGTAATCAAGACTATATGGTACTGGCACAAAAACAGAAATATAGATCAATGGAACAGGATAGAAAGCCCAGAGATAAACCTACACACCTATGGCTAACTTATCTATGACAAAGGAGGCAAGGATATACAATGGAGAAAAGACAGTCTCTTCAGTAAGTGATTCTGGGAAAACGGGACAGGTACACGTAAAAGAATGAAATTAGAACACTCCATAACAATATACACAAAAATAAACTCAAAATGGATTAGAGACCTAAATGTAAGGCCAGATACTATAAAACTCTTAGAGGAAAACATAGGCAGAACACTCTATGACATAAATCATAGCAAGATCCTTTTTGACCCACCTCCTAGAGAAATGGAAATAAAAACAAAAATAAACAAGTGGGACCTAATGAAACTTCAAAGCTTTATTTTGCACAGCAAAGGAAACCATAAACAAGACCAAAAGACAACCCTCAGAATGGGAGAAAATATTCTGAGATGAAGCAAATGACAAAGGATTAATCTCCAAAATTTACAAGCAGATCATGTACCTCAATATAACAAAAACAAACAACCCAATCCAAAAATGGGCAGAATACCTAAATAGACATTTCTCCAAAGAAGGTATACAGATTGCCAACAAACACATGAAAGGATGCTGAACGTTACTAATCATTAGAGAAATGCAAATCAAAACTACAGTGAGGTATCACCTCACAGCAGTGAGAATGGCAATAATCAAAAAATCTACAAACATAAATGCTAGAGAGGCATTTATTGGAGAAAAGGAACCCTCTTGCACTGTTGGTGGGAATGTAAATTGATATAGCCACTAGGGAGAACAGTATGGAGGTTCCTTAAAAAACTAAAAATAGAACTACCATACAACCCAGAAATCCAACTACTGGGCATTTACCCTGAGAAAACCATAATTCAAAAAGAATCATGTACCACAGTGTTAATTGCAGCTCTATTTACAATAGTCAGGACATGGTAGCAACCTAAGTGTCCATCGACAGATGAATGGATAAAGAAGATCTGGCACTTATATACAATGGAATATTACTCAGCCATAAAAAGAAACAAAACTGAGTTATTTGTAGTGAGGTGGATGGACTTAGAGCCTGTCTTACACAGTGAAGTAAGTCAGAAAGAGAAAAACAAATACTGTATGCTAACACAGATATATGGAATCTAAAGAAAAAAAAGTTTAAGAAGAACCTAGGGACAGGACAGGATTAAGGACACAGACGTAGGGAAAGGATTTGGGGACGTGGGGAAGGGTAAGGGTAAGCCGGGACGAAGTGAGACAGTGGCATGGACATATATACATTACCAAATGTAACATCGACAGCTACTGGGAAGCAGCCACATAGCATAGGGAGATCAGCTCAGTGCTTTGTGACCACCTAAAGGGGTGGGATACAGAGGGTGGGAGGAAGATGCAAGAGGGAGGGGATATGGTGATATATGTATATGTATATCTGATTCACTTTGTTATACAGCAGAAACTAACACTCCATTGTAAAGCAATTATACTCCAATAAAGGTGTAAAAGGAAAAAAAAAAAAGAAAGCCCAGAGATAAACCTACACACCTATGGTCAACTAATCTATGACAAACCAGACAAGACTATACAATGGAGAAAAGACAGTCTCTTCAATCAGTGGTGCTGGGAAAAATGGACAGCTACATGTAAAAGAATGAAATTAGAACACTTCCTAACACCATACACAAAAATAAATTCAAAATGGATTAGAGACCATAATGTAAGACCAGACAGTATAAAACTCTTAGAGGAAAACATAGGAAGAATACTCTGACATAAATCACAGCAAGATCTTTCTTGATCCACTTCCTAGAGTAACGCAATAAAAAAAATAAACAAACGGGACCTAATGAAACATAAAAACTTTTGCACAGCAAAGGAAACTACAAACTAGACGAAAAGACAAGCCTCAGAATGGGAGAAAATATTTGCAAATGAATCAACGGACAAAGGATTAATCTCCAATATATATAAACAGCTCATGCAGCTCAATATTAAAAAAACAAACGACCCAACACAAAAATGGGCAGAAGATCTAAATAGACATTTCTTCCAAGAAGACATAGAGATGGCCAAGAAGCACATGAAAAGCTGCTCAACATCACTATTAGCGAAATGCAAATCAAAACTACAATGAGGTATCACCTCACACCTGTTAGAATGGGCATCATCAGAAAATCTACAAACAACAAATGCTGGAGAGGGTGTGGAGAAAAGGAACCCTCTTGCACTGTTGGTGGGAATGTAAATTGATGCAGTCACTGTGGAGAACAGTATGGAGTTTCCTTAAAAAACTAAAAATAGAATTACCATATGATCCAGCAATCCCACTACTGGGCATATACCCAGAGAAAACCATAACTCAAAAATACACATTCACCACAATGTTCTTTGCAGCACTATTTACGATAGCCAGGTCATGGAAGCAACCTAAATGCCCACAGACAGACGAATGGATAAAGATGTGCTACATATATAAAATGGAATATTACTCAGCCATAAAAGGGAATGAAATTGGGTCATTTGTAGAGATGTCGATGGATCTAGAGACTGTCATACAAAGTGAAGTAAGTCAGAAAGAGAAAAACAAATATTGTATATTAATGCATATATGTGGAACCTAGAAAAATGGTACAGATTAACTGGTTTGCAGGGCAGAAATAGAGACACAGATATAGAGAACAAACGTATGGACACCAAGGGGGGAAAGCCGTGGGGTGGTGGTGGTGGGATGAATTGGGAGTTTGGGATTGACATGTATACACTTATATGTATAAAATAGATAACCAATAAGAACCTGCTGTATAAAATATAAATAAAATAAAATTTAAAAATTAAAAAAAATAAATAAAATTTACAAAATAAAACAGAAAAAAAGTTCTTCCTTTCGCATAGATGTATTTATATGAATGAATTATTTCCATGCTTATATCTATAAATACAAAAAAAGAGGAATAAAATCTACCTTGAACCAAAAAAGAAAGAAAAAAAAAACAACCAGAACCCACCAGTTATACAGAGGAAAGCCCTCTCAGGGCACTTGCTCCAGTGGTAAACAATTCTGAAGTTGGTCAGAGGTGGGGAATCGTCTCCCATGAAGCCAGCAGCACCCCCGCAAAGAGTATCATCACTGCAAAGCTGGGGGACCATGCCGAGGCGTCTCTGAGTAAACGTGAGCTGAGCCCCAGGCCAGCTGCTGCTGAACTGTTCCCACCCTTCCCAGGTAAAACACCTGAATATGTGCAAGGACTTGAAAGCCTAGAGTGGAACCAACTTGGTGCCTGCAGGCCAGCCAGGATGGTCCTGGACCCGGGCGCTCTTCTGGAAGCTTTGCATTTCCCCGCCTGAGATACCCCTCCTGTCCCGGCGCCCACTCCTTTTTTCCTTCCTCACCTCTGCCTGGGGAGACATTCCAGCGGCAGGTATGGGTGACACATCCTCTTCTTTGGCAGGTGGCAGCCTGGCAACTCCTGCAGAAAGTCCAGCAGAGCCCCACTCACACCGGGCCACACACAAAGCTGTGGCCCCTCACTCCCTCCCACCAGCCCAGCCCCGATACTGCTGACGGGGCAGAGAATATGGCGTCACGCACAGCTGCAGGGGCTCTTGCTGCCTGGAGCGGTGTTTATATTGACCTCAACCCAGGCACACTTGGGGAGGGCTGGCCGGCAGGGTCAGGCTGCCCAGGTCAGCCAATCCTCGCCCCTCAGGGGCTCACAGTTGCAGAAAATGGACCTTGCTGAACCGGCCAGGTCCAAGGAACAGGTGTGGGCTCCTGAGAGTCAGGATAGACAAGGGGCTGCAGCTCTGGCTTGTTTTCTAATCATTTTATCTGGCCCATGAGTGGGAGACAACTTCAAGAAGACCCTCTCATAATGAGAGGAACCCAGGAGTCAGGGAGAGGAGGGATGGTGGGTGGAGACAGAGGCCTGGTGCCCCGGCTACAGTGGAAATCTCTGGAAGACCAGGCGGAGGGAGGCCGCACAGAGTGATGCCCAGGGTCACAGACCTGTCGGAGCTGCTGTATATTAGTTCAAGTCCTGCTCTGAGTTGCTCTGTGTCAGCTCTGAGCGACAGGTGACCTGGGGGTGCTCTGCAATGAGGGCTATGTGCACGGTTCCTGTGTGCCCAGCCCTGCCGGGGTACCTGCCCAGGGGAGCTCCGTATCCTGGGAGAGGCCTGACCACGAGAGCCCCATGGGCTGCTGGGTAGCTGCACAGGTGAGCTCCATACCCTGGGAGGGCCCTCACCACGAGAGCCCTGTGGGCTGCTGGGGACCTGGTAAAGGATGTCAGGACAGTCAGTGAAGCCACAGAGGATATACATCCAGTAGTTCCTAATTCCTACACCCTGCTGGTCATTCTACCATCCACCAGGACATGGTATTCCGTACTAGACTTCAATGATGCCTTCTTCTGTATTCCATTAGTCCCAGAGTCACAAGAAATTTTGGCTTGTGAGTGGCAGGACTCAACATACAACAAAAACAATACTGCTGAGCCGTCCTGCCCCAAGGGTTCAAAATTTCCCACATCATCTTTGGAGAAACGTTAGCTAAAGACGTAAAATTTCTACCACTGGAAAAGGGAACCCTCCTTCAATATGCAGACGACATTCTGATCACCAGCCCTACTAAGGAGGCCTCTGAACTACCTAGCCAATAAAGGATAGGAAGTGTCCAAGAAAAAGGCTCAAATATCACAGACTAATGTAACCTGCCTCGGCTTCATTCTCACAGAAGGTTGGAGAAGCCCATCCCAGGAAAGAGAAGAAGCCATTTGCAGCCTTACCACTTCTAAAACTAGAAGACAGCTTAGGGGTTCCTGGGGAGGCCGGGGTTTGCTGCATCTGGATCCCTAACTACAGTCTAATAGCTGGGCCTCTATATGAAACACTGAAAGGAAAAGATGATGATCCTTTCAAATAGAACCCAGAAGTGGCCTTTCAAGAATGGAAAGAGCAGTCAATTCAGACCCTTGCCCTGGAACTCCCTAATTTAGCTAAACCCTTTGACCTTTACATTCCCGGTCGAAGGTGAATCGCCCTTGGAGTATTAGTGCAAAAACTGGGACCACTTGAAATGGAACAATGCAAGAATGCCCTCCAGGTAGGATAAACTACGGTCACCAAGGGCTTGGCCCACTGCCCCATCCGGCCAGGATACTGGGGGTATCTAAAAACCTGGAAATCAGCAGCCCACAAGGCCAGCTCCCTCCTAAGGGAAAAGGACCCCACGTGGTGATCCTAACCACCCACCATGCCCTGAAGTTGCAGGGGTCGCTCCGTGGGCACACTGACCTCGAGTGAGGAGGTCCTCCAACTCCAACCTCCAGAGACAACCGGGGGCAACGGGCCCCCATGACGACTCGTGTGACCATCACTTGACCTGGAGTTTCTCTCAGAAAACAACAAGAGTGTGCCCCAAAAGAGCAGACTACTACTTGCAGGACTTACTGCACCCAGAGGGGAGCTAATAAGCTTGGCAGGGGAACCGTAGATAACGCTGTCACCATAGAAAAGCCTACAGACACCGCGGTGATGTCGGCCAATGAGACCAGCTGGACTCCTGGCTAGTTCAAAAGGCCGTTGACTCAGTGGCCGTCATGATCCTGGATCACCACCGGCCCTGGACTGTCTGGGAGTTGAGCGGGCAGGGCTCTGACACCTGGTGCTGTTTGTACGTAAATTCAGGGCCTAATTGCAGAAAGCACAGACTACTGGTCAGAGCACCTAGGCTGGCAGAAACCATCAGCCTAAGGTGGCTGAACAAACGTGGGGCCGGGTAAAACCAGCCTCCCCAGCGTCTCTGCGCATGTCTTTCCTGGACCCTTAAAGGTCATTAGAATCTATAACACTTCCAATGCTGGTGCTCAGGCGGACAAGCAGTGAGGCAGGAGCCCTGGGGACAATCAACCTCACCTGGAGGCTGCTGGGGAGAAGTTCTGCCCCTCCCCCCCCGGGTATGAGGACTCCCAACTCAGCACGAAGCATTTACAGAAGAGGGGTCTGCACCCTCAGTGCCCCAAGAATGAGGAACGGGACAAAAGGCAGAGGAGGGGTTTGTCACCGGCAAAGCCCATGAAAAATTCCTAGGGGATAAAAATAGAATCTGGGCAATAAAATAAAGTCTAACCATTTTTTCCTTTGTGGTTTGTCTAATTTCACGTGCTCCTAGGGTTCCGCATGCAGAAGTCCCACACCTGGCACTTCAGACCCGATTTCCTAGTGCAAAATGTCTGGGCCGACACCTCAGCTAGTGGGGCTCCGTGCAGACTCCGCGACATAGAGCCTGAGCTCCAGCCAACCCTGCCCTCGAGAGCTCCGCCCCCTCCCTCCCACTGACGCTGACAGTATCCTTACACAGCAGCCCGGCCCACAGCCCACGGGGGAGCGCACGCTCTCACCTCTCCATTCTCTGATCAAAATATAAATTTTCCTTTGCTTCTGAACAAAAAATCTCGATCTGTTGACTCCAATGACACTGGGCAGGGGGACCCTTGTTGGGGCCCACTTTGTAGGATCAGTAGCAGAAATTGACAACATTGTAACTTCAATGAACAGATGTGTGAGCCAAACTGTAATCAACATAGAGCAGTGTATAAGGCTCGGGTAAAATAAGATGTTTCTAACACTTCCATTTGATATTTCCATCACTTTATTATAAGCAAGTTCAGTGAAGGGGTTTGTCTTATTTGTCAGGTCAACATTAGAGAAAAGAAGTGATTTCTTTCCAAGGATGTACATCTAATAATCTTGGCTGGAGCTTCAATCTTGTTTTGAATGATTTTCCATTGAAAATGATACCTCTCTTTAAGCTCCCCCATTTCTGAGAAGTATAAAATCTTATAATTTATTATTACCAAAGGGGAAAGGTGGGAGGAGGGATAAATTAACAGTTTGGGATTAACACATACACACTTTTATGTATAAAATAGATCATCAACAAGGAACTACTGTATAGCACAGGGACGTACACTCAATATTTTGTAATAACCTATAAGGGGAAATAATCTGAAAAAGAATAGATATTTTTATTGACATCATCTATCAATGACAGTTAAAACGTAACCTAAGGGAAGCCGGTGGTGAGCGCTTCTGACCCTGAAGACTTCAATCATCTAAAGTTCGGACTCTGCCTACTGCCCAAGGCCCTTAATGAACATACATGTAGCCATAGCTTAAAAATTCCCCAGTTTGGGGTTCGGGGAGACACTGATTTGGAAAAATCCCTGGTGTTCTCCTTACATGCATGGGACGCTTCCTACAGCTAAAGCATGCCTGTGACACCCAGAAGATGGCACACCGTTTGATCGGGAAGAGTTTAGAAAAGACACGTCATCTCTTCATCTCCAGGTAGTTGGGTTCACCCCTCCAGCGTCTTTCCTAACAATCTCCCCACTTGGGGATGTCAGCACCTTCAACATCCTGTTGCGCACAGTTTGGAATTTGTCCAGAGGATGAAGCGGAAGGATGAGAAACAATGAGAGACAAGTCCTAGGTGTTCGGACAGGCACATGTCACTGTAATTTCCAATCAGGAAGACGAATTGACCAAAGGCCAAGATTGCCCATGGAAACAGAATAGGGCTTGAGGAAATCCCGCTGTCTTGTGGCCAGTTCCCAAAAACACAAGTTGAAAAATGGAACTCAGGGGCACTAAAATTCACGAAACTGCAGAGTTGAAAATATCTATCTTCAAAAAATGTCTTGAGGTAAGTCACCGAAAAGGACTTGTAAGCAAGGGAGAATGGCAGGAAAGGTATTTGAAGAAGTAGAAAGGACTCACCATTAAAGCACAAGAATAGGGGCTGAATATTGCCAATGATGCAGTTGGCCAAAAAGGGCGAATGCGTTTTCTTCTGAATATATTCAAGAAAAGGGCACACACCCTTTTTAGCCAACTAAACAGGTGGGCATTGCAAATCAATACTACAAAAGGTATCACTTCGCAACAGTCAGAAGAGCTGTCCTCATAAAGTGTAAACACCAGAAATGCAGGACAGGGTGAGGAGAAAAGGGAGGCCTGTGAGGCTGATAGTGGAAATATAAATTGCCAATGGACACTCTGGAGAAGTGTATTGTGTTTACTAAAAAGTCTTAAAAAATGAGCTACAGAGCATAGGGTACTTGCACTCATGGGCGTATATCTTGGGAAAAACAAAAATCGACAGGACACAGGCACTGCAACATTTACCGCCTCTCTGTTTAAAAGAGCCTCGACTTGGATACAACCTAAATGTCCCTGGAAGGAAAAAATGGATAAAAGAGATGTGATACTTATGTAGAGTGGAATATTACTCAGCCAGGAAATCAATGAAATAGAGCCAGCTGCAACAACTCGGGAGGAGTTACGTACGATCATTCTAAGTGACATAAGTCAGAAAGAAAAAGACACATATCATAAGATATCACTTAAAGGTGGAATCAAAAATGGCTACACATGAAATAAATTACAAAACAGAAACATAGTCAAATATGTAGAAAACAAACATAAGGCTGCTAGAGGGGAAAGGTGGGGAGTGGTGAGGCATTATCCAGGAGGTTGAAATTAGCAAAGATACCGTTCCAAATACCAAATTGATAATCGATAAGGCCTACACAGTACCTCAAAGAACTGCACTCAGCACACTCAAGTCACCGGAAAAGAATATATACGACTGGTAAGAATCTGAAAAAGAATTTATTGATGGCTCTTTGTACGTCAATAAAGTGGATGTACAGCAGTAAGAAAGAGAGCATTGAAAATCAGCTGTAACCAACATAATAATAAATTAAAAAAAAGACAGTGAAAGGCAGAAAAATTCTTACAACTTTTGCTCAGGGACTGTGATGCAACATGGATTGAACACATCTCGACCCACAGCAGGATGAGACATAAGGCTGGAAACTGTTCGGGCTGAGAGGATTGGTGAGGTTGGGTGAGCAAATGCAGACCCTTTAAAGCAATACTGCATGCTACCCATTCCATGGGTCCCAACTCTCCAGGTTTAAGGGAATCTTCCTACAGCTAAAAGACGCATGGGAAACCCAGAGGATGGTACACCGTGTGATCGGGAAAGGTTTCTAAAACTTACCTCATTTTTCATCTCCCGGTGCTTGGGTTCGCCATTCCAGCCGCTTTACTAACAATCTCCCCACTTGGAGAGTCAGCGCCTTTAACCTCCTGTTTCGCACAATTTGCAATTTGTCCGGAGGATGAACGACAAGAGGGGGAACCAATGAGAGACTAGCTGTAGGTGTTTGGACAGGCACAGGTCACTCTAGTTTCCTATCAGGAAGAAGAATTAACCAAAGGCTCAGCCTGCCGCCCCGGAACCAGAATAGGGCCTGAAGCAATCCTGCGGTTTTGCGGCCAGCTCACAAAAAAGTGAGTTGTAAAATGAAGCTCAGGGACACGGCAGTTCACAAACCTGCAGAGGTATAAAGGACAACGATCGTCCAAAAATATACTGAGGTAACGCAACGAAGAGGATTTGAAAGCAAGGCAGAATTGCAGGAAACAGATTTCAAGAGGTAGATTGGAGTCGCCTTTAAAGCACATGAAAAGCAGCAGAACTTCGACAATGATGCAGTTGGCCAAAAGGGGCGTATATGGTTTTTCCTGAATATATTCAGGAAAAACCGCATACACCCTTATTGGCCAACCAAGCAAGCGGGCAATGCAAATCCGCACTACAAAGAAGTCTCACTTCCCACCGGTCAAAATGGCCATCTGAAAAATGTGTAAAAACCAGAAAGGCAGGACAGGCCATGGAGAACAGGGAGCCTTGTTACTCTGATGGGCGGGATGCAAATTGCCAACAGCCACTCTGGAGAAGTGTATGGTGTTTCCTAAAACATCTAAAAAACACAGCTACAGAGAGCATAGGGCACTTCCACTCATGGGCGTATATCTTGGAAAATCTAAAAATCAACGAGACATAGCCACCCCAAAGTTTAGGGCTGCTCTGTTTACAAGAACATAAAATTCGGTACACATTAAATATCCCAGGAAAGAGAAAAATGGATAAAGGAGTTGTGTTACTTATGTACAATGGAATTTCACTCAGCCATGAAATCAATGTCATAAGGCTAGTAGCAGCATAATGAGTGGATTTAGGTACGATGATTCTAAGTGAAATAAGTCACACAGAAAAAGAAACTTATCATAAGATATCACTTAAAGGCTCTAGAGCACAGGCTCAGTAGTTGTGGCTCACAGGCTTAGCTGCTCTGCTGCATGTGGGATCTTCCCAGACCAGCGATCAAACCCGTGACCCCTGCATTGGCAGGTGGATTCTTATCCACTGCACCACCAGGGAAGTCCTATCCACTCTTTTAAAGATTATTTTCCCATATAAGTCATTACAGAGTATTGAGCAGAGTTCCCTGTGCTCTACAGTAGGTCCTTATTCGTTACCTATTTTATACATAGTAGTGTGTATTTGTCAATCCAATATCCCAATTTATCCCCCCCCCCCACTTCTTTTTTAAAATTGAAAGGTCTTTTTCTTTCCATTGGTTAGTGTATGTGATTGTGATTGTGTGCATGGTCTTTCTTGGAGGTAAGTTCAAACGTCTAAATTTGAGGCCCTTTGTGTGTTGAAGTGCTCGGCCAAATAGCTTTCCTGCACTGCCTACCTGCTTCCTCCAGGTACCAAACACACAGACAAATGGTCCCACAGTCCAAATGATATGTCTCCTTGAAGATAAGCTCTCCCCAAGTCCTGCTGAAGAGTGGTAGGAAGTGTCCCATGTATCACCCTATCTTGCTATCCCTAAATATAAGCACACAGAACCACTAGGCTTTGAGGAGAAAACAAAAAACAAGTATCCTTAAGTTATTAACTTTGGGAAATTTTACAAAGGTTTGATATTCCTAGTTCCTTGTGTCTGCCTCCTGATTCCCTGGGCTGAGATGGCACCTGAAAACTCTGTGATTACATCCTCCACCACTATTCTTCTAAAAGTTAAAGCTTATTACAGACACTCCATTATTCTTACTCCATCTTCTGTGAATCCCCCTTGCTCCAGGATTTACAGGGAAGCCATGCAATCCCACACCAGCTCCTGTCATTAACACTTGCTCTTAAGTAAGGATCTGCTAAATTCATTACCCCGAGACTTATACGATTACTAGGGAATACTTCTTGGTCTTTCCAAGGACTTACAATTTTAACCAAACACAAAACATTATTTTTAAAGACAATAACTGAAAAAGCACCATAGTGCTATATAAAATGTAAACTATTCTTGTTGACTGTTTAGGGATTTAAGCTTCTTACCTGATATTCTGCTGTGAGGCATTTTCAGTTTTGATCTAGAGATCTAAACAGAACTGGTTAGTTGATAACTAGTGTTTTGCTTCTTGCTCCATGTTCTTAATGTATAGAAATTATGAAATGGGGAAAATTCATCCACTTGCTCTGTAGAACAGCCTACGAAGTATATTTATCTATAAAAGAACGAACATGGTATTCAAGCATTCTTTTGCAGAATACTTAATCCTTCAGGGAGAAAAGATACAGTGCCTAGCATTCCTGCTCAGAATTTTAATGATAAACTTTATTATAGTTTAGTGTATCATTGGCCTGAATTTTTGTAATCTTACAAGAAAATTTCCGTTTCCACATAGCCATTAAATATCTGATTCATTTTCTTGGCCCAAGATAATGCCTTTCAGTTATACCTCCAGCAAACCAGAGTCTGCATTGCACAAATATAGGATTGAGTGTGATTAAGCTATTAAGTATTTTAATTACCTTTTACTGTTCTTTGGATATATTATGTTTTTGAGGAAGCAGAAGCAGAATTGGAGTACCTTGATATTATACAGCTTTATAGAAGAAGCATATGGACTTGGCTTATTCATCATAATTGGCAGAAATTCTGCTGTACAGAATCCTGAAAGAACATCTCAATTTTCTTGCTATAGTGAATGTCACAGTGAGCACATTTACAGCATGAGTTATGGAGAGAGTGAAAATATTTAAATCTTTATAGCATTTTTATGTTCTCTCTTCCTTTTTGGTAATCAGATCTTGATTAAGAGGTAGAATTAACACCCAGTAGGACATCAGTTTATTGGCTTAAATCTTCTGCTTATCTTTTCCTTGTCCCTAGGACAGATAGAGAATGATTTATGGACTTCATGATTCTGAAACAATAAAAAGTATCTGAATGCATATTTGCTGTTTCCTACAAGCCAATTACATCTTGTTTACAATACGAAATATAAAAGAAACTTGGAAGGGAAAATAAGTAAATTGGTGTCATTTTGTTTTCGTATTCCCTTATTATGTTTTAATTTTCCATTTATAGGGCAGTCATTCCCATGCCCTTCCTCCATCAGTATCCATTTCTTTAGCTACTGAAATTTTGTCACTTCCTCTCTCAGCAGATTTCCTTAGGCGAAGACAACAGTAGGTGTGTTTTGCTCTTTATGGAGTGCTTTTGTCTATACTCTTGGCACTTTTTCACAATCTCTCTTATTTTAAAATAGTTTTATTGAGATATGTTTCATATGCCATAACAGTCACTCATTTAAAGTGTACAATTCAGGGGTTTTTAGTGTATTCACGGAGTTGAGCAACCATCACCAGAGTCTAATTTTAGAACATTTCAAAATCCCCTAAAGAACTTCTGGTAACCATAAATAGTCATTCCTGTTCCTGTTTCCCTCACCATGATCCCAGCACCAAGGGGCCACTAATCTATTTTCTGTCTCTGTGGATTTACCTATTCTGCACATTTCACATAAATGGAATCATACAGTGTGTGTGGTCTTTTGTCACTGGCCTCTTTACTTAGCAAAATGTTTTCAAGGTTCATGCATAGTGCAGCATGAAGCAGTACTTCATTCCTTTCTATTGTTGAATAATACTCCATTATATAGATATATTATGGTTTTATGTATCCATTAATTAATTGATGAACATTTGAGTTGCTTCTACTTTTGGTTTTTATGAATAATGCTGCTGTGAATGTTAGCATAAAAGTTTTTGAAGAGACATAATGTTTAGTCTATTTTTTTTTAAGGATGAGGAAAATCAGACTCTGAGTGTTAGAGCTTAAGCTTCTGATTCCTAATAAAGCTCTTTTCCTACTCACTTTATTCCAGAAATTTTAGAAATACAAGTTATTTTTAAAACTCTAGTATCACACATTGCTTCTATTTCTAAACTTGATTTGCATCCAAAATGCAGGAATATGTTTTAAAGTTTTTCTCAAAATATTTTAAATATCTTTGCATCTGCCTATATATCTCTTCATAATCCAAACTGCAGATAGGCAGTGATGCCAACCTTCTAGTAAGTCTTTGGGATACTTTGCCTGCAATATAATCCTTTTAAATAATAAATAATTGTGAAGGAATTCTGTTGAGAGTACTTATGGAATGAACCACCCCTTGTTATGGGCCTTAGAATGCTGAGGAAATGAATGCTGTGCAGAGCGACCTGGCTGTAATAAATCAACCTAACGTAAACTATGTCAAATTAAAATTGAGTGCCTAAATGAGCTGTGATCATAAGTGTGCTGCAGTCTCCAAGTACAGAAACTGCATACAGCCATCTTGTAGCAACCTCCTGGAAAGTCAGTCCTCTGGAAACCAAACCACAGCAGCTGGTTAATGATATTTTCATTTGTACCCTCCTTCAGAGTGCTGGGCTTCCTCACTAGTTTCCTAGTTCTCCCCACATAGTCTGGTTTTTGTCTGCCTTTAGGTTGGCCTTTTGCATACACCTGGCTGTCAGTCAACTCTTAGGCCCATAGAATATGAGCATCAAAAGGCACCATAGAGGGCTTCCCTGGTGGCGCAGTGGTTGAGAGTCCGCCTGCCGATGCAGGGGACATGGGTTTGCGCCCCGGTCCGGGAGGATTCCGCATGCCGAGGAGCGGCTGGGCCCGTGAGCCATGGCCGCTGAGCCTGCGCGTCCAGAGCCTGTGCTCTGCAACTGGAGAGGCCACAACGGTGAGAGACCCGCGAACCGCAAAAAAAAAAAAAAAGCACCATAGAAATTACCTAAATCAATGCTCTCCTTCACCCATCAATATGTTAAAGACGAGAAAAATTAGGTCTGCCAGGGTCAAATAAGCTGATGACCTAAACCCATACTATTCTGGAACTCCTAAATCCGAATCCAGGATAATCCCAATCTAAGAGATGCCCCAAAACCTGAGAACTGCGATGACATTATAAGACATGACATTTGTTCCTTAGCTGTCTGAACAATTCAAGATTAATTGTGGTTACATCCATTTTATGTGGGAGCACACATGTTTTCATTATCAGTCACACAGCAAGATCAGGACTAAAAAGAAAATGCATGTGAGGTAGCGTTGATTGGTAGATATTAGGCACGGACTGTGTGCCAGGTACTGTGCTGGGTACTGGGGATGCAAAGATAAATAAGGCATGGTCCTGCTCTCAAGAATTAAGCACATAGGTTCAATTGTGAAGTAGTGGGATATTCTAGGCACAGAACATAAACCAAGGTATAGAGAAAGAGCTGAGCACTGTGTGTGTGTGTGTGTGTGTGTGTGTGTGTGTGTTGTGTTTAAGACTGATAGCAGCTTAGAGGAAAGAGTGGGTCATATGGAGGCAAACTGAAGTAACCTATCAGTGCTCCTAACAGAACTTTCAGCAATGGTGGGAAAGCTCTATACCTGCGCTGTCCAGTAGGATAACCACTAGCCTCATGTGGTTATTGAGCATTTGAAATGTGGCTGTGTGACTAAGGAACTATATTTTAATTTTCATTTAAATTAATATAAATTTAAGTTGCCACATATGGTTAGTGGTTACTATATTGCATAGCTCAAGTCTAGATAGCCAAGCTAGATGCAATGGAGTTTTCTGGGTTAAAAGCAGAATTATATCCTGTATTCCATCTCTCTATATGCTCCAGACTGATGAGTCAAGGAGATGATAAGGATGTGCTGTGGTGAATGACTTTGACTTTTCACATCTCCTTTTGGTGCCTTAGTTTCCTCATTGTTGAAATGACAGTAATAATGTCCTTCTCATGGATTTTGAGGAGAATTAAACGAGATATTATATGTGAAAAAGCTTTGCAAACTTAATATATATGAAAACACTTTCTAAACTGTCTGAAGTTCTAAAACAGTGATTCTCAATGGGGACTTTTGGCACATCTGTGTGTGCTTTTCCCTTATCAGATTGGATAGGGGCAATACTGGCTAACAGGCAGGGCCCAGGAAGGCTAGACGTCCTGCATTGCATGGGACATTCGTGCAAAAAGTAAAAAATTTAAATCTCCCAATGGACATTTACGTAGAAGAAAAACCTACTTATTATTATTGAGCACATAATTTCCTCCGTTTTATATATAAACACAAAGCAATTTTATATGGTTTCAATAAACACTGAATTATCCAGGGCAGTAACTTCCATGTATATTCAAGGAAAAACATACTGAGTCTCATTCAAGAGTTATTTACCATTTCTGAAAATCGACACACAAATGTTAATGTCATTAGTTATATTTGAAACTCCTTAATCAGCCTGTATTTGCGGTGGTTGCATTTATCGTGGTTATATGTGCATGTATGTCTGATTATTTCATTGTCTTCAGTGTAGGCAGCCCCCATTCATTTACATACTGAATTGCACATCATATTATTATAAAGTATTTTCCATTTATTTTTCCTTTATGTTATAGCTCAGGTTGTATATTGACTTTTTTGGAAATTATGTGTGTAGCTAGATATGAATATCAATTCAGGACAGTAAAAGACCCATTATTAAATATTTGTTATGAAAAGGTAGCACTCATTCTAATAGGGTTGAGAACCACTGTTTTAAACCTACGTGGCCCTTTTTATCCCTGTTTGCTGTAGTCTCTTAACCCTATCAGAGAAACTTCCATGCATGTGAAAAACACAAATTGTTACTTCTGATAGTACACTAGTGCTCTCCTTTCCAAGGTGGGGCAATAGTTTTGTGGTGGAAGGGAGAAATAGCTAGACAGCCAACCCAGACGGCCTAGGAGGGGCACAGATCTCCCTCTAATATTGTGTGCAAATACGGACAGTGGATTTGTATTTTCTAGCAGCAATTCCTAGACCATGATAGAACATTTCAATAAAGCATAGGGAAAATTAAAAGGAAACAATGAGTATCATGAAACTAGGTAAACTAGTTTATACAATGTACTCATCATCAATTTGGGGTTCCCTTCAGGATTTTCTTCTTCCTAGATCAAGTTTTGCTTCCACGTGATAGTGCTTATATTTAACCTCTATCTTAAAAGCACCTTGGACAGCTCGAAATCCAAACCAAAACAAGGGACAGTGCGAGTGAGATAAACATTTTCTCTTTTCTTATTGTATGATGTCGCTTATATGCAGAATCTAAAAAGAAATGATACAAATGAACTTATTTACAAAACAGAAACACACTCACAGACTTAGAGAAGGAACTTATGGTTACAGGGCGGGGGTGGGGGGGAAGGGTGGGGGGAGGGATAGTTAGGGAGTTTGGGATTGACAGGTACACAGTGCTATATTTAAAATGGATAACCAGCAAGGACCTACTGTACAGCACAGGGAACTCTGCTCAATATTATGTAGCAGCCTAAATGGGAAAAGAATTTGAAAGAGAATAGGTACATGTATATGTATAACTGAATCACTTTGCTGTACACCTGAAACTATCACAACATTGTTAATCTATACTCCAATATAAAATAGAAAGTTAAAAAAAATTTTCTCTTTTCTAATTATTTAAGGGCTGCCTTCAAGTATATCTTTCCTTCCCAAGGACCTGCTCTTTCACTGATGATTAAGATCAAGAAGTTCTACTTCTTCACTGATGATTAAGATCAAGAAGTTCTACTTCGAGTAAACTTCACCCCTGTATACATAGGGCCCTACTTCTGCAAGATTACCTCTACCAGCTAACTCTAGGAAAGGCAATACACTTAGTCTAGAGAGTCACTTATTAGCATGACAAAGTGCCAGTTTTAAATAAGAGTAATTAACTTGCCCAAGATCACACCTAGGAAGGAGTAGAGCATGAATCAGATAGGATTGCTGAATTCTAGGCTGATAAACAGCACATTTGTTCTAATAGACCAGGGTATCACTTCTGGTTGGTTGATAGCTGTGCCCTGTAGATTGTAAAATAGCTTTAGTACCACTCCTATTCCATCATTATTTCACGATACCTAAAGTATACCAAGTAACTGGAGATTTTCTCACTGGGATAACCCACATCCTTGGCAACTTTGCAGCGTAAAATGGCCAGGTTGACAGGTTTATTTAGAAGTCTACCCGGCCCGTGAATAGCTATTTAGAGCTATAATCTAGACCATCTGTGAAGCAAATCTATGATTAACCACTCCCCTGGATTCAGGGAACAAAAATATGAAGCTGAGGTATGTGTTTGTTAAAATTAAAAATTTAAGTTAAAGTAATTAAAATGCCTAAAACTGCTCTAAAATAAGGTCTATTTTTTTAAAAAGTAACTAAAATTAAAATTATTTTGAAACTGAAATACTTGTGTGTAAACCAAGGTCTAATATTATTTTCAGGAATTAAATTTTTATTTGAATAACTCAGAAAAGAATTCAATAACCTCTATTATCCTTTTCAATGTTTTTCTTATCTAAGAAAATGTGAATTTTGTTTTTTCCTGTAATAGAATATGCAAAGATTCACTTTATATTTACTTATCAATTTATAATATTCAGATTGCTTTCTTATGCATTAATATTTTTTCAGTTATCAGCAGAGCAGTTTAATATAATGGTTAAAAGTAGGGACTCCGGCTTCCCTGGTGGCGCAGTGGTTGAGAGTCCGCCTGCCGATTCAGGGGACATGGGTTCGTGTCCCGGTCTGGGAAGATCCCACATGCCGTGGAGCGGCTGGGCCCGTGAGCTATGGCCACTGAGCCTGCACGTCTGGAGCCTGTGCTCCGCAACGGGAGAGGCCACAACAGTGAGAGGCCCGCGTACCGCAAAAAAAAAAAAAAAAAAAAGTAGGGACTCTAGAACCAGACCACCCGGGGTTTAAATCCCAGCTTCCCAAATTAGTAGCTGTATAATCTTAAGCAAGTTACTTAACTTCTCTATGCTTTAATTTCATCATCCTTATAATGGGCACAGCTCTTGTACCTAATTCAGAGATGCAGAGTTGTTGAATTAATGCTGTAAATTACTTGAAACAGTAAACACTCAGTGTTAACTATTGTTAATATTACTATGTCCTAACATTCTGAGAACTAGTGGCAAAGTGTCTGAGGGGGTTAATAGTAAGTGGAAGAACCAGGGCAGGAACCTTGGCATTGGAGCACTTAGCATCCCTGCAAGATTATGGTTTGTGGGAGTAGGCTGGACCCAGGCCTCTGAGAGTGTGCAGGGCTCTAAGAGAAGACTAAGTCTGGGAGATTTCAGTGCTGATCTGTACCTGCTTCAATAAGTGAATAAAGCAGGTTATAAAATAAGCTTGAGGATACACTATTACATACTCAGTGCGATCTCAACCATCAAAACTAAACAAAAGACAGCAAGCAAATATGTCAAAATATCAGAAGAGTTTTTCCCCTGAAGATGGGATTATGGGTAACTCTTTGTTTTTATAATTATCTCCACTTTCTAAATATTCTGAATTAAGTAGAGTATTGCTTTGATAATTAGGGAAGAAAAGTTAAAAAAATAAAACAATCCCAGTAAAAATAGAAATTTCTTTTATCCCAACTGAGTCAAATAATGGAGTGCAACAAAAGGTAGGTGAGGAAAAAAGATTAAAATCAAAATGTTCATTTTAGAGGGCTTTTGCTATCTGAGTTAAAGCAAGAACTGCCAGACCCACACTTCATTTTATGAATTTGGCATTTCAGATAAAAATTAAGCACATGTTAATCAACGAGCGCAGCAGTTACACAAAGGCAGACCTCTTTGAGAAAATAAATCCTTCTAACACAATCAGGCAGGATTGTCTTTTCTGGATCGAAGGAACCGCTAAGTTTTTTTCCACAAGAGGGCGGTAACTGCTCAGGATTTCTTCAAAAGGGCCCGAAGGACCCAGGAACTGTAAGCAAAGCAGTGACGCAAATAAAACAACTTTTTCTCATTGAAGAATAAGGAGCCGCACGCGTGAGGCGGCTGAAAGGACCAATGCTGACACACTCACTCACACGCAACAACTTTTAGCAGGGCTGAAAGAGGAACTAGTTCACAGGCTCGTTTAAAATTACTTAAATTATGTTCAGTGGACGTCATTTATACAGATGTAAATTTTTTATGACCGTTCACATCAGATATTGTTTAATCTGGTGGTGAAAGTGAACCAGCATTTTATTCTTTAAGGAAATTGTAGAAACTCACAGACATTCCTTGGAGCGCATGATTCCATGCCGGATCCCCGTCTCCAGAATATACATCAAAGCAAGTGGGTTCCCTGGAAGCAAATGGGGTCTCTGCAGAAAATGCTTGGGAGCGTGAGGGGTCGGGGGTATTATACATACATGTATGTGCTTTGCTGAAGTTATGTGTGCTTTGCTGAAGTTGAAGACTAGTTTTCTCTCTAGCAGGTCATTGGTGTCTTCTTGCAATTATTCATATTCCTGGATCGGGTCTTGATATTGCAGACATTTCTGGACCTTAGTATTCTGCATCTTCTTGGACTTTTCAGAACCCTCCCTTCCGAGTGCACGTGTCTCCCAGGAGAGCTCAGTACGTATTCTGCAGTTGTGCACAGGACTGCCATGCAGTTACTTTGAAGATCGTCCGGTGGTGGTGATGGTGGGTGGGGATCCTGGCTTGACGTTCGAGAGATTTTTGGTAGTAGATCCAACGGGGCAGTCTACACCGAGGGTCCCTTCCCTCTCGTGTTTTGCGTTGACTTCGGCTGGGAGAGCGCCGACAGCAGGATCCCCCAGCGCTCTTCCCCACCCAGCATTGTTGGCCCCTCGCTACCCCAACCCTTCCCAAGTAGTCTCGTTAATTCCCGGTCAGCAGAAGCGGCCAAGGGTCGCGTTCCCATCCCGCCGCGTTTACGGGTTGCAAAGATGCAGACATCCGTGCTCTCCCTCCTCGCCGGTTCTCCTTCTCTGACACTGGGTTGTTCCAAGGTATCGTGGACATTCTTCTTTCTCCCTTGAATTGCCACTTAGCTGCCCTCTAGACCCCTCTTTTAACATGAACGTAAACCCAGCCGGCCTCTGGGTTCAGCCCGAACAGGCCCCACTCGTCGGCGGAAGTGGAGTTATTAAAGAAGTCATCCAGACGATACAATCAAACACATTTTCTAGTGGGTTTTGGCCTGAAACACACAAAATTCCCTTCATCCCCTCCTCCCTCCTTCTGCGAATATAGAATTGGCTTCCTGTGGCTACACTTGAGTATCCCGACCTTTTAACGTTAATATATCTGGGGAATAATAGTTATCACCCATCCACGACAGAGTGCTGAATTTAGGTACATTTAGCTAAGATTTCATTTGCATTCCTTCTGTGAATTACTCTGAATTTAGTGGCTGCTCCTTCATTTTAAAACAGAAGTACCAACGCACTAGGCGTTTGAGTCCAGGGTTAGATCGAGGGTAGGGTGGGCAAGTGCGTGGTGCAGGCTGAGTAATAGTAGGAGCGGCTAAAAACAGTAACTTGAGAACTGAGGCCCTTGTTTGCAGGCTTAAAGAAAGTCAAGGGGTGGAGAGGGGTGCGTCGCCTTCC
This sequence comes from Leucopleurus acutus, assembly GCF_964270905.1. Lineage (NCBI taxonomy): Eukaryota > Metazoa > Chordata > Mammalia > Artiodactyla > Delphinidae > Leucopleurus > Leucopleurus acutus. The sequence continues at coordinate 118,677,380 of NC_139146.1, read as the reverse complement.
TCACCCCTACCCTTTTTAGCCCTTTTTGAAACCTCAGAATTTGCCAAACCGCTTTCATTTGTTTTTCAATTAAAATGCAAATCATTCGCTTTCAAACACTGTCCCCCCAAATATATATATATATAGTTCAGAGACGCGGGGGGCGGGGGGCGTCGCGACCACGTGTGACACGTTCCATTCCTAGGGGTTGCTTAGAAATGTCGGACTTTATTAGGTCGTGGGCAGAAGCGCGCGCGGGTCCTGGGGGTTCCCCGAGGGAGAGAAGTCCGGACTCTCTAGGGCGTGTATATGCAGTGTGTAAGATGGCCCCGACAGAAAACCGGCCTCCCGCATCCGCGTCGGGATCTGCTCCTCCAGGACGCTGTCGTGAAGGAGGTTTTAGCTCTGGAGGGACAGGGCTATCTTTCCCCGCGAGAGACTGGGGCAGCCCACCCCCTTCGAGGACGCCCCTCGCTCTCCCGGCTCCCAGCTGGAGACAGACGGAGCAGATCGATGATGACCACCAACACACCAGGCAAGAGGCACCGGCCTTCCTTCAGCGCCTCGCAGCGTGCGTCTGGAATACACACTGCCCCAAGCGGGATTCAGGCACCCGGGGTTCACCCCCCGGGGATCGAGGTACACAGACCCCAGATTTTTTTTACTGTCACAATTAAGAACAATGCTGCTATTTTAATTCCCCAGTGTGAATGATAAGTAAAAGCAAACGATTGAGACTTCTTACCCGTACCCAGTTTTGCAACAATTTACCGATGGCAATTAACCCGGAGTTGGGTGGAGTTGAATCAATCTCTCCTGGTGTTGGTCTGTCTCTTTGATTTTGCTCTGTCTCTACCTCACCCACCACAAATCTGATACTAAATTTACAATAGGAAAATGCTCAGTTCTTTCCCAGGTCACACTATTTACATGAAATAAAGGGGAGTAGCTTTTTAAAATTGGAATCTTTGGGAATCACTGGCCTGCTTTCCTCTCCATTCCTACCTAGTCCTTGAGAATGCTGTGAGGAATGCCGGGGATATGAGGAGGTCGCTGGTGGCCAAGGAGCGCGGTCCAGGCGGAAGGTTGTGTGCCACCTCCGTATTGGAGACTCCCGAGGCGAGAAAAAGTTTCGTTTTCAACGAATCGAGAAGCAGAGGACCCCAACACTCGGGGCAGGGCCGGGCTACACGCTCCACTCTCCTGCAGCAGTCTCCCGGCCTGTCGAAGGGGCACGGCGCTGGGGTTTTAGACCCATAGCCCAGCAAAACATCCTCGCAGGGAAATACAGACAGCCCCCTCATCATCTCTATTCTTGCTCTACTCAGCATAATTCACATTGAGGAAAGACTTCACCTTCCCCGGAGTCAGATTCTAAGGTCTATGAGGTGATGGGTTTAGTCCAGTCTTGAAGTTAATGAAAAAGCATCGGGAAGCAAGAAGGGAACTTTACTTTTATCTCAGAAGTGAATAATAAAAGTGGCAAAAGATAAACAAAAACTCCTCAAGCTCAAGCTCAATTTGCCACCCTTAAAAGACCAGTGCGTCGGAAATGAAGGTTATCAAAGCGGAATAATCCCTCTGGCTTTTGGTGCTTGGATGCAAATGAGTGCTTTTGGCACTCATAGCCAAACACCAACCAAACTCCAACTGGGTGGTGCCGCTGGAATTTTATTCCTTTATTTATTATAGCTGTTTATTTCTATTTTCTGCGAATTAAGTTTGGACTTAATGTTCTCATCGAAATTACTCTAGCCACCATCCCTCAATGGTGTGTTAGTTTAATATCTTGAAATCTCTAAATTGTTCAAGGGTCCTCCTCCCCGTCTACACAGCTCAACCCTGCTGGAAATGTAAAGATCTCCAGGGATGGAAGAAATTGAGAGGAAATAAGGGAAACCACCCTCCAACTCAAACCCTAGACATCCCATCACCACAGCGCAGAAGCCGGAACATCTCCATCTCCCGAAACAACCCTGGCCTTGAGAGGAGGAGTAAGAGTTTCGGCGACGGTTTTCAAAAACTTACAGTGGATCGGGGGTAGGGTGTAACCAGGTACTTCTGTATCTAAAGACTCCACCTCAATTTTGGTGATTCTGCCCCCGTAAAACTCAAAACAAATAATAATCACAGGGGATCAAAGTTAAAAAAGTTCACAGCTCTAAGGTCGAAACATCACACGAGGAATAAATATTCCCAATAAGCTGATTCCGTTCCCTGCGAATTGAGTAAACCTATAAATGATAACATCGTGTGGGGGGGGGCGCGGGGGGGACCCAGGAATGAAAAGAAAATGAAGGAGAAGGAACAGCGAAGGAGAGCGGGAGGTGGCAAAGACGGAAAAGGACGATGCTTCGGCCTACAAGAGGATTAAGGACATCTATAAGGCTTAAGGAGCAACAAATTAATTTACACAATCCTGGGAGAGCCCAGATGGCCTTTAATTAATCCCTTCAAAAGAAGGAGCCAGGCCAGGGCTACGCTGGCTGCCTGCTCCATTAGCTCCATTTTACAAGAGACCAGACTCTGTTCGAGGTGAGGCGTCGCGAGCTAGTGGGGAGAAGGGGGGTAGGGTGACGCGAGCAGGCCAGGGGGAGGCGAGGGAAGAATATGAACTGCTTTTCCATAAAAGGGTTGGGTTTCCATTATTCTTCTCTTTAAAAAGTAATACCCTCTTCATCTCTGCTCCCCCCCCTTCCTGTTTTATTTAACACAATTAATTGAGGCGTCCACTGGGCCAGCGGCCGAACCTCACCACTCGCCAGGCCCCGCCTCCGGGCCCCACCCACAGGAGGGATGGAAGTGGGAGGGGGCGGGAACGAGGCGGGCGCGGCCCAACGGCTCGTCCTCCTAAGCCAATCAGAAGGCGCGGCGCTCCCGAGTGGGCGCGACCCGGAGGCGACGCGAGGCCCAAGGCTGAGTGCTATTGGAGACGGTGGTTACGCCCCCCGGCCTGCACCCCGCTCCTCGGCCCCGCCTTTGCCGGCCGCCTCGGAGTGACGTCCTTCAAAGTTCTCATTTTGGACCCCCATTTCCCCCTCCCTCTCGTCCCCCAGCTAAAGAGGGGTAGGGAGTGATGCAAATGTTTTATTACCTTTGAGAGCTTCATCTGAACTGTCAGGCCCGAAGGGAAAAGGAGAGGAGAGAGAGGCAGTGGAAGAGCCGCGGAGAGGGTCAGCTTGGCCAGAGGACAGGACTTAGAAGAGCGAAGCCTGTAGAGCCGCGAAGAAAATGCGAGAGAGGAGAGGCAAAGGCGGAGAGTGAGAGGAAGAGAGGGCGCTGGGGGTGGGGGGTGGGGCCGGGGTCGCCAGGCCCGTTTTCAGAAGTGGACAGACGAGTGGAGCTGTAACCGAAGCCGTCAGACTTTTCACTTAGTCTGTTTTTCCGTGTTTTTCTCGCCCTTTTTCTTTTCAATATTGCAACTCTAGTGCCCCGTGGCCCAGAGGGGAAGGCAGGTCGGCGCGCCGAATCCGGGAGCCGCAGGGATTGGTGGCACTGCCCTTTCTGGCACAGAAGCCTCGGGCAGCGCTGGCGGAGGAAGCCCGCCCAGAGGCCAAATCCTCCCGCGGGCTGGATGCTCTCTCTCCCTTCGCGCTCCGAGCGCTGAGTGCGAATCAACCTCGTGGCCTGAAGAGCAGGGCATCCAAGTAAGATCGGACGAGCTCATCGGGCGGAATCCGGCGTCCTTTGAACCTCCCCAAAGAAAAAGAGCCAGCCCCCACTCTCCCACATCAAAGCAGAGATTCGGTGACTCTTAACTTTGTTACAAGCTCTCTGGGGCCGGCTGGGGTTTTGTTTTCCTTATTTCCAAGAGGGAGAAGATGAGAAGTAGCGCACTTTGAGCGGCGAGGAAAAAGTGAGGAAGAGAGAAGAGCCCGGGATTGAATCCGGGACTCTAAGAGGGAAAAGACAGCCCAAACCACCTGGACCCTCGCTGGTCTCGGCGAGCCACCGCCTCTCGACTGGTGTGTTTGGACATTTCTGCTGCGCAGTTACGAGAGCAACTCTCAGCGGCTGCATTCTTGGCCCAGTTGGCAGGTCGCCTCCTGGTGTGCGGAGCGACTCCTCGCTCGCGCCCTCGGCGCTTCTAGCTCTCCTGAGCCCCTCCGGGGGCACCGGCCGGCGCTCCCGCTGCGTGGCTGCGGGCTCCGGCCTGATCGTGGGATGTTAGCTGTGGGGGCGATGGAGGGCACCCGGCAGAGCGCGTTCCTGCTCAGCAGCCCGCCCCTGGCCGCCCTGCACAGCATGGCAGAAATGAAGACCCCGCTGTACCCCGCCGCGTACCCCGCGCTGCCCGCCGGCCCCCCCTCCTCCTCGTCCTCCTCGTCCTCCTCGTCATCACCCTCCCCGCCTTTGGGCTCCCACAACCCAGGCAGCCTGAAGCCCCCGGCCGCGGGGGGGCTCTCATCCCTGGGCAGCCCCCCGCAGCAACTCTCGGCCGCCACCCCACATGGCATCAACGACATCCTGAGCCGGCCTTCCATGCCCGTGGCCTCAGGGGCAGCCCTGCCCTCCGCCTCGCCCTCCGGTTCCTCCTCCTCTTCCTCGTCCACCTCCGCTTCCTCCGCTTCGGCCGCCGCGGCCGCAGCTGCGGCCGCTGCCGCCGCCGCCTCAACCCCAGCGGGGCTGCTGGCCGGCCTGCCCCGTTTCAGCAGCCTGAGCCCGCCACCGCCGCCGCCCGGGCTCTACTTCAGCCCCAGCGCCGCGGCCGTGGCCGCCGTGGGTCGGTACCCCAAGCCGCTAGCCGAGCTGCCCGGCCGGACGCCTATCTTCTGGCCAGGAGTGATGCAGAGCCCGCCCTGGAGGGACGCACGCCTGGCCTGCACTCCTCGTGAGTACAATTGACTGCGCCCAGTTGTGCTTGTTCTGCCCGCTCTCAGGTCATGGCCCCTGGTGTGCATGCCGAGTCCACCCTCTTGCCTGCCGAGTAGTTTGGCAGCGCCAGAATCGCACGAGTTAGGTTGGGCCAGGGCGTTCAGCGAGGAACTCTCGCTGTCCTGAGCTCCATGGTTGCGACCAAGCGCCCCCCTCTCCCCAAGCATTGGGCACGCCTTGCGGAACGGGTGTGCATGCGTCTCCACGGAACACAATGTGGTGCGGGGCGTGTCTCATCCGAGGCCCTGGCTGCTCCCGGAACAGCCCGGCCAGAACCGCATGCCCGTCCTGGGTTAAAGAGGTGGGGAAGGCAGGAGAGGCTACTGTGCTCCAGCCCGCACCCCAGCTTTCCAGTGTCCCATGCCGAAGTCCCACTCGACCTTCGCCAGCCTGACTGGCCTCCTCTCTACGAACCGGTGGGGACCGGCAGCGACGAGCCCTTCACAGCCCTGAGCCGAACGCATGTGTTTGCATGTACATCTCGGTCCAGGGTGTCCCCACCTCACCTCGTCGCCCTCACCACCGCCCCCCTCGTCCCCCGAGTACGCTCAGCCCAGGTGAGCCCACTGAAGAGAGGTCCGCGGCCCCTGGAGGAGGGCAAGCACCACTTCGGGCCGCTCCCCACCTCTGGGCCCTCGCTTTTCCACCTGCCTCGGCCCCGGACATATTGAGGGGCATCGTGGCTCTCAACATCCTGATAAGAGAAAGAACCGGAGGAAGAACGAGGTAACAGGACAAAGACGGGGGAAAATGCAACATCCCGCAAAGATCTTGCTCGAAACTGAGTTACCCCAGGATCCCCCTAATCTTATAGGTAGTTGGCCAGAGCGCCGCGGAAGCTCCCATACTCCCAGGTGGCATTTAGGGGCCAGTCCCCTGTCCTTTTCTCGCTCTGTTCTTTGCTTTTGACCGAGTCCCCGAAGTTTCTTCTGTCTCCTGATCTCTTTCGTGTGGCTGAGCGGCAGTAACTGAGGGAAGCTGGGGGAGCCAAGCGGAGGCTCCCTTCGGAAGCCTCGGGACTGGGGCGGCCGGGGCGGGGGCGGCTGTCGGGGAGACGTTATTGTATTCGTTTGGATGGCCACGTAGGGACCGCCAACAAAGGCGGCGTCCCCTCCCCCTCGGCCGCAGCGGCGTTCGACGCGGGGGCGATTTAACTCTCTTGTGTTCCAAAAACAAGGCGCTCTTTGTTGCGCGGGCACAGGTTAGGAAAGCGGTCAAGGAACAAAACTAGTCACCCCCACGCAAAGGCCCCGGGACCGAACGAGCCCCAACTAGACGAGGCGGTGAGAGGGGACTTTCCCACACTCCCTCCGCCCCCCGTACCCACATGCCTTAATTTACTGGGCCTAGAGATTGGGCCTCGGCAAACTTCAGCAGTGCGCTCCCTCTGTTGGACGTCGTTGGGCAGAAGGTTATTTACTGCGGCTCCAAACACACGCGCTTTTAAAAAACAGGTGGGTGTAAGAAGGCAAAGCGAGAAGCGCAGTGGGACTGCAAGCACCACGGCACTTCTCGTGCCCGCCGCGGAATACACTTGCCTTTCCCACCACAACGTTGTTTCTGGAGTTCGTCTCTTCTCAGCGGAGCCGCTCGTAACTGGTTGTTTCCCCCCTTCCTTTCTTTTTTTAATCTGTTCTCGTAGATCAAGGATCCATTTTGTTGGACAAAGATGGGAAGAGAAAACACACGAGACCCACGTTCTCGGGCCAGCAAATCTTCGCCCTGGAGAAGACTTTCGAACAAACGAAATACTTGGCGGGGCCCGAGAGGGCTCGCTTGGCCTATTCGTTGGGGATGACGGAGAGTCAGGTCAAGGTGAGTGGACCTTGCAAACCTCGAGGGAGAGCTCTCCCATGTACGTCATGCGCGCGCGTGTGCGCGCACACACACACACACACACACACACACACCAAACTAACAAACAGCCGCCCGAGGGTGCAGTCCGAGAAGCAAGGGGAGCGATGAGATCAGCGAAGGGGGTGGAGGGGGAGGTTACAAAGCTCTGGGATCTCTCGGGCCGGCAAACTGTTGATGAACAAAAGGAATCAAGCCTCCGCCTTTGAAATTAGGTTCATCTAGATAGCAGCATGTGCTGGGGGAACTCGCCATTATTAGAGAATAAAAGCATTACGGAAATATCAGCCCTGAGAATAGACCAGGTCAGTTAGATAGCTTCTATGTATTCTACTTGTAAGGATATTCAAGCTTTTGTTTGTCAACTCAGTCTCCACTAGTTATATAATTCCCTAATGTAGATCAGCTTTATAGTGCTACTGTATTAACTTGCAGGTTAAAAAAACCCCAATAAATCCACAAGATCTAACCACTTAGCATGGATGCATCTGCTTTTAGCTTACCTGAGGCAGCCACTTTGGAATAGTACTTTTCCAAATGAAATGACAAGATTATTACTGTATTATGAAATATAAGTTTATCAATAGATGTAAGATGTTTTACTGTTTATGACAACAAATTATAATTAAAATGTCACTTACCTTATAATTGAGTTGTACGGTGTATTTCCAGGGAATCAAATTGGAGAAATCTTTCCCTGAAATATAAAGGGATTGGTTTCCTATATTTCTGGTATTCTCTTTTGTTCCTCTTTTTCATTATATTATATATATGTATGTATATATATATTTTTTGGTGTGTGTGTGTGTTTAAGTCTGTTTCCATTAGTTATATTGTTGCTTTTAAAATTAAGTAGGGATAACGTTAGCCATATCTGCTGGTCAGAGAGTATTTCCCCACAGATAAGCACCATAAAATGCATTTCAGGAGTGATTTTGTATGTTACCATTAGAGTACCATCACAGTTAAAATTATTTTTGCAGTGGTTGGTACAGAGCCTACCACAGTAATCTGGAGGTCTTCATTTGTCACCATAAATATGTCGGCGTGGCTAGAAGTGAATTATTATAGCTGTATAAAGAAACTAAAAATCACTTTCTTAACAATTCTGATTCTCTAGATAAATACATAACGGATGAGAAAATGGATGAGAAGCATAAAGAGAGGATGATTCAATATGTTTGGGAAATTGGTTGCTATTGCTGATGCTTTAGGTTAAAATATATGTATGAAACACGATGTCAAACATCATGAATAGGTTTAAAATATTTGTATAAAAATGAATCTCTTAGGGAGGGACAATATTAAAATAATATGTGAAAGATTAGGCATGCTAATAGTGGGAAGTAATGTAACTGGCAAAATTTCACTTAAAAAAAATAACTGATGAAAATTCTTACTTTGACTTCGGTTTTATGAAAAACATTAAACCAGAGAGACAGAGAAAGACACACAAACTACGATGATGATTTCAACTTGTAAATATTTTCAAATATTAAATATTTTCATGCATTTATGTTGGTTATTATTACTGATTTGAGGCTTCTGTTTTAGCAGATTTTTTTTTAAAACTTTACATCATACATTACAAGTGTAAATGGGGAGGGGAGTGTTTACCTACCATATTTGTGTGTATTCAGACCTGAAATAAGTGAAACAGACAAATACCCCAAAGTGAAAAGAACAGAGGTAATTGGGGTAAATGTTGTGTCTTCTCCCACAAATCACACTAAAAAGCCAGTACACTTCAGATTGCTTGAAATACCTTAATCTAAGAAAGTTAAAAACGAATAGAATCGCAGTCATTATGAGGCAACTTTACGAAAGGGAAAAGTTTTCTACTTCAAACGAGAAAGTAGGCAAGCGAACTCTTTTAGGGAAACTCATTTTAAGTTTCCAAGTTTTTTTCTTTTCTGAGAAATCACTCACTGACAACCTCAATACTCTTGTGTTACCATCACTATGGCAACGGCAGTCAGTTTGTTGGTGCCTGATACTCGGAGGAAGCTGGGGCAGTGGAGACCGACTTCAACGGCCCAGACCTGGGAGGACTCTGAGGGAGGGTGTCAAGACGTCAGGGGCCCGCAGGAGCGACTGCGGGATGCTGGAGAGAAGGCATTGCCTGCCTCTGCTCACCTTAAATTCCTTCCGCCCCTGTCTCCCCTCTTCTCCGCTTTCTCGACCCCCAGGTTTGGTTCCAGAACCGCCGGACCAAGTGGAGGAAGAAGCACGCAGCCGAGATGGCCACGGCCAAGAAGAAGCAGGACTCGGAAACCGAGCGGCTGAAAGGGGCCTCAGAGAACGAGGAGGAGGACGACGACTATAACAAGCCCCTGGACCCCAACTCGGACGACGAGAAAATCACGCAGCTGCTGAAGAAGCACAAGTCCGGCAGCGGCGGCGGCGGCCTCCTGCTGCACGCGTCCGAGAACGAGAGCTCGTCCTGAGCGCCCGCCGCCCGCCCGGCCTCCGGTCACTCCGCGGCGGCCGCGGGGACCGCGCATCCCGTCTTCCCGCTCCTCTGGGCCCGGAGGACACGGCCCCGCCTGCCGGGGGCCCTTTGCTATTTTCTAAGATGTACATATCTATTTTTTTAACCTAGAAGTTGAGCGGGGCGGGGGAGAGAGGCTCGGAGGATGATGAGAAGGCAGAGAAGGGCAGGAAATACACCGCAAGACTAACGCAACAGACGCCGCAGCTGGGCCACCCTACCGCCCCGCTCGGTGTCCTAGTCGCGTCCCCCCTCCCGTGTCCCCCCCGCGCCCCCGCCCCTGTCTTGCGGCCGCTGGCCAGGGCGGGGGCGCTGAGAAGGCCTCTGAACCCGTCGACACCCACCGCGCGGGGGACCTCGGAGCCACGCGGGCGGGCGGCCGGCCGCCACAGATGGGAAGAGGGATGTTTCTCCCGCACAAACTGCTGTGCCGACTAAAGTGGCCTGTTGAAGGCTCTTTGTAAATAAATCGTGAGTCTCACTGACTAGAAGTTACTCTATTGTGAATATTTAAAATGTAAAATGCTTTTTTGAATTTGGTGTAAAAAGATGGACCTCCTTCTTTCTGCGACCCCTTCCCCTTTTAAGAGCTATTCAAACCACGTTCCCCTTTGCTTAACTGGAGAAGCGTAGTAAAGAATGCTCTCATCCTCTCTCGCCCGCTCCCCTCCTGGGTTTGGATTTGATCAATCCCATTTCCCCTTCATCCCTCTCGCTCTTCCCGGACCACCCCTGGCTCTGCACCCGGCTCCCGCCTCCAGCACTTGAAGTAGAACACTTGGAACCAGGACGGGCCTCAGACCTGCCTCTCTGTTTCTCTCCGAAATTGCACAGTCGTTTGTTGCTATTTATTAGTGATTTAAAGAAGGTGTTGGGGAGGGAGGGGCTACAATAGCTTGTATTTAATTTAACTCCTTTCTGATAAAAATGCGTGTTAAAGTAGATGGTGGGAATTGTTACAACTGCTCTGGGTCAGAAACATAAAAATCCATTTAGTTGCTGTAATTGAATTTGAAGTGTTTTGTATCATAAGAATACTATAGACTATGTAAATTGTTTTCTTTTTTAAGCTAACGGTGATATATTAGCATCTTTAACTTTTATTAATTTATATAAGGAATTCGGTTTGTAAAGAGAAGAAAACCCCCTTTGCAAGACCAGTTAAATGTAATGCACTTTCTGTTTCAAAGGATAAATCAAATTAAAAAACAGTTGAAGACGTCTGTTGCCTTGAATGAAAGGGTATAGATCATTTGATCTCATCAGAGATCTCAAATAAAAGTCAAAACCACAAGCACTTTATATTGGTTTCTTGGGTAAAATAGCTGTTACATGATTATTATTTTGGAAGAGTGGGGTCACATCTCCTGGCTTGGGAAGATAAATGCAGCCCCACTCATTGGGGTTCTTGGAGAGACTTGTCTAGCAGGCTGCCTCTGCTGTCTGTGTTGTCTAATTTTTTCCTGATGGCTTTTTCCTTTGCTAGGAAGTCCCCGGGGGTTTTGGAGGAGACCTCATTTCCATACATCCAAGATAGCTTCTCCATTCAGCCCTAGCTCACTTAGCTGAGAGGAGGCAGCGGAACCTGCTGTCAGCGCCGCACGACTGTTGGATGCTAACATTTTCTCCCCAGTAGCCTGTAAGAATACAGAAGTTGGTGGAAAGCTGGGAAACCGGATTTTGCTAAACATTACAATAAAGAAGGATACATTTAAAGAAAGCTGCTTATAACTGATGTGAAACTCTCTAGGATTAAGGAAGCAATGTCACAGCTTCTGCAGCTGAATTTGCCAAAAAAAAAAAAAAAAAAAAAATTGGGAATCCCAGGGAGAGAGCTGTATCACTGTCTTGGAATCTTTTTATTTTCAGACACTCAGTTATAGGCTCAGTGAAATATAGTTATCCCCTTAGTGTTTCAGGTTAATGAGCTTGTGTTCAAAGGGAGAAAAATCAATATAATTCAATAGATTCTTCAGGCTAGTGTTAGGTAAAGAAAGTTTGGGTCTGTTTTGTTCCCTTGAAAATAAAAAACAGTGAAAACTGGGAATGAAATTGCCTGAAGGAAATTATTGTAGAATACATTCCTGATGGCATGGTTTAATGGAAAAAAGGATGCAAATCTGCCTTATTTCTTTTCTCTAGTTTGTGAAGTTCCCAGTAAGTTTTAAACTTCTGAATTTCTGTGTTCTTAGCAAGACTAAGGTGTGTGTCCTACAAAGAGGCAGCTATTTCAAAAGAGGCTTTGCTGTGCTGGGGTGATATAATTTAAATCCTAAATAATAAGATCTTTCTTTTCCCTTCCCTCCCTCCCTCCCTTCCTCCCTCATCTTTTTCTTTATGAAAGAACCTGGGTGTGGGGCAAGTCTGTTATCTTAAAGCACCACTTTATTATTTGTTATTTTGCAATAAATGAGTCTCTTATCTACTTTATTTACTTATTTTTACCTTTACCATCCCTCTTCTGTCTTGAAAAGCCAAGCAACTTTTTATTTATTCCTTCTTCCTAAGAAAGCAAAAATCCACAAGATAATTAGAAATGCTATTCCTGAAATATAATAATAAAAACTACTACTATACCAGTAGTAGTAGTAATATAGTCATATCACTCATAGAAACTTGGAACTAAGATTGAAGCTTTTTCTCAAGAAGTAAATAGGGTTATAATATTTATCCCGAGTTAGATATGTGGGAAGACACCTCTTTTAGTTCCTTTAGGAAGCATTCTCTCTGAGCTCCTTACGTTTAGAGCATTGGAGAAGTGTGAAAGTTTGTGGCCTGGCCTCCATCCTACAGGCAAATACGCAGAAGGCAGACAGAGTCTGCGTGATTGCCAGCCTGAGCACAGAAGTGCTCTGAGTTGTGTGGGCAGTAGCCAGAGGTGGGCTCTGGGGCCATGCTGCACTGGCATTCGTTCCTTTATTCCAGGGGACTGCAGCAGTGACTCGAGTTTCCAGTTAATTTACTTCCACCCAGGATTCCAGCTGGCCACCAGTTGCAACTGGCCCTGCAAAACTGGGAGTGAGCGAGAAGTGGGTGGAGGGCACCTTACTTAGGTGTCCTTTATCCTGGTTGGTTTGGTTTAGTTCCATGTATGCACAACAGGAATGTTTTTCCTAAGAGTTAGCACGGTGGAGAAGCTGATGAAACACTCTACAGCTCAAGCAAGGGAGAGTAAGAGTTATCCTTCATCATGGCTCAAAAACTTTATGACATTAACCAGCCCTAAGCATCTGATTGAGCCTGCCAATCAGTCATTACAGCTAAAGGGGGTCACGATTTAAAAACAAAAAGTAAGGGCAAGTGACCTCATACACCACTGCTTTTATTTTAACAATTTCCCCAGTTTCATTAAGATATAATTGACAAATAATATTGTGTAAGTGTAAGGTGTACAACATAATGATTTGATATACATATATATTGCAAAGTGATCACCACAATAAATCTAGTTAATATTCATCACCTCACACAGTTACAATTTTTCTTCCTTATGATGAAAACTTTTAAGATCTACTCTCTTACTAACTCTTAAATACACAATACAGTATTGTTAACCATAGTCCCCAGGCTGTACATTACATCCCCAGATGTTTTCTACCTTTTGACCACCTTCACCCATTTCCCCCTGCCCCCCACTTGACCTCTGCTTTTAAAAATGCTTACGGGTAACAAAGTGTCAACATGGAAAACAAAATGAGAAAAACAAGGGTTTTGTGTGTGTGGTGAAAGGAAGGTAAAACTGCTTTTTCATTTTTGTTTTATAGTGTGTATATGTCTTCTCCTGTAAAGGGAAAGCCAGTGAGGTTGGGTGAGGGATACAGAGTGGAAGGGAAGGGCCCTGTTTGTGTCTCTCAGATGTCCCAGCAGCATTCACAATTTGAGGCTCCTACACAGATATTTTCGCAGTCCCCAAATTCCAAGCTCAGTTCTTTGGTTCACATTCAGAGGATTCTGTAACTTAAAGCTCTATACCTTCTTTCCCAGAAGTTGTGGTTTGTTGAGTGGCTTCCCAAGCTTGTGAGCACTGTAATCCACTTTTCCTTTCTCTACTTGGGAGATGGTGGGAAGAGAAGGCACCAAAAATGTTCCTTCTTCTCTGGAAAGATGTGCACCCCTCACCACTCAGTGTACAGGCAATCTGGACTGGAGGCCAGCTCTTCTTGTAAATATAGTATCTGGCAACAGAGTCAGAGGGTGCCTTTGAAAACTTTTGGAGCCTAATGTCATGTACATGAGTGTGTTATTAGACCAGCATCAGCTTGGGTTGATCTATACCGTCTTGTCCTTTAAGCTGGTCATCAGGGGCGCGCGCACACACACACGCACACACACACAGGAGAGGTGAAATTCCACTTGTAACTCCTAGCACTGAATAGCTTAAAAAAGACAGTGACTCTTTCGTCAATCATTGACAATAGGATCGTGTAATAACAACAGAGGTAAGCAGCAAATTTCATCTAGAAACTCGATTTTAGGCTAATCTGAGCAGATTTCTGCACTAAATTTCCTCCCTCTTACCACACAGATACATGCAAAAAGTATTCTTCTCCCTTCCTCAGTATGACTCTTTAAAAAAGTCAGCTCCTCACTATATTTCCTTTTTTGACATGAAAGCGTGTATTTTGATCTAAAGCATTTAGGCTCCAGCTTCAGAGAGAAATATTCTCCCTAATGTAGCCCTTTTAAAGATCTGCAGAAATCACAATAATACAAACCCCACATCTATCAATGTAAAATATGACTGGCGAATAGAGTGATGGTGTGAGTTGGATGACAAAAGGGCTGGGATATTTTCCTGAATTTTAGCCTCCAGCATTCTATAAATTGGCTTGGGATTGTTCCACAAACTGGAAAGTTTTCCTGAGAGCCTCAGTTCACTCTCGGGTCTTCTTCTTTAATCCAACAGATCATTCACCTCAAGGATGAAATGTCTAGATATGCATCATTTATTTTCTGGTCTGGACCAGACATTTCCATTGAATACCACACTTGGAAAAAGGAAAGCATAATGTCTCTTTGGGGTTTTATATCTACTGGAGGCTGGCGAGAATTCTGATAGAAGCCTCATCCAGGGCTTCTATATTAGTATACTCTGAATAATAAGGGCTAGTTTGGATGAAGATACATTCTAAGGTGAATCCCTTCCTCATTACATGGAAAGAAAGAATTTTTAGTACACAATTTAAATGGGTGCATATTATTTTTGTAGAGGAATCCTACCACCTCCCTAACGTTACTGCCTATGTCTACCTTGGCGAAGCTAAAGGAAACCTTGAGATATAAATATCTTATATAATTGGTTATTACAAGGGAGACAGAGATATCAAGTTGAGAAAGAAAACCAGCACACCTCTATAATATAGTTTTATTTCCTAAAAAAATTCTGAAGGTGCATACATTCTGAAAAAACTATCAATCGTCAGTATGTTGTTTGGGATCAATCTGCTTGTGTAGACCACAGAAAAGCAAGGTTGCTGAAAATACATTAACCTAGTTATTACCAGATGGTCTAACCACCTTCAAACAAAGGCAACCAACAAGTTTTCATGCCTCCAATCTGAGCCTCGTACGTGGATCCACGGTTTGCAGTAATTCCTCTAGTCATCATCCGTAGCTTGGACCCTTGTGCTTGATGCTATGGCTCAGCTCTTAAAAAGAATCCTGTAAACTTTTTTTTTTTATCCTGGATTTTTCTTCTTCCCTCTCTGAGCTCTTCACTTTGGTCTATAAAGATCTGTCTAATTTTCTCCCAAATCCAAATGGCCCCAAGTGAATAAGAGGGTCTGAGAAATCTTTTATCTTTGCCATAACCAGGAGAGCACACCGTGGTTGAGAGCACGACTGTGCAGCCAGATTATCTGGTCTATAGTACTCATTGGTTGTGGTCAAATGACTCTATCTCTCTGTGCCTCAGTCTTTTCATCTGTAAAATGGAGATGATAATCGTACCTATTTCATAGTGTTATTGGGAGAATTAAGTGAATTAACATATATGAAGTTCTTAGAACAGTGCCTGGCCTAGTAAGCTATGAAAGTCTTAGCTATCATCATCATCATCATCATCCTGAAAGGCCCAGTCTCGGGTCACTCCTAGCTCAGGCCCTGCTGTCTTGTACAGGATAACTATTCAACCAAGGAAAGGATTCAAAGTGAAAGTGAAAAGAGAAGTAGGAGCAAGGGATATTTTCTATTCTGTGACACTTAAAGGCTAATTACCTGTGGTGGTTTTCAAATATTTCCAAAAATTCCTTGATATTCCTTTCTTTGAAAGATGGAGCCTAATGCCCCTCTTCCCGAGTGTGGCCTGTATTTAGTGACTCTCATGAATACAGTGCAGCAGAAGTGATGGTGTGTGGTTGGGTCATACAAGGCCCTGTGGCTTCCTCCATGCCCTTTCTCTTGATCACTCACTCTGGCGGAAGTCAGCTGCCATGTTATAACGACACTCAAGCAGCCCTATGGGGAGGTCCGTTTGGTAAGAAGCTGAGGTTTCTGCCAACAAACAGTCCTCATTTACAAGGAATGTCAGTGAACCCTGGAAGCAGATCCTCCAGCCCCACTCAGGCCATCACATGACTGCAGCCCTGGCCAACATGTTGACTGCAACCTTATGAGATGCTCCGAGGCAGAATCACCCATCTAAGCTCTCCAGGATTCCTGACCTACAACAACTGTGTGAGATAATCAAGGTTTATTGTTCTAAGTCATTACATCTGGGGGTAATCTGTTACATAGCATAGATAACTAATATAGTATCTAACAGACCTATCTCAAGATAGGTCTGTTTTCTGGATAAAGAATAGTTTTTCGAAGGTAAAGATCTGGAGGGAGGCATCTTTTATGATTACTTAAACTCATTTGAAAATGACCCCATGTGGTGCGAAAGAAGCACTGAGTAACTTCATTAGGGTCAAAAAACTTGAGCCCTAGTGCTGGTTTCTATTTCTTGCTGATAACTGATCCCAGAAAAGTCACTTAACTTTGGTAAGCTTCTGTTTCCTCATCTATAAAATTATCTTAATAATAATAACTGCCTCACAAAGTTATTGTGAAACTCAAAAGCAAAAGGGCTTTAAAAATATAATGTAGCACATAAATAAATGTAAGTGGTGATGACTGTATTCTATAATGTGGATGTATAGTTTGGCTAACTGTGTCATACTGTTGTTGAAGGAATCTCAGCCATGGAGAGAACCTGGATCTGGCTTCAGGCCAGTATTATTTATTTCACCATAGAACATAGCCACAGACACTCTTCCATCTTTACTCTGGCTGGCTGGATGCAGGGAAACCCTTTCTCTAGCAGGAGAAAAGCTCAGGGAAAGAAAAAATGGTACAAAGGAGAGAAGGGACCCTGAGTTTTGAATAAGGATTGAGATTTTGGAATTGCCCCCTTTATCTCTCCTTTGAGAACTGGGGACAAGACTCTGTTTCCAAGAGAGTCAAGGTGGCAAGAAAGCAGGAGAGAGAGGGGGTAAGTGACAGGCTCTGAACCTGCTGTTGGCTACTTGGGATGAAGGAAGGAAGGGAGGCAGCAAACCCTTAGAAAAATGAAGTCCCCCAAAGCCAGGAGAGCTGGCTCTTGATTAAGAGGAAAACTCCTGTAGACCTTGCTCCTTCCAGAGTGAACTTGGGCATTACTTGCCAACTGAAGTTGATGGGAAGAAGGTTCTTCTTCCTTGCCTGACTACTCTACTCTTGCACTTCCCTTCCAACACAGCAGAAGCAGAGAAGTCAGGGCACTAGGGTAACAGTACAAACTGCAAATACAGTTGAAGACTTGGGCTTCATGGCCTTTGGTGTAAGAAGCCATCCCAGTGCCAGCCTAGGTATTCTGATAGAGGCAATTACAAAGAGACAAAGGACTGTAAAGGCATATATGAAATCAGCGTTTTGTCGTTAACCTCCTTGGTATAGAGAGTAAGGCAGAATGGATGACTTCAAGGGACCTTGCTTCCAGCACACGCAGGGTGACTGTCAGCCAGGGACCCACGCTCTACCTAGAAGGATCATGATGGTTTCCAGTGAACAGTCAGCCTGTCTGTTTGCCTGCCTCTCTCCCTCCCTTTCTCCTCTTCTTCCCACCTCCTCTTCCTTCTTCTTTACAGTATAGTCTGTGTTATTTCACTCAGGGGAAGAATGTGCCTCAAAGGCCAAAGTGGGTGACAGCTTGGACAGAGCTGCAACTGTACTACCTCTTTGAAAACTAAGATGCAGAATAGTCAAACTGCAAGGGCACAGGCCCACATGCTCCTTGTTTACTGTTGGATCCCCAGCACACTGCACGGTGCCTGCCACATGGTGGGCATTCAAGGAATATTCTTTGAATGCCAGGTGCGTGTGAGCACACACCCCCCACCCCCCACCCCCACACACAAAGCTGAAGCCACAGGGAACTTTGCATTCTCTTGAAGGTCTTAAAGAAAATGATAGACCTTTAATACAACCCTTTGTCATCTCCCAGCCTGCAGGCAGAGAACTGATCTTCAAGCTATCAGGAGTCTAATTTAACTCTGTGTATATATGTAAACATCTGACATATTGTTGTAAAAATAAGCACGAACAGCTTAAGTAGCAAATGGGTGAGCTCAATATAAAAAAAAATTTTTTTTGACAAAATGGAAGATCAAGTAACGGTATTAAAATACAGTCATTTATCAGCTCACATAGTTCCTTTAAAATAACTTTAAAATACAATCTTCAGTATAATCATCATTTGTAGTGATGTTATGTCATTCTCCAAGACACATGGATTATAATCATGTGTAAAACAAATAAGGACTTATAGACCATTAAAAATACTCTTTGCAGTTGAGATGCATGTCTCAGTTACTAATTCCATCGAATAGTCTGCAATACCAAACTTAGATTTCCAGCAATATTTTCTGAGAAATAAAAATTTGAGAAGGTATAAATTAATACGTCTAACTCCTGTATGTTTTAACTGGGGTTTCCTGCTGTTAGAGGATTATCTCTCTAAGACTTGGAAGCATTTCTCTTGGCCACCCTCCATGTCTGTCTCATGCTATTCTCAGTACCTGAAAAGTCTGGATGCACTGTGGAGACCTATGCATCTTCAGAGACCTCTTTGTGGTGAACTGATCCTTGGAGGCTGTGAGAGATCTTGCTGCAAGTAGGTGGTGGTGGTAGTGGTGGATTTGGAGTCAACTTCTTCTTGACCTGTTGGTCAAGGTTACAATTAAGCTGTTTTCTTTAGTCCACTTCCTTTTCTTTCCCCTAGAACAGGGAATTTAGGGGCTCCTGGTCCGTGTCCCCACCCCCTCTCCACCACTGGCCTCTGTATTGAAAGCCAACAACCAATGACCACTTCTATTTCCAAGGGAAGGTTTTTAAAATTTTGTTCTGGAGAGAGGAACAAAATCTAGGACAAATCCAGGATCTAAGGAGGAGGAGGAATAAATAAATCAAGACCTCAGATCTTTTCAATAAAACTATGAAACTAGCAATAGCTGCCCCACCCCTGCAGTCCCCTATCCTCGCCTTCTCAGGGGGTATGAATTCTTCCACCTGTAATAGCGGCATCACTCAACAACTTTTATGCAGTACTCTATCTGTATTGCTGGCTTACAGCAATAGCCACCCCACCGTCCCCTGGCTGCCCTGGGAAGCCTAGAAAAGTCCTTTGTGTGGTGCCTTTACTCCCTGCAAATCTGGGAGATCCTCACCCAGGGAGTGGTCCCTGGTCTGCGGCTCTCCGTCCACAGCTTGAGCCCAGGCTATTTTACCTGGTTCTATTCTGCTGGGCGGAAAACTTGCTTTCATTTTAGGACCTGTTTCCCAGACCCCACCTCTTACTCGAACCGGCACCAATGAGGCTCTCTTTAAAGAGTGGGAAGTGTATAAGAGCATAGAATGAGGGAACTCAGCTTCCCCAGAGGAAAAAGGCCGTATCTGGTGAGGGAAGATTTCCCAGACCGGGACAAATGTGCCTAAGGGAAAAGTTTGCAGTATGCTCTGCGTCCCACCTACAACAGGCAGGGGCTGAAATAATTGCCCGAAAGCCTGAGAGGCTGTGCCTGGTCTATAGGCCTCCCAAAACTTTCCAACCAGGTGAGGAGGGAGGGGACACCCTGAAGGGCTTGGAAGCCGGAAGCTCTCAAAAGGCCTTCCAGTTCAAAAAGGACCTGGAAGCAAACGATGTGGAGTTTGTGGGGGCTGAGATTCCCTTTGAGTCACAAAGGTCTGAAGGAGACAAACGGGAATTCATCTTGATTAAATGGGAAGACAATTGAAAAAACGCTATTTGCCTGCCTCATTCCATTTGTTCTGAAAGGGGCTCCCCACAGGGAAATCCTACATACAGGCTCAAGCTCAGTCCTCTCCCGTCCCTCTAACCTGCACACTCTGGGTCCTCGAGTCCACGGCTGAAAAGGGGGACAAGCAAGCAGGCAACAGCGTGTCTGTAACGGGGGTTTAATGGGGTTCCTTGCGGAGTGGATGGTGCGGGGATGCAGGCAAGAAGAGCCCACTGGATGGGTTTCCTTCTCTAGTCTGCTTACAGACTGCTTTAAGCCCAGAGGGCTGCGCCTCTGCGGACAGCTGCAGCGCTCATCCGGCCCTCCTAGGGAGCGCGCGCGCCTACCCTTAGAGAAACAGGTGCTGCAGATCCCGGATCCCTCCAGATCCCCTTAGAGTGGGAAAGGGCACTTGTGGCTGCTACTTTCTGTTATATGGCTGTCTCTTACTTTGTAGACTCTCTCTTGTCGTGCTGTCTCCTCTGCGACCCTCCCACGATTTGGATCGAGCTAAAACCCAGCCACTGCACAGCTGGTCACCGGGAACTCACCTCCACACATCATCAGATTCTCGCGACCACGGTCTCTACTTTCGGAGGTGACAAGGCCCAGGAAATTCGACAGAGTTCGGAAGTGGCAGGCACCGTGCTTCCCTCTGTGGTTTCGGCTCTGCCTTTTGGCAGATTGCTTACTGAACCCAGCCAAACGAAGTGTGTTTGGGATTCACGACACCCGGCCCCAGTTCGCTTGTGCCCGGGGCAGACTCCATCCCCGGCCCCCGGGAGACCCCGCGGCCTCGGACCCTATCGCTGGGCACAGGCCTGCGGGGGCCTCCGGGCTACACTTGCCATTGCCACGTGTGCGCAGCCAGTCGGGCTGCCTCCCGCAGGACAGCTTCCCGCTGAAACAAGAGGGTTCCAGAAGCCCCTAGGAAGGCACCACCGAGCCGCGGTACTATCTTCCTTTGATACCTCCATGCCTAGAACTGAACCTATCCCCCTCCAGACACTTGACAGCTTGGCTTCACAGAGGAATAAAACCGGGGTGCCCAGGGCAGAGCCGAGCACGGCCCGCTCTTTCTTCTCCACCTCCAGGAGTTTTTTACCCGAGCTTGCAGGCTGAAGGCTGAGCCTTGGAGGCCAGCGCGTCGACGCTGCAGCCTGGGCTTGCCTCCTGCAGGAGGGGCGGGCTGTTCAGGAGGTCGGGATTCCGACCGGGGCTGGGCCCACGGAGCCCGAGCGCGTCCCCTGCAGGCCAGGAGAGTCCCCGCCCCCCCGGCGCCCAGGCGCACCCCGGGTGGCGCCGACGCGCACCCCGGGGTGGCTCCCCGACCTTGGTCACCACTCTCCCCTTGGTCCCAGCTTAATTTGCACCTCTGACGTGGTTGGCGCACAACGCCTTCGTCGCCACCCGCCCTCCCGTCCGCCCAGGGAAAGGTCCCTCTTCTGGGCCTCCCCAGGTCGCAGAGCTGCAGCGCCCGGGCAGTGGACGACGCATTGTGCAATTTGTAGACGAGGGCGAGCCCTGTTCCCCGAGTTCCTCCGCACAGACCACCTAGGCGCACTGCGCTCGCTTCCGCGTTTCCCAGCTTCTCTCCTTACTTGGTTATCACGAAGAAGCCGTAAAGGCCACCGCAGCCATGCTGGACTTCACCATTAAAAAAAAGCGGTTAAATGATACATTTAGAGAAGTGTGTGCGCACATGTGTACATAAATTTTCTCTCTTTCTCTCGTCTCTCTCTCACACACTCTCCTGATTCTTCCCCAGTCCATTCTCCCCTCAATACTGACTCTCCCCTGTCCCCCCGCAGCTCCCACCAGGTATGTTCTAGAACCGACACAGGTTGCTAGCGCGGTCCACCAGCTGTCCCGAACATCAGTTACAAGTCTCCGTGAGGGACGAAAACATCTGTTCGGGTAGAGGCTGAAGCAGCGGTGGCGGGTGTCGAGCGGTGGGGACGCACCACACCCCGGTGCGGCGCCAAGGGGGAAGGGCCCTGCAGGTCACGAAGGATTTTCGAGATCGCAGGTACCCCTCGCGGAAGGGCACGGCGAGAGTGCTTCACGGTCTTCCACGCCCTGCCCCACCCCCGTCCGACCTTTGTTCTCGCCCCACTCCCGCTAGGCTGGGGGTGGGGACATTCCCTCCACCTTCCTTGTCGGCTCCCGGGAAAGGTTTGCGCCCGCCCCTGTCCCGCAGCGCGCCGACTGGGTACGGGTGAAAGGGCTCGTCGCGGCGGCGGCGCCCTGCGGGCACAGAGATGGGGCGCTGCTCACCGCGCGCTGCCCGCGTCTCCGGCTCGGAAATCCCGCTGGAGACCTCGTTTGAGCCGTTTCTCCAGAGACCGCGAGGGAAGGCAAGGCCGCCTGCAGTTACAAATATATGTAATTTTTATAGTTTATTCATATTTTACTATGTAGTACGCGCACATGGTGAAAAGAAATTCAAGCAGGACAAAAGGATGCTCATGCAAGCAGGTATTTCAGTATATCCTCTTGGGTGCCTCATCTACGGAGTGTCAGGGCTCTTGGTTCTCTGGGCGCAAAGAGACTCTCAGTCCATGTGCCCACAGACTCGGCGGACGCTTCCTGAGTTACCCACAGTTTCTCACTTAGTGGTTTTCTCATCCCCCCTGCTCAGCGGCAGTTCGCTGTGCTGTTCCCGGGAGAACGGCTGCTTGTTCCGCGGGTTCTAGTTGAGCGTAGCCAGCCCTCTGTGACTTCCGACGGAGGGCTCCTGGTATCAAACGCTCATTATTGGCTACCTAGATGGTTAATACGGGAGGGGGTGAGCGGGGGAAGGGGGCGGTTTCATTTTTCTTTTTCATGCCCCTGATTACATTCACAGTCAACGTGCTAATGGTTAATAAAATGTAGTTTGCGACGGTAATATGGGGACGGAGCGGTCCCAATAAATGTCACAAGATATAAGACAAAAAGTACCCTCCAACTGTATGCGGAACTGTATTGCTCCCAGTTTCGGCTACGGATGCACTAAAATAACTTGTTAACACACACCAAAGTGCATCCCTATAATAACCTCCTCAATCATTTATTAAAAGTCGTGTCAGGCAGGCCCGTATAACTCATCTCTATGCAAATACATCAATGTCAGGCCATTAGTGTATTGCTCAGGTTTTTATTAAAGTGCATTCTTTTTAATTCAGCCCCGTAAAATACGAGCCCCATTGCTCAAGAATTATAGCAACTATTAGAGTAACATATGGGCAACATGCACTCAGAAAATAAAAACCAACAGATAAAGTGGCAGGGTCACATCGCAGGAGCAAACACTTAACAAAATGGCAGTGGGGTAATAGATTTTTCTCCCAGGGCCTTTGCGAGAGGGTGTCATGGGCATCAACACCTCGGAAAAGGCAAGAGGCTCGAAGTTGCTCTGCCGAGTCCCAACCCCAGAACCAGCCCGGGAAGGACATCCTAGGTGTTAAGAGAGGAGAAGCTTCCAGAGCTCCTCCGTATCTGGCCTCCATCTTTCGCCTAGAGGATTTCAACATTCACCAGAGAGAAAAGTCAACGTAGGGTGTTTGGTAGAAACCATTCTCTCCCTTCCAGGCCCTCCATCTCTTCCTGCCCTCCCATCTCCCCGCCCCCGCCCCCGCCCCCGCCCCCACCCCCCACCTGGTCAAGGCCACTTCTCAGGACTCGCTAAGGAGACTGGGAGCCCCACCCCCATCTCGAGCACTTCCTGAGATGTTCTTCCTCTCTTGCAGGAAAACCGAGCAGAAATGAACAAGGCCCAGGAAGGCCCGGGGATTTGCTGGCAAATTTCCCTCTCACGTGTAGAAGCCTGGAGAAAAACTTTCTATGAAATCAACCCGTGGCTAAATAGTATGGACATCTCCTTAAAAAACTCCCGACTCAGAGGAAACGTAGGTGACCTCTGCCCGCTCCACCCCTTTCTCTCTCCCTCCCCGCAGGGCGCCCGCCGGTTTTCCTGGTTAGAACGCTTTGCTGTAAATTTTGCTAAACCGGGGCAAGCTCTATTCTGATCCCGGGGGCCCTGACTATTTTTTTGTACCGAATACCGAGGACGGTTTGGGGGCCGCTGCGTTCTTTCAACCAACAGCCAACGCACAGGTTTGAGGCGGGGTGGGGGAAGGGAGGGAGGGAGAGGGGGGAGAGAGAGAGAGAGAGAGGGGGAGGGGGGAAGGGGAAGGGGAGGGGAGGCGGAGGGAGGGGAGAGAGAACACCGAAGTGAAATAGCAGCTGACAAATCCACTGGAGAAGTCAGCAGCATCAAATTCAGTTTTTTATTTTTAATTCCGTTAGAACAATCAATTTCTAGAGGCCTCAAAATAAACCTCAAACCCAAAGCACAACACAGCTCTCACGGAAAAATAGAGAGGAAAGGGGAAAAAACTCTTAAGAACAATCTCCCAGATTTAATGAGAGAGTCGCCCACATCCTCATCACCCCAGCATGGTAATTGAGCAGATCTATTAACTTGTTACACTAGATTTGTTTAAAGAGACTATTACACAGTCATTTAATCAATTTGTTACACTGGAGGTCCTGACTTATGAGACACTTGCCTTATGATTCCTTAATGACTGAATTAATTTGTTTTAATAAAACCAACATTGTGTACAAGTACATTTCTAGAAATGTAATTTTGGAGACAGAACAGCCCAATGCTTCATCTGATTAGGTCCTTTCTATGGTTTATCAAAGTCTGTAGTTTCTGACATAGCTGCTTGTATGGAGTATTTTTCTTTTTTATAGTGCCATTAATTTAATGTGGATCATTAGTTCTTTATACACATGCATGTTCTGACAAATGTACCCAATGAATAATGCAGCTAATGTGCTTAGGCCCAAATGCATCACATCATAAACAGAGACCTCTGCAAAAATAACAACAATGAAATAAAACACCCCCTCTAGTCACTGTGATCATTGTCAGGATAGCATTTCAGTTACAAGTTTTGCAGAGCAAGGTATGTTTGGCCCCAGGATTGTATCAGCATAACCAACTGGGTCTAACTATGCAGTGAGCACAAATAGATTTATGGTGAATTAAGGTTGTCTTCAGAGCAGATGCAGGACAAGAAAATCGGTTTTGTACTTGATGGAAACTGACGTGTTTAGAATAAAATGTAAAGAAACAGAAAGTCCCCAAGAAAAGGGACTTGATGTTATTGATTATGTAAAATAATTAGGACATTACAAATGATAATGCACTACAAATAGTTGGCATTTATGGCTGGATTTTTTGCAGAAAGAAACGATTTAGGCTCTGAAATACCACTTGAAAAATGGGGCATGATCTGAAGGGCAATAAAAAAATTAATAATGGAGGGATTAGAATGACCAGTTTGTAACTGATAACTGATATAAATGATAACTGAATGAGCCTGCTGCAGTGGTAAACATTTGAGCTTAGAGGAATATAAGGCGAGTGATGGCCCTACATGATCACTTGAGGCATAAAGTGCTTTTGTATAATGTGTAACTATGTACAGAAGCCGAATATTGAGTAACTAGTTTACTATTATTACAGGGAAGAGAGAGAAGCTGGATATATTTCCAATAAGGAGATGCTTTACAAATCTTTCTTAACAATGCTGGACAGGCAGGCGTTTGAACTTGACTTCATTTCGAAAAAGACTCTAGGCTGTACATATATTAACAGTATATTTGAATGCTTTCATGCCCTCCTTTTGGTGTCCTTTTGGAACAGAAATGGACATGAAGTTGATGAATGGAATTTGTAAATAAAAAGATATGGCTACTTCTGCTGTATCAAGAGTCATTATGATGATTACATACCAATGAAACTCAGCTTAGAGTTATATGAATAGAAAGAAACTTGCTCTACAAATAGTCTGAAAAAAAGCCCTCCAAGATTTCAATAAGAGGTACAAAAATCAGATGTGGTTGTGTGTATTGGTCTTGGTTAAACAATGTAATACTATTCATGGTTGGGATTCTCTTTTGAAACTATTTTTTCCAACATTGTTTTGTTGATAAAATAGGCTATTTTTGAGTCATTCATCCTAGAGTTTGTGGATAACCTGGAAGACATCACTAGAGTTTTGGTTTTTGAAGCCTAAACATTTGTAAAACAAGGAAGAGTTTTAGAAATCAGATAGTTCTACAATTCTGACATTTTCACAAGCTACATTTATCTTTTCTCTTTCACTAGATAGAGCTCAGTGATTTCTCTGCCTGAGATAGGAATGTTTATGATGATAAATCAGTGTTGTTTAATTAGATTCATCTTTACTTCATTTTAATGTTAGCTGGAAATGTATTTCTTTAGTTTATAAAAATGAATAATTTAATCACTTCCTGGTATAAAATAAGTGGTGTGCGACCAAAAATCAATGTTGGCTCCTTTTTGGAATTTTTTGATTTATTTTAAATTCGTTATGTAATATCTTACCTTCTTTGACAAATGAATTTTATGCATTTCTTCTTATTTGTAAGCAGCTAATGTAAAATATATTTGCTATTTATTACAAAGTAAATGAATTTGACCTTTTGCCTGTCTCACCAGATGCTGTTTCTGACCATCCCAAAAAGCCTGTTTAAAGTCAACGACATTAAGAAGTTGAGGTCACAGGACTGACTCAAAGTTATTTTAATACTGGCAAAAGGTTAATTAGATCACTGCATTAAAACAGGAATAGACTTTTTTTCAACTTCATCTAAATAAGCATAGAAAAGCTTACATTACCTTTTAAGGTTTCCTTAAAGATTCTACCTCATTTCTTAGAATGGTAAAAAATAACTCTTTGTAAATATAAGTTTTAAAGATTTCCTTTCGCAAATTTTAGTAACATTTGTCATTTATTGGGTGCTAACTATATACCAGGCACTATCTAACATACATTATACATCTTCACATACTTTGCATCATCTCATGTAATCCTCCCAATAACCCTATGAAGTATTATTATTATTATTATCCTCATTTTACAGATGAGTATACTGAGGGTCAGAGAGGTTACTTACTTGACCAAGATTAACAGAGGTGTTAATCTGGATTCAAATTCAGGCTCTAAACTTAACTGCTGCCTTTATTAAATGTATTACACATCATGTTAAAGCCACAGACTCTTTCTTAATTTGAAGCTGTTGTCTATCATATAGTTTAACGTGATAGAAGAAGAGAGGCTAAGCAATATATATAGCTATGTTGGTTCTAAGAACAGTGAACTTTTGTGCTTACCTCACACAACACTAATAAACAAGTATTCAGTATGAGGATAAATCAGTGTTGTTTAATTAAAACTGTCCCATAGTGTGTATGACAGTAAACACCACCAAGTGTAAATGGCCTGCCTATTAGTGCTCTGGATAAGTACTTTACTACAGAATTCCTTATGGCCCCTGAAGAAAAAGATTTGCACTCTCCAAGGGACAGTTTCTTGTGGGACTCTGTTGCTCCTAGAGAGAAACTTCTTTCCTAGTAAATTGACTGGTGGATTAATTGAATCATATTAGTTCACGAGGATGTCCCCTAAACAAACCCTGGTAACTTTCAATGTGACTTAGGAATAGTTAGAAATTTTCAGGCATGCATCCTACTTTAGAGTTACTTTTTCTGGAGACTGGGAGGATTTGTTATTGTCTCCATACCTCAGCATTGTATTGTTTTCTATTTGTTTCACCTGGTTATTAACCTGCTTTCCCAAGTAGACTGGACTAAATATTTTGAAGGGAAAAATACATATTCTCCTCTAGTCTTTCTTCATCCAGATTATTTTTCTTCTTGGTCTCTGAAATGCAACTCTGGGACACTTGCAGGTCACAGAGTGTAGAGACAATCTTCTCATAAGCTTATATTTAAAATTAATTAGAAATAGATTTAGAAATAATTAGTTAGTAGAAATATTTCTGTTTTCCAGATACTCAATATTCATTATATATTGTGGAAGATTTTTCAGTGGAATGAATCTGCACTCAGAGAGCAATGGGTGTTCCACGTTCTGCCTTCCAAATAGCCTGGCCCTTCTTTGAGTGCCTGTGAAGCTAGACATCCTCTGGGACAGGGTTAAAAAGAAAGAATACCTAAAAGGAGATAAGCCAGGTAAGTCAGGCAAATAACTTCATGTTGGAGCCTACATGAAATTTTCTTTTTTCCTTTATGACTGACGAGATTAAGGTAATGGAATGAACATACCCACCACTCAGATTCTGGAATTACCATATTTTTTAACATAGAGTTTAATTCTCATATATTAAACATGAAAATACCTCAAGTCTGCTCTCAGGGCTGCAGTATACAATCCATGATCACCCAATCACTGCCGAGAACTAAAGATTCCAACTCCAACCTGATATACCACAGAGGCAGCAAATCCTATTTCCAAATTCCATGTGTTCAGACTTCATTTAAGCGGTTCTTGGTCAGGACTTTTTGCCTCTTGATTGCTACTGGAGGACTGAATGCTCCTGGTTTAGGTGAGCTCCAAGACAAGATGCTCCAGCCGTGAGATCTGGCCATAAAATTACAAGGCAGAACTTGCCCCTAAGAATGCATCTGGAAAACTCTTCTTAGGTTTTCTACTGGTTCTACTTTGGAATCTAGGCCTACTCTTTTGCCTTTCCTATGGGGCTTTTCTGAGACATCATGTCCATCTTACAATCTGCAGACTGTACTGAATCTCCAGACTGCATGTGAAGATGTAGTGTCTTCTGGCTTTATGACCAATGGAATAACTAAATTTAAGTGAGATAATATGTAATGTGCAAACAATAATGCTTGGCATGAAGTAATGGTATAATAATTGATAGCCATTGTTATTATTGATGTTATTATTACTATGACAGTTGCTGTTACTGTTTTTTACCCAGCTTTATTGAGATGTAATTGACATATAACATAGTGTAAGTTTAAGGTGTACAGTGTGCTGATTTCGTACATGTACATAGTGTGAAATGATTACCACAATAAGATTAGTTAACATGTCTTTCACCTCACCTAATTACCATTTTTTGTTGTTCTTTTGGTGAGAACATTTAAGATTTACTGTCTTACCAACTTTTAAGTATACAGTGCAGTATTGTTAGATTATTATTGATGCTGTATGTTAGATCCTGAGAACTTGTTCATCTTATGACTGGAATTTTTTACCCTTTAACCAGTATCTTCCCATGTCTCCCACCACCTAGCGCCTTACAATCACCAGACTACTCTTTGTTTCTAAAGTTCTGCTTTTTTAGATTACACATATAAATGAAATCATACAGTGTTTGTCTTTCTCCCTCTGACTTATTTCACTTAGCATAATGTCCTCAAGGTCCATCCATGTTGTTGCAAGTGGATTTCCTTCTTTCTCCTGGCTGAGTAATATTCCATCGTACATACATACATACCATATTTTGTTGTTGTGAATGGGAGGATTTTTTCTTTTTTATGGCTAAATAATGTTATCTGTATATCTACCTATCTTTCTCACATTTTCTTTATTTCATTCATTTATTGATGGATACTTAGGTTGTTTCCATGTCTTGGTTATTGTGAATAGTGCTGCTGTGAAAATGGGAGTGCAAATGTCTCTTTGATATCTTGATTTCATTTCCTTTAATTTTTAAAATAACTTTTAAAAACTTTATTTTATTTATTTATTTTTGTCTGTGTTGGGCCTTCATTGCTGCACACGGGCTTTCTCTAGTTGTGGCGAGTGGGGGCTACTCTCCATTGTGTTGCGTGGGCTTCTCATTGCCGTGGCTTCTCTTGTTTCAGAGCATGGGCTCTAGGCGTGTGGGCTTCAGTAGTTGTGGCATGAGGGCTCAGTAGTTGTGGCTCGTGGGCTCTAGAGCACAGGCTCAGTAGTTGTAGCGCGTGGGCTCAGTAGTTGTGGCTTGCAGGCTCTAGAGCGCAGGCTCAGTAGTTGTGGTGCATGGGCTGAGTTTCTCTGTAGCATGTGGGGTCTTCCTGGACCAGGGATCGAACCCATGTCCCCTGCATTGGCAGGCGGATTCTTAACCACTGCACCACCAGGGAAGTCCCTCATTTCCTTTAGATATATATCCAGAAGTAGAATTGCTGGATCATATGGTATTCTATTTTAATTTTTTGAAGAACATCCGTACTGTTTTCCTTAGTGGCTGCATCAATTTACATTCTCACCAACAGTGTACAAGTCCCCTTTTCTCCCCATTCTCACCAACACTTCTCTCGTCTTTTTGATAAGAGCCTTCTCCAGGTGTGAGGTGATATCTCATTGTGGTTTTGATTAGCATTTCCCTAATGATTAGTTTTGTTGAGCACCTTTTCATAAGCGTGTTGGCTATTTGTATGTCTTCTTTGAAATAATGTCTATTCAGATCCTCTCCCCATTTTAAAATCAGATTATTTGTATTTTTTTCTTTTTTGCAGTACACGGGTCTCTCACTGTTGTGGCCTCTCCCGTTGCGGAGCACAGGCTCCGGATGCACAGGCTCAGCGGCCATGGCTCACGGGCCCAGCCGCTCCACGGCATGTGGGATCTTCCTGGACCGGGGCACGAACACGCGTCCCCTGCATTGGCAGGCGGACTCTCAACCATTGCGCCACCAGGGAAACCCTTGTTGTTTTGTATTTTTGCTATTGAGTTATATGAGTTTGCTATGATGGTTAATAAGGCCAGGTTGTATTAAGAACAACAGTGGTCATAATGATCCTCCTAATCAACTTTGACCCTTGGGATGACTTCTGAATTCTGAAGCTCCTTGATCTGAGTACAAGGCAAGGGCTGACATTTTATTTTTGGTACTCCACAGAAGCAAGAGTCAGTCTGAAGCCAGCCCTACCCCCCACCCCACACCCCTGCATCTCCTTTTATAGGATAGCAATAAACACAGCTGTATCTCATTAAATTTAATGCGTCTTCATAAAATAACCATTACATTTTGAAGGTAATGAAAGAATAACTTTGATGGTTAGTAAATAAACTACCAACGGCAGTTTCATCACATTCTAGGGCTGCATGGGGTACAGGTGACATCAGGAAGGGGCTGTAGCATTTTTGTGTTAAGACCAAGACAGGGTGTGCCTCGCTTCACTGCATGAAAACCCATGGGACAACAATTTTCATTTTGGCCAGGGTTTTCCCAGCTATGCCTTGGTTGTGAGATGTGATTAAATTGATTGGCTTAAAAATCTGCTAAAGGATTTTATGTGTACCATGTCAGTGATATTGAATTTGAATACTATCATAGTAGGTTAGACCAAATAATGTATCTTATAAACATAGAGGTAGAGCAGATTGAATAGAGTATGCAAATTTATGTAAATAACCCTACAAATTCAGACTCTTCTGATCCAAGAGCCCTGGTACTTTATAAACAGGGCTGTAACATTGTAAATCAGGAGTTATTAACCTATGGTCCATGGCCCAGTAGGGTCCTGAATTTATATGCAAAATTGCATGCGTGTGTATTTTTCTAGAGAGAGGGTCCAAAGCTTTCATTGTATTCTCAAAGGGGCTCACCACCAAAAGAGTGTAAGAACCATAATATAAATATTCTAGATGGTCATATTAAATCAAATCACATTTACACTCTCTGCTTTTCAGAAAGTGTTGCTTAATTAGAATAAAAATCTGCTACTTATTTATGATCTAAGTAGAACTAACAGTTCCTGACGTTTTAATGAAATCTTTCAGTTTCTTTTGTAGACATATAAATTTAAAAAATTCTATTCTTTCATATACTTGAATTTTTCTATATTACTTTCTACCCCAGACTACTCTTTCACCTTCAGTAGTTTTTTTTTTCTAGTTTTAATTTTCAATCTTTATTTTTTTGAATTCATTTTGATACCAAGCCACCAAAGGCTTTGGTCAAAGAAAATGGGTCTGAAAATAGGCTAAGGAGGAACAAAGGAAAATGAATCTATATATAAACAATCCTTTCTGGTGCTATTTTTTTCTTCCAATTGCCTTTTAATCTAGATTATAAACTTCGTGAATTAATCTAATAATTATTCAAATATTTCAGATTGACAAATATAGCAGGAAGACTTATGTCCCTAGATTATTCCTATGAGATAGGCAGAGCATGTGTAAGATAGTTTTACTGTTATGTCAAATGAGATCCAAGGAGATGTGTTTATGGCCATAGAGTCCAGGTCTCCATAGCAAAGCGAAGGCAGAGAGTCAGAATTTTAGAGCTGGAAGGGATCTTCGATATTACTGAGTTATTCTTTACCAAGTTAGAAAAAAAAAAAGAAAAAAAACTTTAACCTAGAACTCTTCTCCTAAATCGCAACCTAGAACTTACTTATGACACTGTATCACCAAAGGCAATCAGGTGTGTGTTTGGGATCAAAGTAAACACAGCACTCTCAATGTATACCAACTCAAGGATAATTTCCAATTTGGCTGGTTCTTTTTTCTCCTGTGATTGTATGTATGTGTGTGTCCATGTACATACATATACAAATGTAAGTATGTAGAAGCCCAAACATGTAAAGTGCCGTTTATATATAGTCATAGTGAACTATTTCCTTTTCTTGGATCCCAACAATCTTCTATGTAAGCAAGATAATCTTCTTTATTTAACAGGACCTAATTTCTCTCAAAATGAAGGCATTCTGGGTCAGGGATACTCTGGAAGTGTCACTGGTCACAATTTTGTTGTTGTTGTTGTGAAAATTGTAAACTGAGTGGACACACCAGAAGGACAGAGGATCTATATAAGTAGCCTTACAATTTCATCATTTTGGGATATATAACATCACAAATAAGTCTATGTCTAGCCTCATGCTGATGGATGGTTGGCATTACTTGAGATAATGTGTATAAAAGTATTTAGTGGCTACATATCCCTTAACAAACATAAGGTCATTACTCACTAATCTGGAAAAATATTTCTTCTCTCTTGATTAAACAAATGTAATAGAAACTCTAGTGTCTTTTCTTATAATGTGCCTGTAAAACACAGTGAGAAAATTAGCAGCATACTCTTGGTTTATGGAACCAGGAGCATCCTCATTTCTTAGGAATCAGAGAGGATTCCAAATCCTTGAGCCTATGGATTTTTATTTCCCAAATCTTATTATACTTCTTGTAGCTCCTAATGAGAACATCCTTTGGGAAGTTGGAGACTGAGCATAATTTCTGATATTTCGGGGGGATGTGATATTTCAGCTCAGCTGAATGCTCCAATTAGACACTCTAGTTGCCATTTGGAAAAAATGGTCGGTTGCCTCTTTGTGGTCTGGGCTGCTTAATGAAGCTGTTGAAGACTTTTCAGTTAATCTTTAATCTTTTGGCTTCTGTAAAGTTCCCTACCTGTTGAATAGGTCACTACCTTAAAACAATGCATTCATGAACTCTTAAATACGCTTGAACCCGTGGAACAGTTCCAGAGTCTTAGGACATAATTTGACTATTACATTAGTAATTGGAATATAAAGATAAGAATAGATTTTTCTGAGTCCTTCTGTTCTTAGAACCCTAATTAATGATCAAAGAAAAGTGCTAAATGCTTCTAAAGGAGGTTCCTGTCTTGCCAATAAAAATGTTCCACCCACTATTTCCATTTTTATATCTTCTCTCTCTTTGGAAGTAGACAGAGATGTGAATCCATTCACAAATACAGACTCACACTAACACCAGAAAACAGAAACATGGGAAAGCATTTAATGACCTTAACAGTAAACTATTGTGTGTATGTTGCACACTCTTACATATAAAATAATTATCATTATTTTATCGTAGCATGGTTGTAATTTTTGTTGCATTATGAATATCGCAGATCCAATTTTTTTTTTTACTACCACAGCAGTTTCTGAAGACGTGTAAACCCATAGTGTTATTACTCTCTAATCTAGCTGAGGTGATGAAATAGTGCCAAAACTCTCATTGTAATTTCATTAACATATTCATGAGTCGCACTTTTGCAATGTTGCAGAAACAACACAAATTGGTTTGTGGATTGTGAACTCCCCCTTCTTCTACTCTGCAGAAGCACAGACTGTGGATTAGCAAGTCAAGTTGGTCCACAAACTTCTGTTTTAAAATTTTTTTTTATTTTTTGCCCGTGCTGTGTGGCATGTGGGATCCTAGTTCCCTAACCAGGGATCGAACCCACACCCCCTGCAATGGAAGCTTGGAGTCTCAACCACTGGACTGCCAGGGAAGTCCCAGGTCCACATGCTTCTGAACACTGAATTGCCTAAGTTTTCTGCTCTGCCCTCATTTCCATATTTTATGATTCTTGTGTAGTTGAATGCCATGTGAATGGACATACCATCCAATAGAAGAACAAGAATTGAGGTTTGAATGGCTTCGAAAAATGGAAGTTCTGGAAAAGCCAGACTAAATTGCCCTGCTAGAAGAAAACATTTCTTTTTTGGTTGTTCTTGATGTTTGTTCTCTTTCTTTTTTCTTTTGAGTGGGGGTTAAGAGCACATTTGCAGTTTGACTGAAATTGGCTCTCAGTCTACCAAGTCAGTTTTCTTCCCTCCTTGGCAGACAACTAGACTACATTTTTCCAGCCTCCCTTGCATTTAGATGAGACCATAGTACTGATTTCAGGCCAATGGAATGTGGGTGGGAGATATGCACATCACTTCTACGTCTGACCCAAGGCACAGTCTCTGTGATGTTCTACCCTCCCTGTTGCTCCATCTACTGGACACACACTTATCCTTAGGGCAACTCTGGCAGCTGATAGTTGAAGATGACAGAACGTTCATCAGCCTGGGTCCCTGAATGACTGCATGGAATTCCTGCTCTCCATTCCTTCCTGAACCTTTGTGATAACCTGCTGAGATCTTAGATTTTATCTTTTAAAACATTTAGCATTATCTTAACTAATTCAATGATATCTTTATTATCCAGATTTTGTACTCTTAATAAACTCAGTTGCTATTATTTAAAATTTTATTTGACATGAGAACTTTGAGGATTAAATGTATGGTTCATTTCTGCTGTTTGTTGTATTTTCTTGCTGTGGTTATGTCTTTTAGCTTCTTTGTGACCCATTTTTACTAATTACCTGCCCTGAAGGGACATTATACAATTAACTAAACCCAGTTCTTCTATCTCTCATAGTAAACTAAGTATTGAGAGAAATATCTGTGAACATATTCAAGTTCTAGATAGAACACTGAAGTCCACCTGTTAGTTAACTATAAAACTAGAAAAGTCAACTTTGCTCAGCATCCTGCATATTTCAGAAGTTAAACACTGGGAATAGTGATGATTTTTAAAGCTTATGCAGTGCTTTTGGCTTTTCAAAACACTTCCACATAATAATGTACAATGAAATGTATGTTTGCTCAGTTCTTTGAAAGGTTTAGGTAAGAGATTTTTCTGAAGATGAAACATGCAACTTTAAATGAAAAATCTGTATTATAGTAACAACAACAACAAAATCACGCACTGTTAACACATTGAAAAATGTATTTTACTCCTAACTTTAGTAGGCAACTAGGGAAAGTTACTCAAGGTGACCAGCTCTTCTTTGTTAGCACTGCTTTTGATTTATATGTTATGTTGCTATGGTACTTTCAAACAATGTAAAGCCTTTCAGGCTTTGTGTGGGCAGTTAAAGATGGCTGATACCAAGGCATAATAAGAAATTTATTATTGAAACTTTAAGAGTAGATAATCAGGGTACGAGTTGGTACTGATGTACAAAAATCACGAATTCTGGGCTTTTTCTAGCTTATTTGAGAGGCTGTGTAGAAATCTGGATGAAGTTTAAATATGTTATAAAATGTCTTTGGTACCTCTCACCCCAGCCAAGAATCCATTACATTTAGAGTTCAGAGCTTTTATGAGCAGATGACAGGCAATGTATGAGGTATCCCATGTTTATATACATCTGAATTATAAATATGTTTTATTTAATTTTTCCATGGAAAGATTGCTGTGGGCTCACATTGTTCACATGGCATAATGCAACATAACTGATTTAATTAGAGCTTGTTTCTTGGCATGCAGTCTCTCTATATGGGAGGTTGCTTTTTCCATGGGAAAAACTATCAGTGGGTAACGCGATTTAAGAGACAACTGCAGAATACATCCTCTGCTCTTTTTTCAGGCTTCAATCCATTGCTCAGTTTAAGTATGGAAATACTGCTTGTCAAAGATTTATTGACACATGAATTTTACAACAAAATATCAGCGCACCTACTGCTTGGATTTCTAGCTCATTTATTTTACAGTATACAGCTAATCCAATCTACTGCTGCAAACATGGTTTGTGCAGTTATGCTTAGATACAGCACAATGGTTTTCTTTAAACTGGAGGGTTTTTTGAAGTTTTATTTTCTTTCCCTGGGCAGATAAAAGTGGATGAGACCTATTTTACTTGATAAACATGATGGTGTTGAGTCCATAAGTGGAAGAGTGGGGTTTGCAGAACTGAGAGGCTCTGGTTGCCTTTGAGACCGGCGAGACAGTGTCTTCTGAACTGAAACTTAAGGGAAGACTCTAGGGAAGCGTGGTGCAAGAACTAGGGGGTGACTAGTAGAGAAATATCTGTAAAACTCTTGAAGAAAGATGCCTTAAAGGGGAAGAAATTATTTTATTCAATCCTGTTACGTTATTGGTGAGCCGAATTAAAGTGGAGGAGAAGAAAGTGTTTAGAATTTGCATTTTAAAAAGATGAAAAACGTAAGTGAAAGGGTCAATTTCTTTTTCTTCTTTGTATTATTTTTAATTTTAAGGATAGTGTATGCTTACTGAGAGAGACTTAGCCTCACTCTCCAGGGATTACCACTGTGAACTGCGTAATATATAGCCTGACTCTCTTTTTGCATATTTAAACACGTTAATTAAAAAGTAAAGGTTCATCCTAGACATGTGTTCTATGACCAGCTTTTTTTTTTTTAAACATCTTTACTGGAGTATAATTGCTTTACAATGGTGTGTTAGTTTCTGCTGTATAACAAAGTGAATCAGCTGTACATATACATATATCGCCATATCCCCTCCCTCTTGCGTATCCCTCCCACCCTCCCTATATCACCCCTCTAGGTGGTCACAAAGCACTGAGCTGATCTCCCTGTGCTATGCGGCTGCTTCCCACTAGCTATCTGTTTTACATTTGGTAGTAAATATATATGTCCATGCTGCTCTCTCACGTCTCAGTTTACCCTTCCCCCTCCCCATGTCCTCAAGATGTTCTCTACATCTGCGTCTTCCTGTCCTGCCCCTAGGTTCATCAGAACCATTTTTTTTCTTTAGATTCTATATATATGTGTCAGCAAACAGTATTTGTTTTCCTCTTTCTTTCTTACTTCACTCTGTATGACAGACTCTACATCCATCCACCTCACTACAAATAACTCAGTTTCATTTCTTTTTATGGCTGAGTAATATTCCATTGTATATATGTGCCACATCTTCTTTATCCATTCATCTGTCGATGGACACTTAGGTTGCTTCCATGTCCTGGCTATTGTAAATAGAGCTGCAATGAACACTGTGGTACATGACTATTTTTGAATTATGGTTTTCTCAGGGTATATGCCCAGTAGTGGGATTGCTGGGTCATATGGTAATTCTATTTTTAGTTTTTTAAGGACCCTCCATAATGTTCTCCATAGTGGCTGTATCAATTTACATTCTCACCAATAGTGCAGGAGGGTTCCCTTTTCTCCATACCCTTTCCAGCAATTATTTTTTTTAGATTTTTTGATGATGGCTATTCTGACTAGTGTGAGGTGATACCTCATTGTAGTTTTGATTTGCATTTCTCTAATAATTAGTGATATTGAGCATCCTTTCATGTGTTTGTTGGCAATCTGTATATCTTCTTTGGAGAAATGTCTGTTTAGGTCTTCTGCCCATTTTTGGATTGGGTTGTTTGTTTTTTTTGATATTGAGCTGCATGAGCTGCTTGTAAATTTTGGAGATTAATTCTTTGTCAGTTGCTTCATTTGCAAGTATTTTCTCCCATTCTGAGGGTTGTCTTTTCGTCTTATTTATGGTTTCCTTTGCTGTGCAAAAGCTTTTAAATTTCATTAGGTCTCATTTGTTTATTTTTGGTTTTATTCCATTTCTCTAGGAGATGGGTATGACTGGCTTTTAAGAAAGTTTACCAATATATTATGACAACCTATCTTTGTTCATACAACATAGAGTATGTGGTAGGCAAAATTCTAAGAATGACCTCTAATGACCTTTGCCCTTGCATTGATCCCTCCCCTTTTAGTGTGGGTGGAATCTCTGAATATGTTGAGATATCACTTCCTTGATTATGTTACAATAAAGAAAGAGGAGGATTATCTGGATCTTCCTTTAGAGAGTTTTTTTCTAGCAGATGAGTAGTAGGAATCAGTGATTCGAAGCCCGAGGGGGATTCACTGTGAGGGAGATTGGCCTTGAACACTTCTGCTGCCGCTGTGTTGTGAACTGCTTATGGAGAAGCCAGGTGAGAAGGCGTGTAGGCAGCCTCCAGCAGTGGAGAGCAGTCAGTTGACAGCCAGCCAGGACATGGGAACCTTAGCTCTGCAGAACTGAAAGAACTGAGAATCTGTCAGCAACCTGAAGGAACTTGGAAGTGGATTCTTCCCTACCTGAGCCTCCAGAGGAGAGAAGGCAGCCTGGCTGATACCTTGACTGCAACCCTGTGAGACCCAAAGCAGGAGACCCAGCTGCCCTGTGCCAGACTTCTGCCCCACCGAAACATGAGCTCATAAATGGGGGTTGTTTTAAGTCATGAGGTTTGTGGGAATTTGTTACACAGCAATAGAAAATTAATACAGTGTAGGTGATTCCTCTCTGCTTCACATTCCTCATCTGACTTCAGGGAGGCAAAAGGTCAAACAAAAGGAGCTTCAGAATTATAGAAATGTGATGTTCATTTATTCACTCAACAATAGTTTTGGATTATTACTATGTGCCAATCATGATTCTAAGTGCTGGGGATACATCTATGGGCAAAGCAGACAGAAATGTAGGTAGTTTATCTCTTAAAGGGGTGGAAGGGAATTGTTGTGTTACAATAATGCACATATGTTTAGCACTTTATATATTACAAAGCATTTTTTTCATACATGTTCTTATTCTGTTTCCTACTGAAGTTTTCACTATGAGGCAGGTATTATTATTACTCTCTTTTAATAGGTATGCAAACCAATGCTCCTGTCCTAGAGATGAAGGGACTCCACAAGCTCACCCAGCTCCTAATGGCTTCAGGGATCTGTTCTTAGTAGTAGTAGTTTAAGGAGTGTTTGCAATGTACCTGACGTTTGTGTTGAGGGCTTTACAGGAATTATCTGAGTTAATCTTCACAACCACTCTGTAAGGTTGATAACTATATCTATCCTCATTTTATAGATGAGGAACTTGAGAGTGATCAAGGCTAAACAACTTTTCCATGCTGAAGCCAAGATCCAAACCCTGGCAGTCTGACTCCAAGATCCATCTTCTAAATCCTAAACTGCCTCCCCCAGGCCAACATTACTGTGCTGGCCTTCCAGAAGGACTGGCCGTAAGTGCACATTTATACTCTGCTGCCTGTTACTTTAGGACTTATGTATGTCTTCAGTTTTTATGATTTTAAGCTGCATTTTTGCTCATGTTTCTTATTTTACCATGTAGGTTACTTTTTTAACCCATGAAATGTGAAGCCATTGTTAAACGGAAAATCGTAGTTTATATTCTTTATAGTTTTCATTGAGAACATTGTAACATAAGGAACACTATCATAGGGCCAAGAATCGTCTACTTATTAAACTTTTATCTCTAACAATGGAACAAAAAAGTTTAGAAGTTTAGATTTATGCCCCTTCTGTTCTCTCAGCAGCTTACTCTGGATTGTTAATCCATGAATGTACACTTGTCTCAGATAGACGATAAATCTTGAAGAGAAGTTCCAAGTTTTAAGCATTTCTCTCATATCTAGAGTACTGGTATTCTAGACACAATAAGGTACATCTTCATTAAATTAAATCTCAACTTATCTCCAACTGTATTGAAATTACTCCCTCCCCTCTTCCCCCACTAGCCCATCTCATTTCTTGAAAGTAAGAATTTCCATGTTAGCTATCTTCCTTCCTTTGCTCTATAAAAACCTCTTTCCAATTTCAGTTGGTACTCTGGTGTTTTACGGTTTGATTAATGAGTTCATGTTTAAGCTGTCCATTCTATTTAAAACCATAATAACTTTGATTATGTCCCCTTCACCCTCTGTCACTAAAGCTAAATAGTCCTACTTTAAAAAAGTTTAACCTCGA
This sequence comes from Leucopleurus acutus, assembly GCF_964270905.1. Classification (NCBI taxonomy): domain Eukaryota; kingdom Metazoa; phylum Chordata; class Mammalia; order Artiodactyla; family Delphinidae; genus Leucopleurus; species Leucopleurus acutus. Next base: position 118,637,773 of record NC_139146.1, on the reverse strand, counting down.
AGACTATAACCTCAGCCATCCCATTTATTATTATTGAAGTAGTCTTTCTCCAGGTCTCTCTTTTTTGTGCTGTGGGGACCAGAATTGTGTGTATAATTTATAATTTGGTGTAAGAGTAAGATACTGCTTTTTAATTTTATTTATACTGCCTCTTGGATTGATGTTTGATAATTTTGTACTCTTCACTGCAGCAGGACCCTGGGCAAGGCTCACAATGACTTGTAGGTTCATTTCTTGGGCAGTGACAGTCTGCCCAGTATCTTCTGTGTGTGTTTGGAAGTTTCCTTAACATACTACTGTGGTAATATTTTATATCTGGTTAAAAACTATGTTAAATTATATATATATATAATACATACATATATATATAAATATTATTTGAAAGGGCTTTTTTAAAGAAGAGGTAATAGCCTCTATAGAGAACACTTTCTGATATAAACTGATATTTTTAGACATCCAAATCAGATTTTGTGTTAGGTTGCTATTTCATACAATTTAACTGGATGATAGAATCTTAGTGATAATTTTATTCAAATTCCTTCTTTAATAGATGAAACTGAGGCCTAGAAAAGGCAAGTGATAGGATCTAGGTGGGCCAGCTACTTGAGCAGTGAGAATTGGGTAAGGAAACAAAACAAATATATTGAATGAAAGAAGAGACAGTTGGGTTAAATATAAGACATATTACACTGTTATGAATTTTTTGATTTTGTTTCTTTTCCTTATAAAGTAGGAAAGCTAAGAGCTGAAGAACCACCATTTTAATTATCTTTAAAAGTCACTTGTGAATACACCCTCCTTTTTTTTTTTTTTTTTAGTGTGTGTGTGTGATAGATTAAAAACAACAAGAAGCAAAGGAAAAGACACAAATACTTGTTATCAAAGTGGATTGAGGTCTTGGAGCCTGTAGACTGGCCCTGGAAACATTGTGATTCCCAGTGGAATCACAATATAATGGAAACATTATATTCCCGTGGTATAGTCTGGAATTAGAAAGGAGCTTCCTTCTCAATTCATACATAAAACCAGGTAGTTGACTACAGTTAGGAGTTAATGTGTAAGTGCTAAATTGTATTTAGATATTTAATTTATCTGAATTTCAGATATTATATATAGCTTTAAAAATACTCCTTATCATTGTTATATTAATATTTTGATAAATAGTTCCTTTTTTATTTAAAAGATGAAAAATGTGATCATGTTTCTCTGGTTACCTAGATAATTGAAAGTTTGACTTCCATGCGTAAAAGTACTGTTTCTCTTCTAGATGAGGTTTATTCTAACTGCAGAGTATTCAGGAAAAATAAGCATGCTGAATTTCTACACCTACACGTGTGAAGTGATGACAGCAAGTGTTTTGACATAATGAAGCTTTTCTGCCACTGTCACAATTTTGATTGACGTACAGATGATATCGTTCTAAAATTTCTAAACTTTCTACAGTTATTTATTTCACTATTTTACAGTGCTCAGTGCCTACAACAACTTGGATATTTCATATTGTAGGAGCTCTCCTTCCTTAACATTTTTCTGACAATTGCACTGAAGGCATACTCAGTTTTTCCCACTCAATTTCTCCTATTTCTTTGAAGTTAGTTTCTTATCCTTCCCCATTAATCTCACAGTGACTCAATTTTAATAACAATTGTCAAGGGAATATTATAAAGGTCTTTTGGAAATTCAATGTCAAGATAACTTTTATGAATCTACAAAATGTATTCGCTTCTTGTTATAGAAATCTTGTGTCATTTACAGGTGATCTTAACCTGTATCGAAACTTATCTATAAAGCATTGGTTTTGCTCCTAATTGATAATATTGCCTGGGGTATTTGATTTCAGGAGTGGAAGAAGAACAGTAGAGTGTACTAGTGGCCAGTAGGTTAAATTCCACTGTTATTAGAGTATTTTAAAATTTTGAATTAATTTCAAAAATCCGTATGTTAGGGGATTTCATACAAAATATTTATATCTCTAAGATTTCTATCTTCTCTTCAGTAATTAGAAGAGGTGAAAACAATTGGTTTGCATCCCACATGTCAGTAGTCGGTTGGAATGTTTTTAAAAGTTTTATTTAATTTTATTATTTTTTATTGAAGTACAGTTGATTTATATTGTTATATTAGTTTCAGGTATACAACATAGTGATTCAATATTTTTATAGATTATAGTCCATTTAAAGTTATAAAACATTGGTTATATTCCCTATACATTATATCCTTGTATATTATTGATTTTATTTTATTTTTTTAATTAATTTATTTTTTAACATTTTTATTGGAGTATAATTGCTTTACAATGGTGTGTTAGTTTCTGCTTTATAACTAAGTGAATCAGTTATACATATACATATATCCCTATATCTCTTCCCTATTGCGTCTCCCTCCCTCCCACCCTCCCTATCCCATCCTTCTAGCTGGTCACAAAGCACTGAGCTGATCTCCCTGTGCTATGTGACTGCTTCCCACTAGCTATCTATGTTACATTTGGTAGTGTATATATGTCCATATATACACTACCACTTTCTCACTTTGTCCCAGCTTACCCTTCCCCCTCCCTGTGTCCTCAAGTCCATTTTCTAGTAGGTCTGCATCTTTCTTCCCTTCTTGCCCCTAGGTTCTTCATGACCATTTTGTTTTGTTTTGTCTTTTTAGACTCCATATATATGTGTTAGCATACAGTATTTGTTTTTCTCTTTCTGACTTACTTCACTCTGTATGACAGACTGTACGTCCATCCACCTCACTAAAAATAACCCAATTTCGTTTCTTTTTATGGCTGAGTAATATTCCATTGTATATATGTGCCACATCTTCTTTATCCATTCATCTGTCGATGGACACTTAGGTTGCTTCCATGTCCTGGCTACTGTAAATGGAGCTGCAATGAACATTGTGGTACATGACTCTTTTTGAATTATGGTTTTCTCAGGGTATATGCCCAGTAGTGGGATTTCTGGGTCATATGGTAGTTCTATTTTTAGTTTTTTAAGGACCCTCCATACTGTTCTCCATAGTGGCTGTATCAATTTACATTCCCACCAACAGTGTATGAGGGTGCCCTTTTCTCCATACTCTTTCTAGCATTTATTGTTTGTAAATTTTTTGATGATGGCTATTCTGACTGGTGTGAGATGATATCATGTTATAGTTTTGATTTACATTTCTCTAATGATTAATGATGTTGAGCATTCTTTCATGTGTTTTTTGGCAATCTGTATATCTTCTTTGGAGAAATGTCTGTTTAGGTCTTCTGCCCATTTCTGGATTGGGTTGTTTGCTTTTTGGATATTGAGCTGCATGAGCTGCTTGTAAATTTTGGAGATTAATCCTTTGTCAATTGCTTCATTTGCAAGTATTTTCTCCCATTCTGAGGGTTGTCTTTTCATCTTGTTTATGGTTTCCTTTGATGTGCAAAAGCTTTTAAATTTCATTAGGTCCCATTTGTTTATTTTTATTTCCATTTCTCCAGCAAGGGTCAAAAAAGATCTTGCTGTGATTTATATCATAGAGTGTTTTGCCTATGTTTTCCTCTAAGAGTTTGATAGTGTCTGGCCTTACATTTGGTTCTTAAATCCATTTTGAGTTTATTTTTGTGTATGGTGTTATGGAGTGTTCTAATTTCATTCTTTTACATGTGCCTGTACAGTTTTCCCAGCACCACTTACTGAAAAGGCTGTCTTTTCTCCATTGTATATTCTTGCCTCCTTTATCAAAGATAAGGCAACCATATGTGCATGGGTTTATCTCTGGGCTTTCTATCCTGTTCCATTGAACTATATTTCTGTTTTTGTGCCAGTACCATACTGTCTTGATTACTTGATACCTTGATTAGCTTCATGGTATAGTCTGAAGTCCAGGAGCCTGATTCCTCCAGCTCTGTTTTTCTTTCTCAAGATTGCTTTGGCTATCGGGGTCTTTTGTGTTTCCATACAAATTGTGAAATTTTTTGTTCTAGTTCTGTGAAAAATGCCATTGGTAGTTTGATAGGGATTGCACTGAATCTGTAGATTGCTTTGGGTAGTAGAGTCATTTTCACAACGTTGATTCTTCCAATCCAAGAACATGGTATATCTCTCCATCTATTTGTATCATCTTTAGTTTCTTTCATCAGTGTCTTATAATTTTCTGCATACAGGTCTTTTGTCTCCTTAGGTAGGTTTATTCCTAGGTATTTTATTCTTTTTGTTGCAATGGTAAATGGGACTGTTTTCTTAATTTCACTTTCAGATTTTTCGTCATTGGTGTATAGGAATGCAAGAGATTTCTGTGCATTAATTTTGTATCCTGCTACTGTACCAAATTCATTGATTAGCTCTAGTAGTTTTCTGGTAACATCTTTAGGATTCTCTGTATGGTATCATGTCATCTGCAAACAGTTACAGCTTTACTTCTTTTCTGGTTTGGATTCCTTTTATTTCCTTTTCTTCTCTGATTGCTCTGGCTAAAATTTCCAAAACTATGTTGAATAATAGTGGTGAGAGTGGGCAGCCTTGTCTTGTTCCTGATCTTAGTGGAAATGGTTTCAGTTTTTCACCATTGAGGACGATGTTGGCTGTCGGTTTGTTTGGCCTTTATTATGTTGAGGTAAGTTCCCTCTATGCCCACTTTCTGGAGGGTTTTTGTCATAAATGGGTGTTGAATTTTGTCAAAAGCTTTCTCTGCATCTACTGAGATGATCATACCATTCTCCTTCAATTTGTTAATATGCTGTATCACATTGATTGATTTGTGTATATTGAAGAATCCTTGCACTCCTGGGATAAACCTCACTTGATCATGGTGTATGATCTTTTTAATGTGCTGTTGGATTCTGTTTGCTAGTATTTTATTCAGGATTTTTGCATCTATGTTCATCTGTGATATTGGCCTGTAGTTTTCTTTCATTCTGACTTCTTTGGTTTTGGTATCAGGGTGATGGTGCCCTCATAGAATGAGTTTGGGAGTGTCCTGCCTCTGCTATATTTTGGAAGTGTTTGAGAAGGATAGGTGTTAGCTCTTCTCTACATGTTTGATAGAATTCGCCTGTGAAGCCATCTGGTCCTGGGCTTTTGTTTGTTGGAAGATTTTTAATCACACTTTCAATTTCAGTGCTTGTGATTGGTCTGTTCATATTTTCTATTTCTTCCTGATTCAGTCTTGGCAGGTTGTGCATTTCTAAGAATTTGTCCATTTCTTCCAGGTTGTCCATTTTATTGGCATATAGCTGCTTGTAGTAATCTCTCATGATCCTTTGTATTTTGGCCATGTCAGCTGTTACTTCCCTTTTTTCATTTCTAATTCTATTGATTTGAGTCTTCTCCCTTTTTTTCTTGATGAGTCTGGCTGATGGTTTATCAATTTTGTTTATCTTCTCAAAGAACCAGCTTTTAGTTTTATTTATCTTTGCTATCATTTCTTTTCTTTTTTTTTTTTTTTTTCGGTACATGTGTCTCTCACTGTTGTGGCCTCTCCCATTGCGGAGCACAGGCTCCAAACGCACAGGCTCAGCGGCCATGGCTCACGGACACAGCTGCTCCGCAGCATGTGGGATCTTCCCAGACCGGGGCACGAACCTGTCCCCTGCATCGGCAGGCGGACTCTCCACCACTGCGCCACCAGGGAAGTCCCTCCTTCATTTCTTTTTCATTTATTTCTGATCTGATCTTTATGATTTCTTTCCTTTTGCTAACTTTGTGGTTTTTTTGTTCTTCTTTCCCTATTTGCTTTAGGTGTAAGGTTAGATTGTTTATTTGAGATGTTTCTTGTTTCTTGAGATAGCATTGTATTGCTATAAACTTCCCTCTTAGCACTGCTTTTGCTTCATCCCATAGGTTTTGGGTCGTTGTGTTTTCATTGTCATTTGTTTCTAGGTATCTTTTGATTTTCTCTTTGATTTCTTCAGTGATCTCTTGGTTATTAAGTAGTGTATTGTTTACCCTCCATATGTTTGTATTTGTTACTGATTTTTCCTGTAATTTATATTTAGTCTCATAGCGTTGTGGTCAGAAAAGATACTTGATACAATTTCAATTTTCTTAAATTTACCAAGGCTTGGTTTGTGACCCAAGATATGATCTATCCTGGAGAATGTTCCATGAGCACTTGAGAAGAAAGTGTATTATGTTGTTTTTGGATGGAATATCCTATAAATATCACTTAAGTCCATCTTGTTTAATGTATCATTTAAAACGTGTTTCCTCATTTATTTTCATTTTGGGTGATCTGTCCATTGGTGAAAGTGGGGTGTTAAAGTCCCCTCGTATGATTGTGTTATTGTTGATTTCCCCGTTTATGGCTGTTAGTATTTGTCTTATATATTGAGGTGCTCCTACGTTGGGTGCCTAAATATTTACAATTGTTATATCTTCTTCTTGGATCGATCCCTTGTTCATTATGTAATGTCCTTCTTTGTCTCTTGTAATAGTCTTTGTTTTAAAGTCATTTTGTTTGATATAAGAATAGTTACTCCAGCTTTCTTTTGATTTCCATTTGCATGGAATATCTTTTTCCACCCCCTCACTTTCAGTCTGTATGTGTCCCTAGGTCTGTAGTGGGTCTCTTGTAGACAGCACATATACAGGTCTTGTTTTTGTATCCATTCAGCCAGTCTGTGTCTTTTGGTTGGAGCATTTAATCCATTTACATTTAAGGTAATTATTGATATGTATGTTCCTCTTACCATTTTCTTAATTGTTTTGGGTTTGTTATTGTAGGTCTTTTCCTACTTTTGTGTTTCCTGACTAGAGAAGTTCCTTTAGCATTTGTTGTAAATTTGGTTTGGTTGGGGTGAATTCTCTTAGCTTTTGCTTGTCTGTAAAGGTTTTAATTTCTCCATCGAATCTGAGTGAGATCCTTGCTGGATAGAGTAAACTTGATTTAGGTTTTTCCCTTTCATCACTTTAAATATGTCCTGCCACTCCCTTATGGCTTGCAGAGTTTCTCCTGAAACACCAGCTGTTAACCTTATGGGGATTCCCTTGTATGTTATTTGTTATTTTTCCCTTGCTGCTTTTAATATTTTTTCTTTGTATTTAATTTTTCATAGTTCGACTAATATGTGTCTTGGCATGTTTCTCCTTGGATTTATCCTATATGGGGCTCTCTGTGCTTCCTGGACTTGACTATTTCCTTTCCCATATTAGGGAAGTTTTCAACTATAATCTCTTCAAATATTTTCTCAGTCCCTTTCTTTATCTCTTCTTCTTCTGGGACCCCTATAATCTGAATGTTGGTGCGTTTAATATTGTCCCAGAGGTCTCTGAGACTGTCCTCAATTCTTTTCATTCTTTTTTCTTTGTTCTGCTCTGCAGTAGTTATTTCCACTATTTTATCTTCCAGGTCACTTATCCATTCTTTTGCCTCAGTTATTCTGCTATTGATCCCTTCTAGAGAATTTTTAATTTCATTTATTGGGTTGTTCATGATTGTTTGTTTGCTCTTTAATTCTTCTAGGTCCTTGTTAAACATTTCTTATATTTTCTCCATTCTATTTCCAAGATTTTGGATCATCTTTACTATCATTATTCTGAATTCTTTTTCAGGTAGACTGCCTATTTCCTCTTCATTTGTTAGGTCTGGTGGGTTTTTACGTTGCTCCTTCATCTGCTGTGTGTTTCTCTGTCTTCTCATTTTGCTTAACTTACTGTGTTTGGGGTCTCCTTTTCGCAGGCTACAGGTTCATAGTGCCCATTGTTTCTGGTGTCTGTGCCCAGTGGCTAAGGTTGGTTCAGTTGGTTATCTAGGCTTCCTGGTGGAGAGGACTAGTGCCTGTGTTCTGGTGGATGAGGCTGGATCTTGTCTTTCTGGTGGGCAGGTCCACGTCTGGTGGTGTGTTTTGGGCGTCTGTGACCTTATTATGATTTTAGGCAGCCTCTCTGATAATGCATGGAGTTGTGTTCCTGTCTTGCTAGCTGTTTGGCATAGGGTGTCGAGCACTGTAGCTTGCTGGTCGTTGAGTGGAGCTGGGTCTTGGCGTTGAGATGGAGATCTCTGGGAGGTTTTCACTGTTTGATATTATGTGGGGCTGGGAGGTCTCTGGTGGACCAATGTCCTGAACTTGTCTCTCCCACCTCAGAGGCACAGACCTGATGCATGGCTGGGGCACCAAGAGCCTGTCATCCACACATCTAAGAATAAAAGGGAGAAAGAAAGAAAGAAAGAAAAAGATAAAATTAAATTAAATAAAATGAAAAAAGTTATTAAAATAAAAAACAAAAAATAATTATTAAAATTTTTTTAAAAAAGAAAGAAAGAACAACAAGCCAAAAAAACAAATCCACCAATGATAACAAGTGCTGAAAACTATACTAAAAAACAAATAAAAAATTGACAGACAGAGCCCTAAGACAAATGGTAAAAGCAAAGCTATGCAGAGAAAATCACACACAGAAGCATACGCATGCACGCTCACAAAAAGAGAAAAAGGGAAAAAAAAATATATCGTTGCTCCCAAAGTCCACCTCCTCAATTTGGGATGATTCGTTTTCTATTCAGGTATTCCACAGATGCAGAGTACATCAAGTTGACTGTGGAGATTTAATCCACTGCTCCTGAAACTGCTGGGGGAGATTTCCCTTTGTATACTTTGTTCGCACAGCTCCCGGGGTTCACCTTTGGATTTGGCCCCGCCTCTGCGTGTAGGTCGCCTGAGGGCGTCTGTTCTTCACTCAGACAGGACAGGGTTAAAGGAGCTGCTGATTCAGGGGCTCTGGCTCACTCAGGCCAGGGGGAGGGAGGGGTACGGATGCTGGGCGAGCCTGTGGCGGCAGAGGGCAGCGTGACGTTGCACCAGCTTGATGCGCACCGTGCGTTCTCCTGGGGAAGTTGTCCCTGGATCACGGGATTCTGGCAGTGGCGGGCTGCACAGGCTCCCGGGAGGGGAGGTGTGGATAGTGACCTGTGCTCGCACACAGGCTTCTTGGTGGTGGCAGCAGCAGCTTTAGCGTCCCATGCCCGTCTCTGGGGTCTGCGCTGATAGCCGCGGCTCGCGCCTGTCTCTGGAGCTCCTTTAAGCGTTGCTCTTAATCCCCTCTCCTCGGGCACCAGGAAACAAAGAGGGAATAAAAAGTCTCTTGTCTCTTCGGCAGCTCCAGCCTTTTTCTCGGACTCCCTCCGGGCTAGCTGTGGTGCACTAACCCCTTCAGGCTGTGTTCACTCAGCCAACCCCAGTCCTCTCCCTGGGATCCGACCTCCGAAGCCCGAGGCTCAGCTCCCAGCCCCCGCCTGCCCCAGCAGGTGAGCAGACAAGCCTCTCGCTCTGGTGAGTGCTGGTCGGCACCGATCCTCCGTGTGGGAATCCCCGCGCTTTGCCCTCCACACCCCTGTTGCTGCGCTCTCCTCCGTGGCTCTGAAGCTTCCCCCCCACCCCCTGCCACCCGCAGTCTCCATCCGCGAAGGGGCTTCCTAGTGTGTGGAAACCTTTCCTCCTTCACAGCTCCCTCCCACTGGTGCAGGTCCCGTCCCTATTCTTTTGTCTCTGTTTTTTCTTTTGCCCTACCCAGGTACGTGAGTTTTCTTGCCTTTTGGGAGGTCTGAGGTCTTCTGCCAGCGTTCAGTAAGTGTTCTGTAGGAGTTGTTCCACATGTAAATGTATTTCTGATGTATTTGTGGGGAGGAAGGTGATCTCCACGTCTTACTCTTCAGCCATCTTGAAGGTCCTCTCCTCTCTTGTTGATTTTATACCAAGTAGTTTATATCTCCTAATCCCCTTCCTCTATCTTGCCCCTCCTCCTTCCCTCTCCACATTGGTAACCACTAGTTTGTTCTCTAAATCTATGAGTCTTTTTCTGTTTTGTTATATTCATTCATTTTTATTTTTTAGATTCCACATATAAGTGAAAACATACAGTATTTTGTCTTTCTTTGTCAGACTTACTTCATTAGGCATAATGCTCTCCAGGTCAAATCGTGCCATTGCAAATGGCTAAATTTCATGCTTTTTTATGGCAGAGTAATATTCCATTATATCTTCATTTTCCATTCATTTGTTCATGGACACTTAGGTTGCTTCCATATCTTGACTGTTGTAAATAATGCTGTCATGAGCATTGGGGTGCATATATATATTTAAAATTTGTTTATTTTTGGCTGCACTAGGTCTTCATTGCTGTGCCCAGGCTTTCTCTAGTTGAGGCAAGCAGGGGCTACTCTTTGTTGCAGTGCACGGACTTCTCATTGCAGTGGCTTCTCTTGTTGTGGAGTATGGGCTCTAGGCATTCAGGCTTCAGTAGTTGTGGCACATGGGCTTAGTTGCTCCGCAGCATGTGGGGTCTTCCTGGATCAGGGCATGAACCTGTGTCTCCTGCATTGGCAGGTGGATTCTTAACCACTGCGCCTCTGGGGAAGTCCACATATATTTTTTTGAATTAGTGTTTTTGTTTTCTGTTGGAACTCTGTAGATGGACCATGTTATGCATGTTTGCCTCAGTTCTCACTTTGTCCCTTTAGCCTTCTAGATTACCTGCCTGACCCAGGTAGAAGCAAATATTAGAGGCGTAAATCCGGATTACAAAATTCTGAAATTCTCATCTCCCTACATATATATGCCTTTAAACGTCAAGTTTTAGTTCCCTCTGTCCCTGTTATCCAATAAAATGGGCATAGACAGCTAATTAATAACTGAGAAAAGCCATTAGAGTTAAGAGTTTTCAAATCTCCCGATAAGGAGAGCCATAGCTTTCCTTTGCAAAGGTGATAGGAAAGTATTAAAAAATTGCTTTGACCTGCTTTTTACACTCATGATTTTGATGGGCAAACCATATTAGATCCATTGTAAAGAGCTTAAGCAGATCTTTGCCTTCAGGTGCTTCTTCCGTTTATGCACATATTTTTCTATAGATATATTAAAATATTAAAAATTTTGGAAAATGTATGCCAACCATCTAGAGGGCCTATTTGTTCTTTAAAAATATATATAATAGCCAGAAAACCTTTACAAATGTGTCCTGGCCATGATAGAGCTTACTATGGTGTAGAACTTGTTCTTCCACCATAAACAACTAAAAGCTTGGACAAAATAAACAAATCTTTTCAAACCATGCAGAATTGGGACAACAAGCCACTCAGGACTGTGATCACTGAAAGAATAGAAAAATATGAGCCCTATGAATAGTCCAGTCTCTAGAGGCAATTTTCAAACAGTGGCAGAGGGAGGGGGAACTTAAGCACAGCACATTACACTCACTGAATTGAGGAGATAGAAACTGTAGTGCTGAGGCAACTTGAATTTTAAAACAAAGTGCCAGTGTAGAAAAAGCTGTGCAGAGAGAGAGCAAGCGAGCTTCGTGAACCTGCATGGGGGGGGTCCCTCAAGTCTTTGAATGAATACCTATCTGTGCATTTGCTCATGAAGCCAGGAAAAGAACATGTGTCATAAGAGAGCTATAAGGTGAACAATTCCATTAACTCTTGTAGGACAGAGAGTTAACCAGATTCCATCTAGCCAGACTAGAGAGACCTCCTGGAACACTTGGGGCAATTAGTAGATACCTCAGAAGAATCATGCTTCAATAACAGGACTAAATTAGTCTCAGAGTAAAATTCCTGTTTTACCTGCCCTAAGTTTTTAAAAAGTCTTAGAAGGATTAAGCTGTAACTTATCTGATAATTAAAACTAATTGCAAAAACAAAAATATCCAACAGTCAATAGTATAACATCCACAATGTCCAGCAACAAAATCATTAGATATGTGAAAAAACATATGTGACTCATAACCATGACGGGAAAGTTAGTCAACAGAAGCAGAGCCAGAAATGGCAGAATTAATGGAAATAACAGATGAGGACTTTAAAATCACTACTACAAATATTTTCAAGGATTTAAAAGAAAACATGAACATAACGAGGAGAGAAATGGAAGATATAAAAAGAACAAAGTGGAACTTTTAAACATTAAAGATATATATCTAAAATGAAAAAATCACTGGATAGGTTTGAAAGGAGCCTATAAGCTACAGGTGAAAAGCAAGTGACCTTGAAAACTTAGAAATAGAAAATATTCAAGCTGAAAAACAGAGAGAAAAAAATACTGAACAGAGTTTTAGTGAGCTATGGGACAATATTAAGAAATTTAATGTGCATGTAATTGGAGTCCAAGAAGAAGGGAATGGAGCAGAAGAAAAATATGGAGAAACAATGGTAAAGAACTTTCCAAGTTTGATAAAATATATAGACTTGCAGATATAAGATAGTCAAAAATGGCAAGCAAAATAAACATGAACAAAACCATGTTGAGGCATATCATAATTAAAATGCTGAAAACCAGTGTCAAACAGCGAATTTTAAGAGCAACTAAAGAAAAAGATCATATTCTGTACAGTGAAACAAAGATTAAAAAAAACACAAATACATACCACTACCAAGTAGGATTAATTCCAGGTATGCAAATCCATCCTTCTTCAAGCCACCATGACTGGGGTTTTCTCATCAAAGTTTTAGCACTTCTGTTTAGTGCAGATTGGGCTTGCTCTGAAGTTAAAAAAATAAAAAATGGGAAATGTCTGTCAGTCCTTTCTTCTAATTGTTTCTTTTCCTGTTTCTGCCTGTTTTGGTTCACTCTTCATTGCCTTCAGATACGTGTTTTTTGAAAATACTTTCCCATAATTTATAGGTGTTATTTATAGAGGGTTCTGATAGTAGCTATTCATCAGTATCAGAAGAAATCATTGATAATTGTCTACAGCAAAAGTAGTAATTACTTATTGTGGAATTTATAACATCAAATTAAAGTCTCAACTGTAGAATAAAGGATAGGGTAGGAGAATTGTAAGATTCTTTATATGTGAAGTATAACATTATTTGAAAGGGGACTATGGTTAAGTTAAAGACGCATTTTGTAAGTCATATAGCAACAACTAAAATGATAAAACAAACAGGTATAACTAATAAGCCAATGGTGGAGATAAGATGAAGTCCTAAAAAATACTCAATTCATCTAAAAATAAGAAAAGAGTAAAGAAGGAACAAAGAGGAGGAGGAACAAGTAGAATGAAAATGGCAAGAGTGTTGACTTAAATCCAACCATATGATAATTAACATAAATGTAAATGGCTTAAATGCTCCAAATAAAAGGCAGAGATTATCAAGATGGAAAAAATCAAGACCCAATTGTATGCTATTTGCAGGAAACACACTTTATTAAATATGAAAACATGGATAGGAAAAAGTAAAAGGATACCATCAAACATGAATCATAAGTAAGCTGAGGTGACTATATTAATGTCAGAAAAAGAAGACATCAAGACAAGGAATATTACCTGAGATAAAGGTTATTTCATAATGATGAAAGGCTCAGTTCATCAAGAAGACAGCAAATGTGTGTCTAACTGCAGAGCTAAAAGGAGAAATAAGCTATCCATAATTATAGTTGATAAAGGAGCAGACAGAATATCAGTAAAGGGGTAGGGGGGAAGTCTTGTAGGACTGAACCCGTAACCTGTGGAATTTGATGCTATCTCTGGGTAGATAGTGAGCTGAATTGTAGGACACCCAGCTGGTGCCTGAGAATTGCTTGTTGGTGTGGGGAAAACCTTCCCCCCAACCACATTGGAATTGGTACCAAAACCTATTTAACATGGTTCAAAACTGTGTTAGGAGTTAATGAGATGAGTTAGTATAGTATATCCCCAGCTTGTTTCACAGTATACCAAAGTTGTGGTTGTACTGTGAAAAAGTGGTTCCTTAGGCAAACATTTTGAGAAATGGTGCATATGTAATCCCTATCTGGAAATCCCTCCCCAGGCTTTACTAAGTTTTGCAGAAAAGAACTTGTTTAACTTCATTTAAACCAGTGTTTTCCAAGCTTAGTTAACCTCTAACATGGAATCCTCCATCCATACCAAATACTCATCAACATATTCTGAGAGTGTCTTACAGAATCCACTTTGCAAAACCTGCACTTAAATATTGTTGAGTTGAATAGAGGGCCCTTCAAAGTTAGACAAAGTGGATTTATGATAGATTCTGTTAGTGTCATTTCCTCATATCTCCTAGCAATACTCTGCCATCCAGGAGTCAGAGATGGGGAACATTGGGGCAGCCTAATGTGAGCAAGATCTGAGGTGGAAGTGGTCAACTGTAAAACGAATGTCACTAACCCTTAGTGCCCGTGGTATTGAAACTGAGAAGAAAGATGAAAGAAGCTAGATAGTGATGGGAACTAGGAAAACAGGGAGGCTGGTGGCTTTTATGAAGATGGAGAGCAAGTTTGGTAGAAAGGAGGGAGAGGGAAAGGCAGAAGGTGGTGGACAGAGGGAATTTTGAGAACTTGAGATAATAAGGTGGTGACAACCTGAGCCCATTCTTCAGATTCTTTAGGGATTCGTAAAATGTAGAAGTTGTTTATTTGGAATACACAATCAAAAATCATCTCTAGTCATAGAGATGACTGGAAGTTTACTGCAGAGACAGTAGATCAGGTGGTTTTCAATGTGTGTTCATATTTGCCATATCTTTAGCAAAGACCAAATGACATCTAGTCTGAGAAAGCTGACAGCCAACCTTAAATTATTTTGCAATGTAGGATCTGTGTATCTATAGACTGTGGACAATTACTCATTACTCATATTGATTTATATCAGGCAGTGCAGTGAACATACAATTAATAGTTGACTTCATTAGCAGCCAGCTGTTAGTACCATAATTTACTATGAGAATGGTTTGGTCCGGGGATGAACAAGAATTATATGGGGAACTGTATTTTTTAACATTTTAAAGGTCAAACTCAACTCTTATTAATTTAGTCAGAGGTTTAGGTTGATTAAAAAAAAGATTTTTGCTGATGCAGGATCTCTCACATGCTAATGTGAGGCTAAACTTAGGTAAAGTCTCTTTTATTCTTTGATTTAAAGTTGCCTTTGAATTTAATGGTTAATGAAATCCGGATTTGGACTGGGTGCAAAATATCTGAAGATACTCTTGGAGAAGTTTTCAGAGTCTCAGAGAATCTGAAGTCAGAACATAGCAGTTATTTGGCAGCAATAAATATTTTTTGCTTCTTGGAAGAAATACTTAAAGTTACATCAAAGAGATAATCATAACACAGTTGTGGCTTCAGTTAAAAATCATAAGCAGAGGTTTGTCTATAACCATCTTAGTATTTAAAAAAACATTTATTGTGTGTCTACTATGTGCCAAGTTGCCATGCCGAGTGCTCTACTTGTTGCTCCCTTTCAATTCCCAAAATAGTTCTGTGAAGTGTTCTCGTTACCACCTCTCTTTTAGAAGGGAAGAAACTGAAGCCTTGAAGGCAAAGTCATACTGCTTATGAATGGAAGAGCATGAATCATAATCTAGGCAGCCTCACTCTAGAATCTGCTCTCAAGTCCTACATTAGACTGATCTAAATGCAGAAGGAACTCTGAGGAAGTTGGCATTTGGGTGTTTACCAAGTATGGTCTCTCTCTACCCTATAGGAATCTAAGATCAAAGCGTAGCTGAAGAATAAAATCTTTGGAGGCAGAGGACTTGGGTTCAAACTTTAGCTTCCCATTTCTTGGCTGTTATTTAACCTCTATAAGGCTTAGTTGCCCCAGTTGTAAAATAGGTTATTATAAAAATAATATCTGTCCTAGGTTTTTTTTTTAAGATTAAATGAAATAATACATGAGAAGTGCTTAGCAAGTATGAGTAGCACATGGTAAGTTCTTAATAGATTTAGCCTGTGATTTATTATTAATTTTGATGAGTGCACAACAATGACAAACATCAGAAAAAATGCCAGAGATATGGTCCCATAGTAAGCTCTTTCAAAGCTAACATGGAACAGGATATTAATGAGGGCTTACTCATTATACCATTTGGGGGGTTCATTATTTTATAAAAGTACTATATGGCCCCTACGGGGACAGTTTGAACATCGAAATGATCATAATGGCTTTTTACCCAGTGAATAAAACAGGAATTTCTAAGACCACACTGATAGAAATAAATGTTAAAACTTGGTAAAAATTTGATGAAGAACAGGATATTTATATAGTTCCATAGTATCTTTCTACAAAGCATTTATTAATTACAAAGGAAAAATAGTAACTTTATAGTGGAGAAACCAAGTGATGAAAGTTAATATCATAGTAATTGTGCAGACCAACATTCCTCTTAATATGATGCACTGAAATGGACATAACACTACTTCTACGTTAATACTGCCAAAAATGCATAATGATAATCTAATAATGAGAAATTCCCTGATAAAACCAAATTGAAGGCCTTCTACAAAATAACTTGGCCAGTTTTCTTAAGAATGGTCAAGATAATGAAAGAAAAATATAGACGGAGGAACTGTTCCAGATTAAATGAGACTAAAGAGACATGGCAGCTAAATGCAATGTATGATACGTGATCAGAGATGTTTTTTCCTATAAAGAGCATTATTGGGATAACTTTTGCAGATTAGATAATAACATTAAATCAGTGTTACTTTCTGGATTTTGGTGATTGCTTATGGTAGAGAATGTCTTTTTTCTTAGGAAAAGCATATATTTATTGGTGAAAAGATATCATGTCTGCAACTTACTTTCAAATGGTTCAGAAAAAAATCACACCTCCCCACCACATCCATACACAAAATAGCAAAGCAAATGTGGTGTAACATGTTGACAATTGATGCATCTGGGTGAAGCGTGTATGGAAGTTCTTTGTACTGTTTCTAAGCTTGAAACTATTTCAAGCTTATCTGTAAATTTGAAATTATTTCAAAATAAAAAGTTAAAATTATTTCAAAAAGTACAAAATAGGAAGTGAGTTATAGTGAGTTTTGCTTCAGTTAGCAAACCAGATTACCACAGTCAATTTTTTTCATTAAAACTTTTAAATTTCCCTAGGTGCCTTTCTCTGTTTTGATATACTTAATTTTTCTGATTTTCCCTTCTTTTCTAGGTAAGAATTCATAGTGAGTCACTTATGACTTCATTGTGCTCTAATTTAATAAATTTCTTTTCCTGGAACATTTTACACTGGATTATACTAGTATTTTTCATATGGTCAGGTTTATTTTCCATATGAAGACATGAAGTCTGCTTTGGTTATTTTGGAACATTTAAAAAATGTACATGTGGTAGATTGAATTGTTGCTCCATTTCTTCAACTCTCTGTGTATCCGCACTCTTTGCCATGTGACTCTGGAGTGCTTGCCAGTAGAGATAAAGTGTATTTCCTGCCTCTTGATTTTGGTCTTGATCACGTGACTTGCTTTTTGCCAATGTGATGTTATCAGGTGTGATGCAAACAGACACTTGTTGTTGCAAATGGCAGGATTTCCTTCTTTTTCATGGTTGAATAATGTTCCATTGCATATATGCACTGCATCTTTATCCATTCATCTGTTGATAGACATTTCAGTTCTTTACATATCTTGGCTAATCTTGAATAATGCTGCAATGAACATGGGGGTGCAGATATCTCTTTGAGATCCTTTTTTCATTTCCTTTCATTTCCTTTGTATATATGCTCAGAAGTGGAATTTCTGGGTTATATGGTATTCTGTTTTTAATTTTTTGAGGAACATCCACACTATTTTTCACAGTGGCTGTACTAATTTACATTACCACTAATAGTGCACAAGGTTCCTCTTTTTCCACATCCTTGCCAACACTTGTTATCTCTTGTCTTTTTGATGATTACCACCAGGGCACTTTCAAGACAGCAACATGACATCACAGAATGAGGAGTTGGAGAGAGATTTGCACAAATACCTTTTGCAAGTTGATGGGAACTGGTTTTGGCTTCTCCACTGGAATGGAGGAATCTATGGTAGTGTTTAGGTTTCTGGTTTCAACAAATGAGTGGATGTAATGCCATTCACTGAGAGGGTGACACTTTTTTGAGAAGCAAATTTGAAAGGGACAATGATAAGTTACATTTAGGACGTGTGTCTAAGTTACAATTTTCTATTAGAATTAGTTAAATGGATCTTGAGCTTAGAAAAAAGTTCCAACACAGAATTTGGAGTCATTGGAATATAAATAGTTTTGGAAACCATGAAAGTGGCTGAGACTTTCTGGATAGCAAGACTGAGTGTGTAAAGAAAATAAAACTGGGGATTTCATTGCCCTCAAAGTTGCCAACTAGATACATTCTGTTCTGTTCTTCCTTTGCTCCATTTTAGGCCTTGAGGATTATTTATAAGAGAACCAGGTTGTGGGACTGCAAATCCAGCCTCCCAAACTAGAGCTGTGTGTCTGCTTTGATCTGTGTTTTAGAAAATGTAGTAGTTACTGTGAAGACATCTAGAATGATACTCTGTTTCTTGTTTTCAGATTGAAGGCTGCCAAGATCAGGTAATAAAAGGTCAGAGCTTTTAAAATTTTACTACATTTTAGAAGAGGCAAGCTGTTTTTATTGAGTAGGTAGAAAAATCACATGAGAAGATGGATCGGTCTACACTGTGGTTCAAAAATTGCTGCAACTAAGAACGTAACAACAGCCTGGCTCAGCAAGAACAGAATGGGCCCAATACAAATATCATCATTCCCTTGCCTTTTTTTCCAACTGCGAGAGGAATTGAGGCAAGAAGGTGATATTATGCAAAAAGGAAGATTCTGGTTTTACTCATCTAGAAATAGTTATGATACCAGGCAAAAGTTGTTTTAACCTCCATCAGTTTAAAATTCTAAATCCCCTTCCTCGTTCCACATCAGCTTCCTTTCCATTACACTGCCCTTCAGGCATTTTTGATAAGGGCAAGTTGAATTGGGAAATCATTTAGTTGAGTTTAGGGCAATACACATTGAAGTTCAGAGTAACTTCCATAGAGTTACGTTATTCTTAGCAGTCCCTGGATGGGAAAGTCTTCCAGGGATACTCTTACAGCCTATGGCATGGATATCCTTTGTAATGGGAAAGTACAAAGCCAGAGATCATATCTCAGTATGAATACATCCTTCAGTCCCTGTTTCTGGAAATATGTGGGTAGTGGAGGAGAAAGAAGGATTAAAATGTGCAAAATCAGAAGCCAGTCTATGGAAGATTTTTCCAGTCATCAATCATGTACAAGTTCTAAGTGAGGAATTTCATTCTCATCAAAGTGGAAGTTTTTTCTTGTCAGAAATATATTCAATAAGACAGTGTTTACAATTATAAACCCCTCATGATACATATATTTTTCTCTTTTGATGAGAATGATAAAAATAGTGTTTCTCAGAATTCTTGTGTTATACAGACATAAACTTTAGCAGAACCACAAATAGCAGATACCTCTGTGTGAAGTGGCCGGTTCTATGCACCTCCATTGATTACATCATGTCTCAGCATAAGTCATGCATCTTGTTTTGACAAATTCCGTTGGTTCCAGATTAAATGGTACACAGAATTGCCACCAGTAAAAAAGCTTGTTGCTTTCTAAATATTGTCTCAGAAAAATATGTAGTTTTAAAAAATAGAGGACCAGCAGATTGTATTAGTGTGATTTCTAAATATTTAATACCTTGGGTTACTGTGTATGTGTTGGTTTGTAAATTGGCCCCCATACGCAGAGGGCAAGGAGGGACCAAAGAAAGAGAGGCAGCCACCCGATTGGGAGGTGGCATATTTAAATAGTAAGGGAACCTAAACAGGAGGCTTGTCATTGGCGGCCGCAAGACAAGTAAGTCTCCACACCTGCCCAACAGAATCTTAAAAGTTTATATATAGAGGCCTTAATGGGGTTCAGTCACACATACCATCCAGATGGTCTCAACATCACATTGCTCTCTCAAGGCTGTGTCCTTGAAAACGGCTCCAACTGTGCAACCAGTGGGTGTAACGTTCACTCCAAGGACAGGGGAGCGGGTGAGGAGCCTCCGATTGCCCCAGTCCAGCTTGTGGGTCAATTAGAGGTCACCCCTTCTCAATAACCTCCATCAACAGTATGCTAACTTTTTCCATTATATTTACCAGCAGTTTATTGTTAGTACAATAAACACTAGCAATAATTAGTAGGCGATACTAATTTTTAAAAACATCTAGTTACTTCACTGAGCTCTCATACTGATGGATCATTTTTTTCAATTGATTTTCTTAGGTTTTGTAAGTACTCACACTATCGTTATTTGCAAATAGCAGTAATTTTGCTTCCCACCCCCAATTTTCAAATAGCACTTGTTTCTCTTTCAGACACAACTCAATTATTTGTGGTGACAAGGGATAGAATTTATATGGCTAAAAGGAATAGATAATTAAAATCTAAAAGTCATTTTAACCTAATATTTAAAGCTCTTCTATTAAAATCTTTTATAACAAATACACAAACAATTAATGTTGCCTGTGTTTCACCCTAATTCTTTTTCTCAGCCTAGGATAGGTTTTGTCTTTAAAGTTTTGAACAGAAGAGACAAAGAGTTGTGATCAAATTCATTTGGAGGGAAACAGATTTGGTCATGCAGTGACACTTTTTACCTTTCTTGTAGCCCATAAATTTTCTTCATTGTATTGGTGTTATTCGTGAATATGTCTTCCCTTTTTTACTGCACTATAAGATTTTTCAAAGACTGGATCCTTATCATGTTCTTCCTGTATTTCATGCTATGTCCAGTGTTTTGTGCAAATCATGAGTGTACTGATGGGCTTTGTTTTCTTCCAACTACTGCCATTCACCATGTTCTTCCTTTCCCGCCCCTTGACATCTTGGGTATATCTCATATCCTTCTTTTTTTTTTTTTTTTTTTTTTTTTTTGCGGTACGCGGGCCTCTCACCGCTGTGGCCTCTCCCGTTGCGGAGCACAGGCTCCAGACGCGCAGGCTCAGCGGCCATGGCTCACGGGCGCAGCCGCTCCGCGACACGTGGGATCCTCCCGGACCGGGGCACGAACCCGTGTCCCCTGCATCGGCAGGCGGACTCTCAACCACTGCGCCACCAGGGAAGCCCATATCCTTCTTTTTAAAAAAATTATTAGCACACTGATTTTTAGTAATCAGGATATTTTTCAGTTTTCAAAAAGTCTGGTCTGGTATAAACTAAAACTTTCATTTCACATCCAATCCCAAGCTCACCCATTTCTTCTAGCTCAGACTTGACTTGTGGCACAGGAACCTGAGTGAGGAAGGGAGACTGGCATGTTATTTCACTTTTCCTCCTGGCCGTGTCACACCACTATCTCTAATTCTGGTGCTTCTGCTCCTTTCAGGGCTGGATGGGGGAGGAGGGAAGAAAGAAGGAGGGGTGTGGATTAGGGTCCCCTGGTATAATTCTGCCATGGTGTCCTGGAGTGCCAGGTACCCACATGGTAGGGCTCTCAAAGGGGACATTTATGGGCTCTTTGGAACCCTTCTGTGGGGATCTGCCCATTTCTTTGATCAGTACCATGTACTTTCAGGCATATTTCTGATGACTTTCCCTTCAATTCTTGCTCTTAAATTCAACTTCTACCGCAGACATTTACTTCTGGGATCTGCTCTCTCCAGGAGGCCATGATTGAACCCTATTTCATTTGACGGCATCCACTTGGCTCATAGGAAACATATCATCTTTGCCATGTGAAACCCTAGGGGTGTGGTTTGCCCAGTTGCTCCTTTCCTTCCTTTCCTTGCCATAGTTGGCATAAGTAGATTGCCTTCTGTCTTCCGAATTCACCAGGTAAGAAGCAGATACCAGTCTTCAAATTCATAATTCCTCAAGCTCTAGGAGACACGCTGATTTCTTCTTAGAACTTTCTCACTGGACCTTCTTTTGGTCCTGTGGCAGCACTGGGGTTAAATATTATGTAGCCGGTAAACAACGCTCTGGGGAGTGAGAGTAGGGTTGTTCTAGTGATAGGGGTTGATAGTGCTGGTTGATAGCCATTTAGTAAGGCTGGCATTGATGTGACTATTTCCCCTTTTTAGATTATGAGGGTACTTATTGCCTATTGTTTTTAGCTTTGGTGTTTCAGCTAAGATTTCATGACTACAGAGATTAACCTGTCTAATGTTCTCTTATATACAGTATTCACTCAATCAATATATGTCATTTAATTACAGATTAATTGTGAATCTGTAGGCAAATTATGGTAATATCTAAATTAAAACTAAAGTTATGTTATGGAATTTGATTTCCTTGAGTGATATGTCTAGAGACTTTTACAGTCCTAATTTGTATTAGAACAGAAAACCTTAAGTGACTCCTTAAGGGATTTCGGTTCTGTTTTGAGAATACTGAAAGGTAAACTGAGGCATATAACTCTTTGACATAAATCTCAGCAATACTTTTTTTGATCTGTCTCCTAGAGTAATGGAAATAAAAACAAAAATAAACAAATGGGGCCTAATTAAACTTAAAAGCTTTTTCACAGCAAAGGAAACCATAAACAAAACAAAAAGACAACCTACAGAAATATTTGCAAACAATACCACTGACAAGGGATTAATCTTCAAAATATATAAACAGCTTTTGCAGCTCAATATCAAACAACCTAATCAAAAAATGGGCAGAAGGTCTAAATAGACATTTCTCCAAAGAAGAGATACAGATGGGCAAAAGGCACATGAAAAGATGCTCAACATTGCTAATTATTAGAGAAATGCAAATCAAAACTACAATGAGATATCACCTCACACTGGTCAGAATGGCCATCATCAAAAAGTCTACAAACAATAAATGCTGGAGAAGGTGTGGAGAAAAGGGAACCCTCCTACACTGTTGGTGGGAATGTAAATTGGTACAGCCACTATAGAGAACAGTATGGAGATTCCTTAAGAAACTAATAATAGAGCTGCCATATGATCCAGCAATCCCACTCCTGGGCATATATCCAGAGAAAGCCATAATTTGTAAAGATACATGCACCTTGATGTTCACTGTAGTGCTATTTACAATAGCCAAGACATGGAAGCAACCTAAGTGTCCACTGACAGATGAATGGATAAAGAGGATGGGGTATATATATATATATATATATATATATATATATACACACATACATATACACAATGGAATACTACTCAAACATAAAAAAGAATGAAATAATGCCATTTGCAGCAACATGGATGGACCTAGAGATTATCATACTAAGTAAGCCAATCAGAGAAAGACAAATATCACATGATATTGCTTATATGTGGAAACTAAAAAAATGATACAAATGAACTGATTTACAAACAGAAATAGACTCACAGACATACAAAACAAACTTATAGTTACCAAAGGAGAAAGGGGGAGGGAGGGATAAATTAGGAGTTTGGAATTAAAATATAAACACTACTATATATAAAGTAGATAACCAACAAGGACCTACTGTATAGCACAGGGAGCTCTACTCAGTATTTTGTAATAACCTATAAGGGAAAAGAATCTGAAAAAAATATAAAACTGAATCACTGTGCTATACGCCTGAACCTATCACAACATTGTGAATCAACTATTTCAATAAAATTAAAAAAAATTTTTTAAAAAGCAAAAAAAAGAGTTTTTTGAAAATACATTGATGCAGAATTTCGGCACCAAACCAAAGGTGTTTAGGAGCATGCCACTGATAGGAGCTAGGGGAAGCAAAGCAAGGAAATTATTTGATTGGCTACAGCTTGTTGACTTATTTAGGGAAGTCTAGTTGTCTGTTTTTGATTGGTTGTTCTTAAGTTTCATTTTCTCCAGTTCAGTTGCGTTGAATCTGGCTTAGGTTTTGGTCTGCTTATGTAGGCTGCCAAGGTACTAGAGCCACTCCAGTCTAATGGCCTCCTTGTTTAATTACTTTTATAAGAATCTCTGTACATGTGAAAACAAGTAAGGAACAAAGCTCCACCATGAGTCTCGTAGTCTGCTTAAGCTAAGTGAGTTGATACCACCTTACTGCTTTGACAAAGTTTGATTCAAGTGCTTGCTTTAGCAAAATTTAAAATCTTTACACATCTTAGACTTGTGACAGTGCTAAAAAATAGTTAAAGCCACAAATATCAAATTCACCACTGCTAAAGTGAATTTTAGTTGGTGGGTCTACTTTTTATTAACCTTGTATTATAAAGACATAGAAAACTTTTGATCTGAATTTGTAATTCCTCTCTAAAAGACAGTGTAGTACACCATTCATTACAATAATATAATTTGCAGTGTTTAGAATGATAGATATTTGCTATAGTTAAAGTAAACTGCTCCTCAAACAATCCTATATTCTATCTTAATATGAATAGCCAATTGGTCAAAAATTAAGAAAATAGGAAAATGTGTATGATTTAGAAAGCTTGTTAGCAATGAATCCAATGAAATATTAGAATAATCCTTTGAAGGAAATACTTAGATTTAGCTTTTTTTTTTTTTAATTTATTTTTGGCTGTGTTGGGTCTTCGTTGCTGGGCGCGGGCTTTCTCTAGTTGCGGTGAGCGGGGTCTACTCTCCGTTGCGGTGCGTGGGCTTCTCATTGCGGTGGCTTCTCTTGTTGCGGAGCATGGGCTCTAGGGCGCCCAGGCTTCAGTGGTTGCGGTGCACAGGCTTCAGTAGTTGTGGCTCGCGGGCTCTAGAGCGCAGGCTCAGTAGTTGTGGCGCACAGCTTAGTTGCTCTATGACATGTGAGATCTTCTTGGACCAGGGCTCGAACCCATGTCTCCTGCATTGGCAGGCGGATTCTTAACCACTGTGCCACCAGGGAAGCCCTAGATTTAGCTTTTTAACATTCATCAAATCATATTAAGTTTTCATGGGCTCTGTGGATTTTGCTACCCCTTGGGGCCTTCAGGCCATAGACTATATATATATTTTTGTCTGAAACTATTGTTTTTCTTAGTAGCTCAAAATTCAATCATTTTCTCTATGGGAGCTTTACCCATGGTTACCTCCCAATAGTCATTAAGACTAGAAAATGCCAAATACATTAGAAAATAAGGATCTTATGAATAAGATCCAATCCTTAAGGAAGGTTTGGCTCTCTAGGCCCATCATTCAACACATTCAACAAGTAGTATATTTACTGCGTGCCTATAAATGTTAGTATTTTTATCAATTCCTAGGACAAAACATGGATATAATCTTGACTACTGCTAGGCTTATCATATTTTATAATTTGGTAGGAAGGCTTTTTTAGCCTTACATGCCGATTTTCCAAAATTACCCACTTATCACTCAATGTTTCCATTGGCGTGATTGATAGTCCCATTTCTTCCTACAAAAATAGAGAACAACTATTGCCACCTTAGTCACTGTCTCACTTCATTTTTTTATAGATTTATTTTATTATTTATTTATTTATTCATTGGCTTTGTTGGGTCTTTGTTGCTGCACACGGGCCTTCTCTAGTTGCGGCGAGGGGTTGCTACTCTTAGTTGTGGTGCGAGGGCTTCTCATTGCGGTGGCTTCTCTTGTTGCAGAGCATAGGCTTGAGGTGTGCAGGCTTCAGTAGTTGTGGCATGTGGGCTTCAGTAGTTGTGGCTCGCGGGCTCTAGAGTGCAGGCTCAGTAGTTGTGGTGCACAGGCTTAGTTGCTCCGCGGCATGTGGGATCTTCCCGGACCAGGGCTCGAACCCATGTCGCCTGCATTGGCAGGTGGACTCTTAACCACTGTGCCACCAGAGAAGCCCTCACTTCAATTTTTTTTTTTTTTGCGGTACGAGGGCCTCTCACTGTTGTGGCCTCTCCCATTGCGGAGCACAGGCTCCGGACGCTCAGGCTCAGCGGCCATGGCTTACGGGCCCAGCCACTCCGCGGCACGTGGGATCTTCCTGGACCGGGGCATGAACCCACGTCCCCTGCATCGGCAGGTGGACTCTCAACCACTGCGCCACCAGGGAAGCCCCCTTCACTTCATTTTTGATGTCTCTTTCTTATACCCTCAATTTTGTTGCCTTTCAAATATTTCTAAATGAACAAGTGAAAACAGCAAAGTTAGGACTTTATTTTTGAACCTGATGGCCATGTACTCTAACCACTAGGAGGAGCTCCATATTCCCAACATTTTTATACACACACAAGACACACACACAGACACACACACACATCAAAAGAAACACAATTAAATGTAATTTTTAGTAGGAAGGCTAAAAGTATTACAAATAAAATTAAATGTAGGCTGTGCACTCTCCTTGGACCTTTCTTTGAAGTTCTCTTTTCTCTTAGCCCCATGAAACCTGTGGTTTAAGTTAGAGCTTCTAGGCATCTTACACTTGGCAGATGCCTCCACTTTTGGGACGCTAAGCTAGGCTGGGCTGGGGCTCAGAGAGAGGGAAGCATTGAGAAGAAGCTTAGGCATCCTCCACTAGACCTTTGGAAGACGGGATGGTACTGTTTTGTTTACCTACCTTCTCATAATGTTACATCTGGATGGCTAAGATCAGCTATATGGTATGGGTGAAATTGGGCAACAAGATGGTTCTTTGTTCTGTTTCTAGTTTAGATCTTAAGCTAAAATAGCAGAATGAATCCACAGGCTTCTACATGGTCTAGCCCAGTTAATATCATGCATGTACTTAGACTGTCCCTTGTGCTTTACATCTCTCCTCAACCTACTGCAATAGGAGACAACTGTTAAGTCCTGGAGGGTTCTAGCCTAGCCTTTGTTATCATGAGGAGACCCAAATAACAGACCTCCTCAGCATTTGATTGAGAAATGATGTTCAATCATATAGGTGTCTTTGCATAGAAGGTCTAGTTTATGTTGGCAATATGATATCAGGACTTAAAAGGGATAAAAAGCTCATAATAAATAATAATAAATGCCTGATAACACATAACTATTAAACACTGGGGCTTGCTCCTTTATTATTTATTTTCGTTGCAAAGATAAAAACACATGCTATAAATAATTTAGACAATTTAGAAATGTTTTAAAAAGTGACTCCCATACTTTTAATTTTCACAGATAACCATTGTTCAAAATTTCGTATCTATGTGTCTGTATATATATGTATATGCACATATGTATTAAATATGTAACAACATAAAGAATATACCTTAAGCATCTTTTCATATCAGTACTCATAGGCCTTTTCATATCAGTATACATTCTTTCTAACAGCTGCAGAAGATTCAGTTATGTGTAATTAATATCCTATTCATTAGTTTTAAAATATTTTTATTACAAATTTTGGTGTATTGAATATTGTTGCTTATATTGGGTTGGCCAAAAAGTGCCTTCAGTTTTTAAGTAAAAATAAAAGACACATTTTTCATTTTCACCAAGAACTTTATTGAACAACATATTCACCCTTTTGTTCCACTACCTTCTGCCATTTTTCAGGCAACTTCATAATTCCATCTTCCCAAAACTTTTTATCTTTTTGAGCAAAGAACTATTCCAGGTGGCTTTCACAGTCTCCCAGGGAATTGAAATTTTTTCCATTAAGAGAATTTTGTAAAGACCGAAATAAATGGAAATCTGAAGGTGCAGTGTCTGGTGAATACAGCGGATGAATCAGAACTTCCCAGCCAAGCTGTAACAGTTTTTGCCTGGTCATCAAAGAAACATATGGTCTTGCATTATGCTAATGGAAGATTATGCATTTTCTGTTGACTAATTCCGGATGCTTTTCCTCGAGTGGTGCTTTCAGTTGGTCTAATTGGGAGCAGTACTTGTTGGAATTAATGGTTTGGTTTTCCAGAAGGAGCTCATAATAGAGGACTCCCAAACCCACCATATACACATCACCATCTTTGGATGAACCGGCCTTTGGTGTGGTTGGTGGTGGTTCATTTCACTTGCCCCACGATCTCTTCCATTCCACATTATTGTACTGTATCCACTTTTCATTGTCTTGTCACAATTTGTTTTAAATATGGAACGTTTTCATTATGTTTAAGTAGAGAATCGCATGTGGAAATACAGTCAAGAAGGTTTTTTTCGCTTAACTTATGTGGAACCCAAACATCAAAGTGATGAACATAAACAAACTGGTGCAAAGGATTTTCAGTGCTTGATTTAGATATTTTGAATATGTCAGCTATCTCCCGTGTGGTGTAATGTTAATTGTTCTCAATTAATGTCTTGATTTGATCACTGTCAACTTCAACTGGTCTACCTGACCATGGAGCATCGTCCAGCGAGAAATCTTCAGCACGAAACTTTGCAACCCACTTTTGACGTGTTTGATCAGTCACAGCACCTTCTCCATACACTGCACAAATCTATTCTTGTGTTTCAATTGCATTTTCACCTTTCTTGAAATAATAAAGCATAATATGCCAAAAATGTTGCTGTTTTTCTTCTATCTTCAATGTTAAAAAGGCTACACAAAAATTCACCAATTTTGATAACTTTTTTTTTTTTTTTGCGGTACGAGGGCCTCTCACTGTTGTGGCCTCTCCTGTTGCGGAGCACAGGCTCCGGACGCGCAGGCTCAGCGGCCATGGCTCACGGGCCTAGCCGCTCCACGGCATGTGGGATCTTCCCGGACCGGGGCACGAACCTGCATCCCCTGCATCGGCAGGCAGTCTCTCAACCACTGCGCCACCAGGGAAGCCCCTGATAACTTTTTTTAAATGCACGCTGATACGACAGCTGTCACCATACAGTCTAACAGAATTGTTTCAAATGAATTTAAAGATAACTAAGTGCTACTAGAGCCATCTTATGGAAGAAAATGAACGAACCTTTTGTCCAACCCAATATATGTGTACACACATCTTTAATTATGATTATTGGAAGTAAAATCACTGGGGGCAGGGATCAAAGGGTTAGCACATTTAAGACTTTAATAGATTTTACCAAATTTCTTTCCAAAAGGAAATGTAAGAATGTGTACTTTTCTGATAGTATGTGAATATTTCCCCACACCCTTGGACATTTTAAAACTTAAAATCTTTAAAATAAAATCTCCATTATTTGTTTTAATTTATATTTTAAATAAGGTTGAGCCATGCTAATTGACTACTTTTAGTTCTTCTTCTATGAGTTTCCTGGTCATGTCCTTTGCCCATTTTCTCATTTTGTTTTACCTTATTATTGTTGCTTTGAAATAACTCTTTGTGAATTAAGAGGTTTACTTTCTGACTTGTGTGTTACTTTTTCTTTTTTTTTAACAATTTGTCATTTATCCTTTGGCTTTGTTTATTTTGTTGTCATTATTTTGCAGTCAATTTAAAAATTTTACTCTGTTCTTAAATCTGTCATTCTTTTATGATTTTTTATGATAAATGAGTCAGTCTTTTGTTATTTTTAGTTTTCATAAAATGTGCAAACAAAAGCTTCCCTATCACCCTAAGATTATAAAGAAGTTCACTCGCATATTATCCTAGTACTTTTATGACTTCATTTTTTTACATTTCCATCTTTGATTCAGTCTAGACACTAAGTTCCAGGAGGGCAAGACCCTGTTTCTTTTGTTTGTTTCTACATCTGCAGTGCCTAGTTTCTAAGTGATGCATGAATGAGTTTAGTGGAAAAACAAAGTGAATTGGCTTTTGGAAAATGAACTTTATGGAAATGTGAAAGGTTTAGAGACGTTCTACCTTTATGTTTCTGCAAAAAACAAACAAACAAACCAAAAAAACCTATGTAACCAAAACAGTTCAGGTTCTAAAGAGAAGAGAAGATAGGGTAAACTATTGGTAGTTTGAGGGGGAGGGACACCATAAACACAGACCCTTTGCATTTCTCTGGAGAAGGACTGCGTACGGGTTTTGAAGTCTTACGATTTCCTGATCACAGTACCCATGACTCCTTCTGAGGTGTTCCTTGACAGTTGTGTAAATGGTGAGAATAACTTTACAATTTTGAAACTAGGACTGCTGTACCTATTTCCAGAGTTTATTGTTCATTCTTGGATATGCATTAATGTAAAATATTTGTGTGAAGGAATATGAACCCAAAGTTGAAGTTTGACTATTCAGCCTTTGGTCCATTATCCGGGGGATTAGGTCACTTCTGTTTCCCCCTTTGGAAGCTTACTTTTAGAAATTCAGGCATATTTCTATGTCTCAGGGGGAAAAGGCTGGCTACTCAGTTTCCTAGTGAGAGCTGTATATTGGTATTCTGTCATATAAACTGATTTTAGAACTTGGGATATTACCCAGGAACAAAAATCAAGGTGTAGTTGTTAATTATATTTTCTATTCCATCTGTACTGAAATTGGGAAAGACCTACAACCTGGACAGTGGACTTGATACAGCTATAGGTGGCCTAAACAAAAAGGAGTGCTTTACTTTTCTCTCTGTTTTCTCTAGTTTTGCTGGTGCTCCAGGAGTTATACAGTGATCTTTTTTGCCAACACTTTTCTTTTTTGTTGTTGTAGATCTCATAGTTATTATTTCTCCTAATTTTTCACAAAGTAAACTTTTTCAACGTTTCTTGTATCTTCTTCACCCCTCCCCCCCAAAAAAGCTATCATCAGCTATCTCCTCACATTCGTTTTTGTTGTCTTTATCTTCATTTGTTAGTTGAAAGGCAGGAAAAATTGCCTCTTTGTTGGGACATAGGTGTCAGGATGTTTTAGGAGGATGAGCTAGGCAGGAAGGCCTCCTAGCTGTCGTAAACCAGAGGGCAAGCAATTGGTCCTAAAAGAGTGAATGGAGCTAGAGTGGATTAAGTATACAAGTAAGAGATTCAGTTGAGGGAAATCAACTAAATTGGAAAGGCTATTCATATTTGTAGGGTTCAGAGTTCAGGAGATCAGAGTTTCAAAAGCAGTGATGTTAGTCTTCTTCAAATATTCCCACAGCTCATTCTTTTTTTTTTTTTTTTTAACATCTTTATTGGGGTATAATTGCTTTACAATGGTGTGTTAGTTTCTGCTTTATAACAAAGTGAATCAGTCATACATAAACATATGTTCCCATATGTCTTCCCTGTTGCGTCTCCCTCCCTCCCACCCTCCCTATCCCACCCCTCCAGGCTGTCACAAAGCACCGAGCCAATATCCCTGTGCCATGTGGCTGCTTCCCACTAGCTATCTACCTTACTACGTTTGTTAGTGTGTATATGCCCATGACTCTCTCTCGCCCTGTCACAGCTCACCCTTCCCCCTCCCCATAACCTCAAGTCCGTTCTCTAGGAGGTCTGCGTCTTTATTCCTGCTTTACCCCTAGGTTCTTCATGACATTTTTTTTCTTAAATTCCATATATATGTGTTAGCATATGGTATTTGTCTTTTTCTTTCTGACTTACTTCACTCTGTATGACAGACTCTAGGTCTATCCACCTCATTACAAATAGCTCAATTTCGTTTCTTTTTATGGCTGAGTAATATTCCATTGTATATATGTGCCACATCTTCTTTATCCATTCATCCGATGACGGGCACTTAGGTTGTTTCCATCTCCGGGCTATTGTAAATAGAGCTGCAATGAACATTTTGGTACATGACTCTTTTTGAATTTTGGTTTTCTCAGGGTATATGCCCAGTAGTGGGATTGCTGGGTCATATGGTAGTTCTATTTGTAGTTTTTTAAGGAACCTCCATACTGTTCTCCATAGTGGCTGAACCCACAGCTCATTCTTTCACACCATTTGGGTTTCTGTTGGGAGATCTCCCTGCCCACTTATCTAAAATTGCTCTCCTCATCTCTTGTAACTCTGAATCTTTCATTCCTGATTTATTTTTCGTTATCGCTGATCACCATTAGAAATGATTTAATGAATTGATTTTCTTATTCATTGTCCCACTAAACATAAAATACATGAAGATAGCAACTTTGTTTTGTTCACTTCTGTAGTCACAGCACATACCTGCCCAAGAGTAGACTTGGACGAATATACATTGCATGCATGAATGAATGAGTGAATGAGGGAGTGAATAAAACATAATCCTGTTTGTCTTCTTATAAAGGAAGTTGCCTAATCTGTGATAAATCTGTATCATATATTATCTTCAAAGCAGAGAACAGTAATTGTTTTGAAAAATAGGCTTATGGACAACAGCTTTTTGTATTCAGTATAACTATTCTACCCTGTTGGTCATAGATTGACAGAAAGGTGAGAATGGATGATACAAATTCAGGAGTCCTTCATGCTGAGGAAACCCCTAGAGTTATCTGGGAATGGTTAACCAGTTAAACCTAAGAAGAAGTTTCCTTTGAATTGACTGAAAAGCCTTATAAGGTTAGGTCCAAAAGGTCTTGGTAGGTAATGACATAAGGGACAATACATGAAAGGTGCTTGAGCCAGCTGACAGACTAGAGGAACATATTTTCTCTGAAAGGGATTGTGGGTAGTTTCCTCTGCATTGCCATAGTTACCTTTTGGTAACACCTCAGCCCTGAGTAATATGATGAAGCAGTAATACGATGAGATCTCTGCCATTTCTGGTTATTTCTTTAGGGTAGATTGTGGAATTACTACATCAAAGGGATTAAATATTTTAAACTGAATTAAAAGTTTTTTCTCCATAATTTCTTCAGCTGAAAATAAAGGATGCTAATATTTGTCCTGTTGACTTAACCAGTGTTGCCAGATGGTTTAAACTCATGTATGTAAGAGTGCTTTATAAACATATGGTGCTGAGCAAATACCAAATATGTTTTTTTATTGTAATGTATATAGATTTTGCTCTCAGAAGTACCATAAGACACTTCTTAGAGCTTAGGCATATTTGGTTTATGTGGAGGAAAATAGCAAATTTTCATTAGGTGTGCAACTCTGAAATAGGAAAGTATGGATGTTTTGTTCAGAGTGTTAAAATGTTGATAGTATGTTATATGATGATGTTCAAAAGTGCATACCTTCTCCAGAATTATTTTTCCCACTTAGTCTTTCTAGTGCATCTATAACTGATTACAAGCTCCCTCAAGGTTTTAGCAAGTGAATCACTAGCTACTTGGCAGGCATTTGGAGGGCTCTGGAGTGAAGGAGTGTGGAGTTGCCAAAGTGAGCTGATTGTAATCAATGTTCTGTGATTAATGCAGGGACATGTTCCTCCATTCTTTTTAGTATTGATGGGAGATTATGCTTAGCAAATGGAGAGATGGATGAACCTCTTTAAGAGTTCTTCTTGGAGGTATCATAGATGTTTCTAATATCTAGTTATGCCCCTGGTTTTACAGAGCAATACATTCCTGAGGTCTTCACTGTGAGGTAACTTAGCAAAGTGACAGCAAAATTCTTCACCTTGGTAGATAGCACTGTCACTATCTCATGACAGCAACTAAGAATCACACTTAGTCTATTTCCCACACTCATGATATAGATCACCAACTCTTACCAGTTCTACTTCTGAAACATATCTGCAATACATCTACTTCTTTTTACTGTCCTGCCATTATGATAGTCAGAATGTTGTTATTTCTCACCCGGGCATTGCTGTAGCCTTGTCTCGTCTTCCTGATTCCACACTCACTCCCTTACAATCCGTTCTCTACCCAACTGTTGCTGTGAGTGATCTTTTAAGAACATAAAGCAGGTCACATCATGTTCCAGCCTAAACCTTCAAAAATTTCTCATTGCTCTTCAAATAAAACCAGCCCCCTTAAAATGGCCTACAAGGTCCTGGATGCTCTGTAACCCCATTTTATCCTTCTTTCTGCACCCCAGCCAACCAGCCTCTTTTCTGATCCTCTGACCCAGCAAGCCCTCTTGTGCTGTGAGGCTTTCCTGCTTGCTCTTGCCTCAACCTGCAGTGCTCTTCTCCAGCTCTTTGTGTGTTAACTTATCTTCATATTTCACTTTCAGCTCAAATGACTCCTACTCAGAGATGTTTTTTTCTGATAACTCAATGTAAATTGGCCTTCTCTATGACTGTCTCATCACCCTATTTCCCTCATAGAACTTATCAGGATGTGTAATCATATTTTAAAATTTTGTTTACTTGCCTAATTCCTTTCTCCCCTCCTGGAGTATAAGCACGTGAGGGCAGGTTTGCATACTCATGGGGCTGACCCTAATGCTTAGCAAAGTCTATGGCATGTGGTTAGTGCTCAATGATTGAATGAATGAATGAGATCCAATGTGTTTTATCCATCAGTTAAATTTGTTGAATGGGCAGCTAAAAGCAATAATCAGTGATGCTTAGCTGGAATTAGTGAGGAAGCAGCGTGGAAGAATGAAAAGGTTTGTGGATAAAGACTCAGGAGCTCTTGATTTTAGTCCTGACTCTGTCACTAATAAGCTTTGTAAGCTCTCTAATCTCTACTTTCTGTATCTGGACAGCAGTTTCAAGCTCTGATATTTATAAGGTTCTTTAGATACCTTGGGTAAGATCTTTCTGATGTAAGATGCTCCTAAGCTTTTACAAAATAGGTACCCTTAAAATTTTATGGGAGCCAGTCCATGACCTTTAAATGGGGTATCCTTTCCAAGAATCAAGAGGCACAGTATCAAGGTTGGGACTGGGCATTTCTGGATATTATTTCCAACTTGAATCCTTTAGTGATTGTGAAGAAGAAATGTCTCTCTAGATTATTCAAGGATGCTGTGGAATGGGAATTGCCCATGCTTAGTGGGAATGGAGGGATTGCCTTGAAATTTGGTTATCTTTTGGGCTGGCTTCCAGTGTACATCTAGAGGGTTTTGAACAAATTTCTTAAGAGAACTACTCTTTGAAAGAATTAAAACCATTTTCACTCATGTAATGTGGAATTTGAGTGTAAAGAAGAGAGACACACCCTCTTCTGTCATTCTTGATAGAGGCACATCTTAAATGATGAATTCCAGAAAGAAAAGTTGAATTATACTATCATAGTATTCTGGGAATGTCTCTAAAGTGTATATCAGAGTAAGATTTTAGGAATGCTTAGAAGTTCTTGCATTGCCAATTTAACTGTCTCATTATAAATGTAGACATTATTTCTCTACAGTTTGAGTTTAGATATAATAAACTCTTTGAAAATCAAAAAGATGGTAAATAAATTCATACAGCTCTTGTGGCAGTATTACTTAAGACATTCTTTTTAAAAAATTTTCTAATTTTATATTGGAGTATAGTTGATTAACACTGTTGTGTTACTTTTAGGTGCACAGCAAAGTGATTCAGTTATGACATAAATCACAGCAATATTTTTTTTGATCCATCTCGAAGAGTAATGGAAAAGTAAACAAAGGGGACCTAATTAAACTCAAAAGCTTTTGCACAGCAAAGGAAACCATAAACAAAACTTAATAAGACATTCTATGGTGACTTTATGATGATTGGGAAGGGATTGGTACATTATATGTAAAACCAGGTCCCAAATATTTAGTTGCCCTTTCTTTGCTAGATCTTTCATTATCCTATATCTATTAATGTTTCACCTGGGCTAATAAATTCTTAGATTATTAACAATTAACTTTAATGCTAATTATAATGTTAATTAGAGACATCTTAAAATCTCAAAGCAGGCTCCAGTCTCCATATTAGATATTAACCTAATCAGTGACTTAATTCTGTTGCCCAGACTTTGTGAAAGAAGAAATTGAGGCAAAAAGAAGGGATATAACTTAGTCTGTGCCCTAGAGAATGTCAGTAATGGAGTGGGAGACAAGAAGTTAGACCCACCAGGTCCCTGAGTGGTTGAGTTGCTCTTATCAGACTCTAGACATTTTACACTCATGTAATGAGGAACTAATTGATTTAGATTTGTGGTCAGGAGCAGGCGATGGAGCAGGAGATGGAGTGGGCAATGGTATGGTACTTCAAACAGCCATGATTAATCTTGGCGACATGGAGGTGCAGAGGGAATTGTTAAATAGGAAGTAGAGGAAGATGAAGAAAGATATGAGGGGTGCATGAGAGTTCTTGTCAGATAATAGCTTTGGGATTTCTGGGTTGTAGTAAAAGAGGCTCTACATGCATCACCTGCTCAACTGCACACGCTCTCTGCTGAGCCCTCCAGGGACCTCTTTCCCTGTCTTTACTAATTTCAGTGTGGTTTTGCTTCCTTAGCTGGTGATGATTACCCAGTGGGGTCTGCAATTGTCATGACGTAGATGCCAATATATGTTGAACTACACACAAAATAAAAGTCCCTGAGTAGGCCCAAGATGAAAATAACATTTTTTTTTTTTGGTCTCTTGGAGAGTCAAAGCCAGATTAGACAACTCAGTCCAAGAAGAAACTCCTTTACACTCATTAGGATGGCTATTATTAAAAAAAAACAAAAAACAAAAAACTAGAACATAAATGTTGATGATGTGGAGAAATTGGAACACTTGTGCTTTGCTGGTAGGAATGTACAATGATGCAGTTGCTATGGAAAACAGTGTGGCAATTCCTCAAAAAATTAAAAATGGAATTGTCATATGATCTAGCCATTCCACTTTTGACTATATACTCAAAGGACTTGAAAGCATAGAATTTAACTAAGGAGATGAAAGATCTGTACATTGAAAACTATAAGACATTGATGAAGAAAAGAAGACGTAAATAAATGGAAAAATATTCTATGCTCACAGATTGGAAGAAATAATATTGTTAAAATGTCTATACTACCTAAAGTGATCTACAGATTAAATACAATCCTTACCAAAACTCCAATGGCATTTTTTATAGAAATAGAAAAAACAATCCTAAAATTTGTATGGGACTACAAAAGACTTGGAATAGCCAAAGCAATTTTGAGAAAGAACAAAGCTTCCTGATTTCAAACTACATTACAAAGCTATAGTAATCAAAACTATATGGTACTGGCATAAAAATAGGCACAGAGTTCAATGGAACAGAATAAAGAGCCCAGAAATAAACCCATGCATATATGGGTTAACAACAAAAGAGCCAAAAATATACAATGAGGAAAGGATAGTGTCTTCAATAAATGGTGTTGGGAAAACTGGAAAGCCACATATAAAATAATGAAATTGGACCACTAACTTATACCATACTTCTAAATTAACTCAAAATAGATTAAAGACTTGAGTGTAAGACCTGAAACCATAAAACTCCTAGAAGAAAACATAGGTGGTAAGCTCTTTGACATTGGTCTTGGAAATTATTTTTTGCATTTGATATCAAAAGCAAAGGCAACAAAAGTAAAAATAAACACGTGGGACTACATCAAACTAAAAAGCTTCTGCACAGCAAAGGAAACCATCAACAAAATGAAAAGGCATCCTATGGAATGGGAAAAAATATTTGTAAACCACATATCCAATAAGGAGTTAATATCCAAAATATATAAGGAACTCATACAAATCAGTAGCAAAAACCAAATAATCCAATTAAAAAATGGGCAAAGGACCCGAATAAGCATTTTCCAAAGAAAAATACACATGGCCAACAGGAACACGAAAAGGTGTTCAACATCACTAATCATCAGGGAAGTACAAATGAAAACCACAATATCACCTCACACCTGTTAGGATGGCTATTATCAGAATACAAGAGATAACAAATGGTAGCAAGGATATGGAGAAATAAATCCTTGTGCCCTATTGGTGGGAATGTAAACTAATACAGCCACTATGAGAAGAGTATGGAGTTTCCTCAATAAATTAAAAATAGAACTACCATATGATCCACAATCCAACTTCTTGGTATATATCCAAAAGAAATGAAATTATTATCT
The DNA here is from genome assembly GCF_964270905.1 of Leucopleurus acutus. Taxonomy (NCBI): domain Eukaryota; kingdom Metazoa; phylum Chordata; class Mammalia; order Artiodactyla; family Delphinidae; genus Leucopleurus; species Leucopleurus acutus. The sequence continues at coordinate 118,600,524 of NC_139146.1, read as the reverse complement.
TGAAGAGATATCTGTACTCCCATGTTCATTGCAGCATTATTCACAATAAATAGGTTAGTAAAAGGGTACAAACTTTCAGTTATAATATGAATAAAGACTGAGGATCTAATATATAACATGGTGACTATAGTTAATAGAGCTGTATTGGATAATTGAAATTTGCAAAGAGAGTAGAACTTAAATGTTCTCACCAAAAAGAAAAAAAGCACATACATGAAGTGATGGATTTGTTAATTAATTTCACGAGGGGAAACCTTTCACAATGTATTTGTATATCAAATCATCAGGTTGTATACTTTAAATATCTTACAGTTTGGTCAATTATACCCCAATTAAAGCTGAACAAATGAACTGAAAGCAGGGATTTGAATAGATATTTGTATATACACATCTTCATGGCAGCGTTACTCACAGTAGCCAAAAGGTAGAGGCAATCCAACTGTGCATCAATAGATAGATGAATGAATAAACAAAATGTGATATATGCATACAGTGGAATATTATTCAACCTTAAAAAGGAAGGAAATTCTGATAGTGTTACAATGTGGATGAACCTTGAAGACATTATGCTAAGTAAAAAGGAAAAATACTGTATGATTCCACTTATATGAGTTCCCTAGAGGAATCAAATTCAATTCAAATTGTCACCTTCATGGTGACAAGGGACTGGCATACTTACTAGAGGGCTAAGGATAAGGTGTGGTAAGAAGAGCCACACTTTGAGAACTGGTGTTATTTATTTTTGTTTCTGAAGAGTGATCTTGCTCCAGGCATTCAATTATTGTTTGTATTATGGTAAAAGTGCCTCCCCAGTCAACTTAAAATTGATCATAATGCTCAAGCCCATCATGATATCCATCACCCTTGCTCTGACAAAATCTGCCTTTATACTATTATTAGGGAAAGTGGTGTTTTTCTATCTTTCGTTTCTTTTCTCTTTTTTTTCTCTTTCATTTGCCAACAAAAGAGTTGTCAAAAGTAATGTTTATAATAATTTAACGGATTATTTGCTTATTAGGTATTAATCATTCTGCCGTGCCTAGGGCCCATGCTGCTGCTTTGCTGCTAGAACAGTGATTCTGATCTCAATTAGATTATGTCTCTCTCCTTTACCTCCCCATAAATCATTCCGGCAAACTGAAATTAACAGCTACTGGAGCGCATTAATAATCTGCCTCACACATTGGAAAATGCATTAGCCGGAACCCTCCCATCGCTCTGACTGTTAAGCACATCATTTTGTTTATGAAATATAAACATTTCATGGAAGAGCTCTCCCACATTTCTCTGGGCCTGTGACAGCTAAAATGATTGCACACGATTGCCAGTCAGTCATGCGCCCAAATAAAGTTTGTTTAAAGTCATGGTTCTGTGACTGCCCCATTTTCTCAGGCATTTAAAAACCTACATTTAAAAAAAAATCCCCTGTGATCATGAAAATAATAATAATAGTACCTTAAAATTGATACCTCATGTGTACATTCCTTTCCATCGTTTACAAAGTGCTTTCACTTTCTTATGCTTGTGAGCTAGCAGGATGCTATTATTATTCACATTTTATTTTTCCCCATAGGGGAACTAAGGCTGAGAGATGATTTGATCAAGGTCACACAGCAAGTGGTTGGAAGGACGGTCTAGAGTCCAGGATTTGACTGTAAGTCTCATGTTCTTTTCAATGTTCTACATTCTATACTGTAAACCACACTCTTTGTGTATCTATGTTCACACTCTTTCTATTTGTTCATTTTATAATGCAGCAATGTGTCCTTTGTGGAGAAATAAGGGACCTGCCTTTATTCTGACAGATTAAAGATCAAAATCAAGAAAAGTCAGAGGTAAAAGGATTATTTTCTTTATTTTAATTTACTGCACTTATTCATTGCGTCAGTTACAGTATATTCACTGCTGTACAATTCAGTGATGATGTGCACTGCAGAGTACTTAAAATGGAGATTTGATATATTATCAACAGCATTTTTGGGAATTCCCTGGTGGTCCAGTGACTGGGACTCCGCGCTTTCACTGCCGAGGGCCTGGGTTCAGTCCCGGGCTGGGGAACATCCTGCAAGCTGCGTGGCTCGGCCGAAAGAAAAACCCAGCATTTTTTGTTTGTTTGTTTAAATTTAATTTAATTTGTTTTTTATACAGCAGGTTCTTATTAGTTATCTCTTTTATACATATTAGTGTATATATGTCAATCCCAATCAAAACCCAGCATTTTTTACTCCTATATAGATAGCATCTCTGGATGATTCAAGAACTTAAACACCTTCCTTACTTCAACAGTAAATGTCTTGGTCTTAATTTATTTTGATGGCAGAAAAAGTCAGATGGCAGCAAAGTTGATCAGAATTTTTTGTTGTTGTTATGCCCAGTTTTACTTAGTGAAGTTAAACTGATTACTGCCCAACTAGTATCTAAGTTCATCAGAAATATTGACTGCAGCATGTTTTGGCTGATTTAATTATGGCAGGTAAATAACAGTCTTAGCTACTGAATGGAAGAAACAAAAATATAAATTTGTTGGAATTTTTTAAAGATTTATTGACAATCCAAACTTCAGACAAATTTGCATCTAGTCCCCATTGTTTTTATTTATTATTGTTTTTATACTCTTGACTAGTCCCAGAATTGTCACCTCTGTGTGGTTAACCTCTCTAAACTTCAGTTTATTTATCTAGAAAATAAATATAGTAATATACTCTCCTTATCTCAGAGGATCAACCAGGAAAAAGTATGTGAAATGCATTTCACTAGAAAAGTTTTTAAGATTATATATCATTTTAATCAATTATTTTGTGGCCAAGTAGTTGCACAAATTCTTATGCAGCGTATTTTTTCTAAGGGGTTCAGGTAGCTGAGAAGACATAGTCTCTTGACAGACTGTTGATTGATGCTGCAGGTGCCTTCCTCCCTTTGTCCCCACCCTCCCAAAGACTCACTCATTCACTTTCTTGCTGAACAAGAACAATACCTGAACTGTCTTTTGCCTGACATCTATAGTTTCATGAGTATGTGTTAATAGGCTGGACATACCTATGATTAAGTTTGAATACCAACCTGAAAAAAATCAAAATTTATTGATTGTAGACCTTAAGAACTTTGAGAACATGACTGGTGTCTTTGGGATCCCAGCACCAAGCACAATGTTTGGCCCGCAGTAGGCATGTAATGAAAGTTTATTTCATGAATCGAAAAATGTCACATTTCAGTCGTGCTTCTATTGCACAAAACATTTTCCCATACTCTCCTTTTAGGTTGCTTACAGGTCACAGAAAACAAACAAACAAAAAAACCCACAAACGAAACCAGTCTCATTAATCTCCGGCCAAACCAAAACTCCTGTGCTGGTTTCATTCACAAGTCTTAGCTAGTAATATATTTATCTGTTTCAAAAGACTTTGCTCCTGAGAATTCCCTGGTGGTCCAGTGGTTAGGCCTTGGTGCTTTCATTGCTGGGGCCCAGGTTCAATCCCTAGTTGGGGAACTAAGATCCCACAAGCCATGTGGTGCTGCCAAAAAAGAAAAAAAAAAGAAAAAGAAAGAAAAGACCTTGCTCCCAAAAGGATTTCAATCTGTCATAGTTGATGATATTCAAATGACTATGCAAAAGCTTTTCACAAAGGTGTTACACCTTGTCAATCCATCTTGTAAATCCATCTTGTAAATATTATTACAAGTGTGTTACTTAAGTGTTTTCATTAAGGGAAAGAAATACTATGCAGATGAAAGTCAGTACGAACTAAAAATTTTTTTTAAATGAACCTATTTAAACGATTGAAGTCTGTGTGTTTTGAAATACATTGGGGAGCATGTAGCATATTATTGCCTCTTTGGGTGAAACTATAGTGGCGCATTCTGTGAATGCTTATTAAGCATTATCCTGATCTTAATTATTTTCTTTTATGCCTCTGGACCCTGTAAAAAAATCACCATTGTAGTTTTCCAGAAGTCTTCAGTGGCAGGGTAAGATCTTTCAGCCAATAGTAATTTTGAGGTAAATAATTACTTTTAAAATGATGCAGGAAATTAAGTAATTTTTGCACAATCTATGTTACTCTTCAAGCAATCTTTAATGAGTGCAATATAATAAAGCAGTAATTGAATTGGTAATATATTTATCATTCCTGTTAAAAGCTCTTTCTTCTGCCCAGCAATAGGAGAGGGTCATTTGGAAAGTGAGCATTAAGTATGCGTGATACATACAGTATCACACAGTACTGCCAAGTATCTTTTGGAGAAGCAGCTTCTATGCATGTGTAATAACCAATCTTTAAATGTCAAAGTTGCAGCCATTTTAAGAAAGAAATCCATATTTTGGACTAAATGTCATTTCAGGTAACCAAGCTATTTGAAAGCTCTATGAGGATTTTTAAAAAAGAGGAAAAAAGCCAGATCGTCATAAGCTTTGACTTATTTATTTTTGCATTTCCATAACTTGATAATGATCAAACCAAACTTCCCAGAAAACTGAAAGCAAAATTGTACTCTGAGCCGAGATCTGGTGTTTCTTGCTTCACCCTGAAGGAAATCTTCAGTTTAGTTATAAATCCCTGAAAATTAGGTTTTATATTGGAAATGCTGAGAGGCTTTCTGCCATTTTAACAACCAGAGCTAGAACTGCTTTAAAAAGGTTGTATATGCATATAATATGCATATATCAGGAGGTTATAGCTATCTTACCAGTGATAAAACATAACACTCATAAAAATTAGTTTCATATACTGTGTGTTAAATAAACTTTACCTGTTCCTCTTTGCCTTTCTCTTTACACCCACTTACCTACCAACAGGGGGGTAACAAAAACTATGCTCTTTTTTACCCAGGAGTAAAACTTGGTGCAATCAAGTTCCTGGCTCTCCTGGCTTGTTGTTTCTTAGAGCAATTCATCAGATACCTAACAGTATCTGTGCAGACTAGACCCCAGCCTCTTTTTTTTCCTTTGTTTTATTAAACAATAATTTCTTGATATCTTGTGAGTAGAATCTTACACAGTTTTCTTTTAGGGCACATTCAGTACAAACCTATATGCAATACAGCTTATATGTGTGGCAGGTTTACGCACGCTGCATTCAAGAGGAGAGCCATCCAGGGATGGGGCTATGACTGGGCGTGGAAGGGAAACTTCACGTGGGGAGAGGATTGGACTTTGAAATGGATTGCCCCCCATTGCCCTACAACAGATGACTTCTACTATTTGCTTCTGTCTCCAAATTTTATTTGATATTGTGGAGAAAGAGTCACTGTATTTTGGAACCAAAAAGAGTTAAGAATCTAGTCAAGAAGTAGTTCTTTTCTACAAAGATAGACAACAGGGGAAAAAAACCCTATTAATTCTTATTTCTAGTGCATCCCTTGTCCTTTGCAGGAGAGGCAATAAATCTTTGCTCCCCAACTGAACAGCAAAGGGGAAAAAAATAATGTTGGGAGTGCCTACAACTTGTCAGATCAAATGTTAGTGAATCATGTCTTTGGAGGAGATGGTTTGCTGGAGAAGAGCTAGCTTGCTTGCTTGCTTGCTTGCTTTCTCTCTTTCTCTTTCTTTCTCTTTCCCCTTTCCTTCCTTTCCCTTCCCTTCCCTTTTCCTTTCTTTCCTGTCCTTCTTGCTGCATGGGGCTGCAGGATGACAGCCATCATCATCATGTTTATTACACCATATTTCTCCCCCTCTCCTCCTGTCTTCTAACACATAGACAATACTTGGGAATTACTGACAAGTGACTTCTTGCAGGAGTTAGGAACAGGAAGAAAGACTCTAAATACCCTGTATTACTGGCTGTGTGTCACGTACCTTTATGATGACTCTAAAGTCTGCTTGCAGCTAGAATTTTGTGCCCTTTGAGCTGAAAACAAAGTCAAAATGGTAATTGATATTTTTTGTCCTTTCATTATTTCATGAGCATTATCTTCATTAACTAAATAACATAACCCATTACTTTGAATGGTCAAGGTTTGGGGGTGTATATGCTTTGAAATTCAAGTTTTCTGTTTCCTTGCGATGAAGACAGCCTATTTTATATTTTCATAAAGAGAAGGATGCCTGAAGGTGAATGATGGATGAATCTTAAATGGTTGGTGTCCAGTTTGAACAAGCACCTGGAAGGTGGGCTGTTTGGCTGCATTCCTACAGATCTTTATTATTACTTAGCATTTGGTATTTGCAAAGGGTTTCACACTCATTTTTATAAGCTATTCTTCATACCAATCCTGAGAGGCAGGTTCATTTTCCTCAGTACTCCGCTGAGAAGATTTGGCAGAGGACTAGTTAGCTTCTTGCGTTAAGGCATGTGGGACCTTAAACAGGGCAGTGGTTAGTCTGAGTACACTCAGCCATTGTGTTTCCAGGGTGTATTGGCGAGTGCTTGTTTTCATAGCTGAATTTACTTTGAAAGAACACTTTAATTTTACTAAGGCACAACTTCCAAAGGAAAGAAATGCTGATAAAGTAGATTCTGTACTATAGCAAAGAAAGGCATCGATTCCCTGGAATATTCAGGGATCTCAGATATTTGATCTACATTTAGGGTATTTAGAGAAAGAGTACTGGAAATCAGTTTAGCTGAAATCATTTTTAAGGGACATCATGCTTCTCTCCTTTTTTTTTTTAACCTTTTCTCCTTTCCCTGCTCCCCCTCCCCTTTCCATCTTTTAGCTTGTGGTCTGAGCCTTATCCTTAACTCCTCATTTCTAAAATGTTGCTGTAAAGTCCTGCCTGAGATAATGTTGGTAAAGTGCCTGGTAAATTTGTTGGCTCACAGTATATCGACATATCTTGTTATATTAGTGGTATTGTGTGTTCCAGGATCAGTGTTATTTTTACATCTCTAGTTCAAATTAGGCGTTAGCAACAATATGTACCCAAGATTCACACAGAATAAAGAGGAGGACTTGGTAAATATACCAATAGCTTAGGTATATTCCTTCCTTCTCAATTTTATAGGTGACTTAGGCAAAAATCACTGTTAGACGTTTACGTTAATATTAATTTATTTTGGAGGTGGGAGTAGTTTGCTAGAGAGAAAAGCTGAATTACCTTTGGCATTATGGAGTAAAGAATGAAGTCTGAATGTGAGACAAGCATCCTTATAATGTGGCTTCTAATATATCCATTGCTTTTCTGTCCATACATTCAGCATAAATTTTATCAAGTGGCCATTGATCAGTATTTACTTTTCTTTCTCCTAATCCTCACTGTAACAGGAAGGATTTGAGAAATGACCTACAATTTATGATGCTTTATCAATGTTTTTACTCACTATGGAGGAAAGTGTGAGGAACATATTTCATGATGAAGTGGGTTTCTAGTTAACAGGACAAAATGAAAGCAAAGTCATAGATCAGTGTAATATGTCAAGCACAGAAAGGATTCAATTTATTGTAAATAATACCCAAGTTGCAAAAGAAATACAGCAACAGAAATCAGTTTATTCTATATGTGAAAAAGGAAAATTACCAGGAAGAGGTAATAGGCTCCATTTATCCCTTGACAGAAATTCATATTGTTTGTGCTTATCCCCTCTGGGGGATCAAGGACTCTGTCTGTCTTTGGGATTGTTAGAAGGATGGGCAAACATATTAAACTTCCTATGGCAAAGTTATAATAACCAGCACCTTTAAATTCAAAACATTTTGCTGCTGATATACCAAGGTACCTCAGGGGACATTCCACCATTTAAGCAGTGTTTCTCAAAGAGTGGTTCCAAGTCTGCCTGCACTGGAATCATTCATAGTGCTTAATTAAAAAATAAGCTTTCCTGACCCCATGATAGAACAATCAAATCCAAATCTATGGAGTTGGGAGGGGAGGCATTGGATGAAGGCAGCCAAAAGGTACAAATTCCAGTTATAAGATAAATAATACTAGGGATGTAATGTACAGCATGATTAATACAATTGACGCTGCTGTATGTTATATATGAAAGTTAAGAGAGTAAATCCTAAGAGTTCCCATGACAGGAAAATATATATTTTTTTATTTCTTTACTGTTATATCTGTATGAGATGATGCATGTTCACTAAACTTATTGCGGTGATCATTTCATGATGTAAGTAAGTCAAATCATTATGCTGTACACCTTAAACTTATATAGTGCTGTATGTCAATTGTATCTCAATTGAATGAAAAGAAAAAAACCCCAAATCTATGGGGTCTGGAGACTGAGAATCTGCATTGTAAAGTAAATATTCCAGGTAATTCTTATGCTAGGCTTGCTAGATTTAGTAAACAAAACAAAATGCAAAAAACAAGCAAACAAAGAAAAAAAAAAGAAACCCAGGACACTCAGTTAAATTTGAATTTCAGACAGACAACATTTTTTAGGGATAAGTATATCCCATGAGATTTTGGGAACATATTTGTACTAAAAAAACACTTTATTTTGATCTGAAATTCAAATCAAACTATGCATCTTGTCTTTTGTATGGCAACCCTATTTGACACACACTGAAGTTTGAGAAACACTGATTTAAGGGGTATATTCAAATGTTCAGAACCAGCACAAAGCTCTGGCCATAGCTGAAAACTTTTTGGGAGATGAAGGGTGGAGGGATTTTTGCTGATCTGACTCTAAATGACTAAGAAGAGCTTTGTAAACTCTAAAGCGTGCAAACATGGGGTCAGCAAAGCCTTGCTTCCATCCTGTTTTACCAGGTAAGTGTTTTCCCACAGGAAAAGCAACAACTTTAGGAAATCTGCGTGTTATCAGCACACAGCTTGTTATCTTTTTAAAGCTTGTTCTCTTAACCGTAGGGGAAAAGAGAAGGGAGGATGGACAGGTGCTTCCTAGATGGACATTTTTACAACCTTCTTTGGGAACCTATGATGATTTTCTAAATATTGGGCTAAACAGTTTGTTAACTCCTGTTCAGCTCTATCCATGTTAGGGAAGTGAAGTTATTCCTTGGTTAACATCAGGCTGTATTTTTTGTAAGGAAACTTTTTGGAATTCTTGGTGCAAGTTTTAGTTTCTTTCAGAGGAGACGAGGGTTTGATGATTTTTTTATTTCGATAACAATCCAAACAATCTTTCAGGCTGAAAGGTTTGCAGAATTGTGAGAAAGTGATTGCCTGGGACATCTGTGCTCACAGGCATGCTCTCTCTTCAGAGGCCTGCTGAGGGGTGACTGTGGAGGAGTGAAACCATCTTTTCATCACCCACGTTTGTATGAAACGTGCTTAAAAACATGCTTCATGAACAGACTGGAGAGTCCAGTAAAGTCTGATCCATGGTGGGCTCAAGAACATTGATAGAAAGAACATTCCTGCTTCTGACTTCATTTTACTACAGTTTCTTTCCAGCTGAAGGTAAGGCCTTTCATTGATTTTGACTGGCTGGGACCATATTTCTAATTTACATCTTCTGAGTCTACACTCACTGCAAAGAAGCCCAGATAAAGTGGAAGCAAACAGAGCCTGCTGGAGAAACCCTCAGCATGAGTAATATACTATTTACCTTAATGAAAGCACTATCAGAAACAGGAGGGCCAGCCTTTTTTGTTATTGCTACACACAAGCAGTCTGCAACCTGAAGGAATAATTGCTGCTCCGTGTCTGAACCTTTCCTAAATAATTTCAATTCTATTGACTTTTTTGGCCTTTTAACCAAGCCATCAGCTTTCTAGATAGCTTTGCTTCCATTTCTAGAAATCCATAGCCTGTGGAAAAAGTGAGTAGCTCAAGACATCTTATAAACCTTACTTCATTTATCCTTACCATAGCCTTGAGAAGTAAAAGGTCTATAAGTCCTAATGACCCCAGTTTTCATATATGAAGAATGAGGTACAGAAAGGCTATAAATGATACAGAGGCTGAGAGTTCCCTGAAAAACTAACAGTCTTCATACTTTTATATGTGATTATTAATTATAAGCATTGGTTGGCTCTAGTACTAGGTGACCTATGAATAAAATAAAACTGCCTCTTTCCTGGAAGATTTGTAATACATTAGGAGATTTTATTTAGAGTCTATATTCTTACCATGTTAGAGCAATGTGCAGAAACCAAGGTCCCCTCTCAATATTGCCTAAGGTCTTTGAGTTTATCAAACACAGGTGATACACCATTAGAAGATGTTTATACGGGAGCTTTGGTGAGATGAATGCTTGTAGCCAACTGATCTAACTGAAGTTTTTCTTGGTGTGATCCAAGGGGCTTTAGTACCTAAATGATCAACGATTATACAGTCTTTTCTACCATATGGGTCCATTGGTGGGATGGCAAATATTTTCTGGGTTAGGAAAGATATCATCCCTTTATGATCCTGTTGCCGTAACTCAGACACTGGGTCCAAACCCAGCTCTCTAACCCTTGATCTAAAAGGTTGCAAATGAAATAGTAGACCATGGAACTGGTGAAAAGAATAGAAACACAGAGGGATTCATGAACCTACTTGAATAAGGAGGACACTTGAGACCTCCACCTCTGGAGGGTTTTGCCAGTGTTCATAGACAGGGATAGTTTAGGTCGCAGATATATATGTCAGCAACTTTGGCTAGTCTTACTCCTTAGTGGTAATAAAAGAAGGGTTAACAGTTGAGTTGAGGAGAAGGTCACTACCTATGAGCTGAGTCTTCTGAACTCTGCTATGTTTATTGTCTAAGGAAGAGACCTGTGTCTATTAGATACCTTTCTGGGATAAGTGACAGGTCAGATTAGATGGGCTGGAGAGAGAGAGGGCTAGAGGACTAAATACAGAAAAACAGAGGAGGCGGGCTGTGTGCAGCCCCAGCTAGATTTATTTTAGCCCTTATAAATAAAAACATGAGCAGAGCCTCTCTACAGAATTATTTACGAAAGAATTTTAAGCTATGGGCCCTTTCCAGGCTAAGCACTGAATGCTAAAGTTCATGATGTAGAATGACTTTGGCTCCTGTGGCCCCAATTTGGACAAATCTGCCATTAACACCAGCATGGCAGTTATTTTACTGGGGGTGACAGATTGTGAGGTAGGGAGAGTAATTCAGACTATTACCCAGGTGAAGGCACGAAAGCTCAGTGATATATGAAGACCACTTAAATTCATTGTATCTTGTACATCACATCTTTGATAGATTATAGCTGTGGCATTAAAATGGAAATGGTTTCTCTGAGGCCTGACAGGGGCTGGGGTGACCTGTGACCTCCCTCTGAGGAATGTGACTGACCGAATTATCAGTTAAGAGAAAAATCTACGGGGAATAGACTCACAGTGATGGCGAATCCCCCATGCATATATATCTATATCTTTTAAACCTCTGGTTTGATTGAAAGCTTCAGTACTCAAACCTTGTTTCCACCTCCTCTCCCGGATCCTCCCCCCAGCACGCCTGCCGCAACCCACGCTCACTTTCTTAGCTCAGATTTCATACCGGCAAGGCCCCTAATATTGATTGAAAAATTGTTATTAGAGATAGTAGGCCTCCTGCATGCTGCCTACTGATTTAATTTGGAAAACATTTAATTTTATGAAGCGGTAAATGATGGTGCCCTGCTCCCCTGTGTTAGGGAGCATCTGGCTCTTCACCTCCTCACCCGCCCAAGTCCCCGGCGTCCTCTTGGCAATCATGTGCTCCCTTCCCCTTTGCTTAACAAGTTATTTCAATTTCTAAACGAAGGCTGAACAAGAGAAAGACAACATGCAAATTGAGCTCCAAGCCGCCATTCACACGTGAAAAAGTTCCCCTGGAATTCCCTCAACTCAGCCCACCCCCGCCTCTCTGCATCTGTCATGAAAGAAACAGAGCCCTTGTTCTCCTCAGATTGTTTTCACCAATGACCTGACACCACCATCTATAATTAATTACATCATTTACATTAGACTATTGACTAAACAAATACATAAATCATAGGCAGAGTCAATAGGTGCAGACATATTTAATCATGTTCTAAATAATGATTACTGCTCCCATAATGCAATAATTATTTTCAGCAGCTGACTTGAATTAATCTTCTGTCAGTGTGCCATCTGAAAAAAAAAAAAAAAAGACGAAGGTGAAGAAGGCAACGCCAACGATGGAGGAGCTGTTCTGTTTCTCTCAGTGTCTCTTTTCATTCTTCCCTGCAGGTTCCCTCTGCTCTCCCTCTCTCTTTCTACGACCCCTCTAGGCTTCTCTTTTCCTTTTCCTCTGCTTTTCATGGTCCCCTTTGTCTCCTCCTGTGTTCACGTCCGCGTCTCATACTTGTTCTTTTTGCCACCTGTCTCCGCGGCTCTTTCTCCCCCGACATGTAACTTCCCCATTCTTCTTCCTTTGCATTCGTCCTGCGGCTGGACCGTGACCCTGGCGGCATCCAGTCCCCATTTCCAGCCCCCGCCCCTCTTGCCCCAACCCTCCTGCCCTCCAATCACCTTCATTTCTAAATCTCTGTGGACAGTTTTAAACGCTAAAGACTCAGAGAAGCAGTTTTCGTAATAACTTATACAGATTAGATTTTCCTTCTCTCCTGTTTGACAGCTTTTCCTAAATCATTTTCCACTTTAGAATGGAAAATTGATTAAAGAGATGGGGCAGTTATAACACAGGAGTACTCTACAAATGCAATGCTCATAATTTTTAGACTAATTTAGCCTTTGTCATCAGAGAGAAGAGAATAAATTAGTGTTTGTAGGTGTACATGGGTCTAACTTAGAAATGGAATCAACTCTTCAAAGTATTTTATTTGGGATAGAGCATACTACAGTTAGTGGGTGCTTTGCAAGTAAAATAATGCCTCCTATTCTACTTCATATTTGGCTATCAGTAGGCAAGGCCAATTATTAAGAAGTGACAGCCTGAAGGAAAGACATTAGGCCACAATTTATTTAAATACCAGTAGTTTGAAGTACTAATTCTAAGAGACTGCGTTAAGGATAAACGCAGAATAAAATTTTACATGCTGTCTTGTCCTTAGCACCATCCCTTGCTTTCTTTTTGTAAGTTTATAGACAGTTGTTACATCAGAGGAAAAGTCATTTTGGGTCAAATAATACAAAAGAGTTGCAAATGTTTACTGCCTGTAGTTAGTTTTAATATTCTCTCCTGAAAGCTTTTCTGCAACGACCTTTTTAATTAATGCTTGTCCTTGGGGATTTGTGATCAAAAAAAGTCCCGGATCACTATCAATGAAATGGGGAATACATTTCCTAACCTCTTTTCTCTATTCTCATCCCAAAGGATGAGCCATTTTTGATCCTTTGCACACTCATATGTTGTGTCTGGCTGGCCAGGCCCCTCTTATCCTTTCAAGCAATGACATCCTTTCTGGTTGTGGTACATACTTGCCAATTTAAGGGGCGTGTAATAGGAATGTGATTGGAATTTGTCCTGATTAGCGATATAAGGGAAGACAGCCTTGGCAGGGAATATTTAGAATCACAGGTAATAGAATATTCATTCATTCAAAAAATATCTACTGAGTGCCTGCCTGTGGCAGGTACTGTGCTAGGTACTGGTTATCCACAATAATCATCAGTTCATAGACATTATTAAAGCTACTTTCCTAAACTCCTCGTTAAATTCCATAGAAGCAAATTTAAATAAACAATTATTTTGAGAATAGCACACTGTACAATTGAAATTATTGAGTATACCAGCTAGGATGAATTTTTTTGGTGTCATATGAGCCAGGTGTATTCCAAACAGTTTAACAAAGGTGTGAGACTAATGTGAAACTCAGTGAAAACTATCTGAAAATGTTAGATGTGGGGTTTGACTTTTTCCCATTTACATGTCTGTTCCCTAAGGAAAAAGTCAGAGGATAGAGAGGGATAGTTAAACAAGAGACCTAGTAAAGGGAAAGAGAGAGGCTAGTAGGAAGAATGAAATAATTTCCCCCTGTCCACTGACCAAAACCATCACTCACTGTGGAAGTACTTACCTCAAACAGATCCTGCCTCTGAAATGAGAGCACTATTTTGTAATTTCTCCAGGGAACAAGTGGAAAGGGAATACACAATTTACATGAATTGTTTGAAACTTTGAGGTGTCATTTATTCAATATATTGCTTATTTATCAAGAACAACAAAAAATATCTTAGTGAAAAGGGTAAAGCTTGCAAGGCAAAATGCAGTTTTCTTATATGAAAGCAGGGGGGAAAAATCTACTTCCTAGGGATGTTGTGAAGTTTAAATGGCAACATATTTATGGAAATGCAGTGCATCTGGCAATAGGCCATACACATAGTAAGTTCTCATAAAATGGGCTCTGATGCTGTTACTACAGAATGATCAAGTATAGAGTCTTAGGGTGCTTGTAATTAATTGAAGGATGGGTTGATTCTTTTTAGATAGTTTTGAGTAGAACAAAACTTTGTATATGGTGTATTTGTATATTTGTATGGTGGTTCTGATCCACCCCCAAGATATATGTGTGTGTGTGTGTGTATGTGTATGTGTGTGTATATATATATATATATATACACATATATACACACACATACATATTTTGACTGTACTGCATGGCTTGCCATGGCAGTGAAAGCCTGAAATCCTAACCACTAGGCCACCACAGAACTCCCCTAGGTATGTTTTTATATATACAACTACATTGTTAGTTAATCTTTTATTGTTTACCAGAATCATTCACGCAAAAACCCGCACAAAACTATGCATATTCTGTGTGTTAAAGAAATTCACTTTCTAGGACTGGAGGCAAGTACACAGACAATTTTTGTAAAATTATGAAATGCAATGTAATATAATGTTCAATAATCCTTTGTTCCTGTAGTGACTGGAACTTCCCATCTCTATAGTGGTACTGTATAGGACTTGGATTAAGTATACTGTTAAACCAGATTTAAAGTCAACACAGAGGTAAATACAAACTAAATTTTTCTAAATTAGCATGGCAGTCACTTCCTCTACTTGGTCTGTGACTCAGTGGTTTATTCTAACACACAAGCCATATGCCCTCTAACTTGCTTGGGGAGGCCTGTTCTTAGTTGCTGTATAGTCAGTGACATACCATTTTTATGTATAAGCATCTTCTGAAATGCAGAGAAATTTGGGGGCAGTTATAATAAACACTTCTTTTGGGACCCATGGCAAAGAATTTGTAGTACTTCATAACCTAGCACATCAAGGAGCTTATATAAAATGGAGGAATTGTGCATTTTGGCTACCGATTTGAAATATTTATAAAGGAAAATGAAAAAGGAGTCCACCTTTCCATCAGAGCCTGTGTTATAGCCTGGTTAATATTGCATGATGAGTGACCTATAAATAAACAATAAATAGAAATAAACATAGTGAATATAAAAATAATTATTGATATAAATAATAAATGAATAAAACATAAGTTTAGGGCTGAGATGGAATGGAATTAGATATGAAATTTAATTGAGCTTGATTTTGAGTTTAAGTCTTTTGGAACCAGTAGTTCAGTAAGGATTTCAGGAATTTTTTTCCTTTTAATTTTAAATGAATGTGCTCATAGATCCTGGCTTCTCAGGTCAGTCAACCAAAGATAACTATTACTGTAATGCTAAATAGCTGCCTGGGGAAAAGTATTTGGCCTGAGGATGGGTTTAGACCAGGGGGACCAGAGGTTTCCATTTTAAAAGGATCATCCCCTGCTCAAACAGTTTTGATCTGTCTTTTAAGAAGTCTTTGGGGAACTGTACATTATTCCCTTTTCTCCAGGAGAAAGCAGCAGGAGGAAATTCTTTTCTTCAGTCTTGGGAGAAGCCTTCCAGATCATTAACCAACTGGGCTATCGGAACCAAATTTTCCAGAGGAAGTTGTTTGGGGGAAAAAAAAATTTTAGTCCTCTACCTGCTCTACCTTTAATTCTCCCAACAGTTTAATTCAATGAGGCAGGCTGTAAGAGTTCACATCTCTGTTTTAGAGGGGAAACTCAGAGAGATTAACCCTTGCCCCGGGTTACAAGTGATGCAGCCAGCCTTTAGTTGGTCGGTCTGACTCCAGAGGCTACACTGAAAGGGGCAGGACACATGGCGAAATCAGAGGCCAAATCCTATGGGGAATTCTGAGGTTTTCCACCAGTAAGCAGGTGAGATAAGCAAAGGTAGAACTCTATTCCTCCCTCTCCCCAGCTATCCCACTGTCCCTATGACCTCCCTCTTCTACTTCTTTTCCATGCTTTTCAGGTACATTTTGCCTCCTGCCTAGTTTCCTTTTGGATAGTTAATATTCCTGTCTTATACTTCACTAATGTATCCTTTTGTAGTATCTAGTTTGCCATTAATATCATTCAGTGTATTTTTTCATCTTACACATTATAGTTTTTATCTCTAGAGGCTGTTTGGATTTAAAAAAAACCTTCTATGTCTCTACCTAAATTTTTGATAATTATAAAAACTGTTATAAGGCTTTTGCCTGGTAATTCTAACATCTGGGTCAATATCAATTAATTGATCTTTTTTCCTCTTCATTATGGGTCACATTCTCATGCTTTTTTGCATGCCTGGTACTCTTTGGTTCAATGCAAGGTATAAAAATATTGTTGCATTTTGTTCTGGGACACAGTTAAGATACATTTGGGTTTTGCTTTCAAGATTTGTTAGTAGGACCAGAGCCATGTCTAGTCTCTGGCTGATTATTCCTCACTACTAAGGCAAGACCCTTCTGAGTACTCTGCCCAATGCCACATCAATTATGAGGTTTTCTAGTCTAGCTAGTAGGAACAAGTACTATTCCTGGCCCTGTGTGGACACCAGGCACTGTTCTATCTAACAGTGAGCAAGATAGAAGACCCTGTGTCTTCCTTTATAGTCTATTGGGAGTTAATGCTGAGTGATAACTGCTGAGTGATGAGAGAACTATGATGGTATATCAGAGGCAACCATGGCCAGACTAGAAGGATCAGGGGAGTTTTTTTTTTTTTTTAAGAGGAAGTGATCTCTAAATCAAGTTTGAAATCCGAATAGGTGTTATCCAGGCAAAGAATAGGGAGAAGTGCTTTCCATGTAAAGAAAATGACATATGCAAATGTCTAAAGCAAGATAGAACAGGGCCAGTTTGGTTTGAAGGATTGAAACAAATCTTAGATGGCTTTAGTGAGGAGTATGAGGACTAAGGGTAGGAGGCTGCCATTTCAATTACTCTTCATAAGCAATTGAATACAGCATTAACACAAAAGGCTCCACAGTCAGACAACCTGTGTTCAAATTCTTGGGGACGATAATATTTATATATTGTACTAGGATTAGGTTGGGTGACATATAATAGAAAATCCAAAAGATCAGCAGCTTAAGAAAGATGGAACTTTATTTCTCTCTGTGTAAGAGACGTCATCAGAACGACCTAGGCTCCTCCTGTCTTCTTTTGACATCCTGATGCATGGTTCAAAGTGGCTGCTGGAGCTGCACCCATCACATCTGTTTTTCAGACAGAAGGAAGGAGGAAATGGGGAAAGGGCAAAAGCAGAGATGACTTTTTAAAGAAACTATCTCTGAAACCCCTAACACCTCTTCTGCATAAATCTCATTGGTTAGAAATTATTCTCATGGCCTTCCTAGTTGTAAAGGAAGCTGAGAAATGTCATTTTAGTTGGCAATATTGTCACCGTGAATAAAATTAGGGTTCTATTGCTGAGGACAAAAGGGAGAATGGATATTGGGTGAGCAAGAAACAGTTTTTTTCTATGTCTTTCAAGCTTAATGTAAGAATTAAAAAAAATGCATGTAAAACATGTGGCATAGTCTCTGGCATGTGCTAATTGCTTAGTAGATGTTATCTCTGCAAAGCCAATTCAAAACAACCCCTTTTCGGAAGCATTGTATAAGGGCAATTAGCTTTAAACTAAAGGGTCTCTTACCTACACTTGAATGAACTGGTTTTTCTCCTTCATTGCTGTGGCATAGGTGGGAGTCTGTGACACCATGCATATGACCAACAGCACAAGATCAAATAAATAAGTCTCCTTCATACTGTATTGGTATAATATATCCCACATCTAATTGCCCTTTGTTGACTTGAAGAGTTATTAATCTTTGTTAGAAAGACATGCTAATTGTACCTGATCAACCTGACAGAATAAGTAAATCATAAAGCCAACCAGGTAGAAGTCAAACAGAAAGAAAATGAATTTTTTTTGGTCATGGGGCCACCATATTTATTCATGAGGTGAAGCAAACAGTCATTTTATTGACTCAAGTTCTTTCATTTACATCTTATCTCAGGCTATTTGCTTTAGTAGTTTAGCACCCATCAGTTAGTAGAGAAGGCTGTCGCATCCACCTCATATGCTGGCATCAGCATCATCATCATCATCACCAACACCATTAACCTTCCCTATGGTCATGATTACCCCCAGGCAGGGATGTTTTTCCACTAACCTACAATTAGCTTAGCTGGGGATGGTAAACAAAGGAAGTGCAGCCCTACTTCCCCTTGGCCTGCCTGACTGGGGATAGATCTAGCTGGAGCATTAACTAAGCACTAAGAGATAAAGCTATCGTCAGCTGGAGCAGTGAAGCTGGGAGGCAAGTCCATTAAAAACTGGGGAGGCTTGACTTATCACTACACGTGACTATCGACAGCTTCTACAAAAATTCCATCTTCCTTGCCTGGGGTCAACTTGACCTACTGCAGTGAAAACTGGCAAGGTTCTGACCCTTCACATTTATCTCAGCTAGAGCCAGATAGCCTTGCCCTGTGGCCTAAAAATACCCTGCCCTTCCCAGTATCCTCTTTATCTCTCTAGCAATAATGACAAAAATGAGCCTGGGCCTTGGAAACAACATGCGGACTTGGAAAACTGTGCATTCCCACCCCTGCAGCCCAAACACACTAGACCTTTGTTTTCAGGAATTGTGAACACAGAAGCTCATGCCCAGGGTTGAGCTGAGGACACCTGCAGGCTTTCTCAGGCTCCCGCTGCCCCAGGTTGCAGCTGAAGTCCGCTGATCACCAGGCCAGTTTGACAGCACTTTTCATGGTTCTCTCTTCCCCTTCACTGGACTAGTGGAATTAGGAGTCCAGAAGCCCTTGTTCAAGTCCTGTTTTGTCACCAAACTGTTGGCCTTGAGAAAGCCACTCAGATTTTGGGGTCTCCACTTCCTCATCAGTAAAATAAGACAATTGATAAATCGTTTTCTAAAATCTTCCAACCTCTACAAGCAATGATTCTTTTCTCTTGCTATTAACTTCCTAGCTTTTCATCCGACTGCCTCAGATTTTGCCTGCTTAAACTTCCGCTGGTGGTTTGCTTTATTTAACATCTTGTATTTTCTCTTCTGTCTCCACCTGGGATGTCAATGATCCCAATGTCAACGTGATCCCTGGGTTGGTGGGTAAGTCATTGTGGTGAGCACCCCTGTATCCTCCACGGCACACACGAACTGCCCAGAGTTTCAGAAGTTCCCAGGGATGATCTGACATAAACCAAGATGATGTTTTTGGCCTCAAAGTGCTTGGAGCTCCTGGTATGTTCCTGGCAGTTTATAAAATTAAAGGAACAGAAGAGCTTTCCAATGTGGTCTCAGTAAACATTCCAGAAAGCACAAAGCCAGCAGAAAGAAACCTTGTTGCCTGGTTTCAGATATAACAGTGAGGCTTGGGACTAATCACCTGGACTGTCGTTTCAGCCATACTGAGAAAGGACAATCGCAGTGTGCTCGGTATAAAATGAGATTTAGGCTTTTGGAGGGATCGTGCTTGTTTGGCCAACCCCAGCTCAACCCTAATTTGGTTCTGTACAGCACGGTGTTGACCTGCCTGATTTGGAGTGTGTCTCCAGAAGTTAGCTCCTTGGGTCGGAACTGACACAAACTTGAATGAGCTGAATGTGGCCTGAAACTGATACTGTAGGTGGAGCCGGAATGTTTTAAACAGTCCATAAGCAGATTGTTATTAATGAACTTTGTTAATTTTCAGCTTAAGCTGTATTTAAAAATGACCTTTTACAGTGGTGCTTGAGAAGCACAGTCTATACCAATGTGAGCAAGCCTTTGACTTGATTAGTTCCCAATATCTTTATCTTGATGAAATTGCAACTTATTAACATTCTCAAATGAGATGGAACTATAAATGTAAGTGGGTTTTAATACAATCATTTTTGAGGGAATGTCAAACTTCATTGCACTCCTCTCTCTCCTTCCCCCTTCCTTTAATGGAAGAATTCAGTGAAGGACTGAGCCAGATTAATGAGCGAGGGAAGAGAGGATTTTGGAGCCAGGGAAAAGACCACATAGCCGATCAGTCTCTAATATAACATTTTAGTAGGCTATTCAGTGAGCTAGCATTATTGAACTACCCGATTGTATTTATGTACCTGTAGAAGGAAAAACAAGGGAGAAAAAAGGGCTGAGTTTATGAACATGAGGGAGACAGGAAAAGAGCAAAATTGTCAGCCTGAGAAGTTTGTGACCTGGAACCAAAAAGCATAATTAGCTAAGAAAATCCACGTAATTAAATTAAATATGAATAGCCACTGATTGGGAATTGCACCACGGACAGAATATGCTTGCTGTTAATGACCTACAATTTATTTACACCTTAAACACTGTGTTTCCTTACTGCTCTAAAGTAGTAAAATTGCTTTCTTCCTGGTGAAATTTATTGCCATTTAAACATGCCAAAAGGCCATTCTGGCAGTCATTACAATAATCTATCATTTCTGCAACTGCTGGTATCCTGTTCTGTGGTCAAATTCAATCTGAGAAGGGTCAACAGAATTTTTCCACCAAATGCTTCCCTCTTGACTATCATCAATTTACTTTTGTCAACAAAAAGGGCATTACTACGGAATGAAACAGAAGATCCCCTTAAGACCTCTGGCAAACACCGTGAGCTTCTCTGTGTCTAGTGTCTCTTCAGCCTGCAGATCTGTCTTTCTGCATGTGTCTCTATGCATGGTTGGGTCACTGCATGCAGAAGCATGAGCGGGAACCCTGCCACCTGTCTGTTTTTCTTGCCAATGACAAAAGAAGTGTACCTGACTGGAGCTTACATTCTTTATAGTTTCTGGTTTCCTATAGGACTGGCATTTTCTTTGAAGGAGGAACTTTTTGGGATTTAGAGATGAATTGTTGCTATTGCTAGTCACAGTGCTTTTCCCCTCTCTTTTTTTCTGTATCCCCTTACACCTCTTTGTCAGTTTTGATATGACATTTCTTGTTCACACAGTTCCAACTACTGTACACAGCAAGGGATGCTGGCTCTGTGATATAGAAAGGAAAAAAAATCCTTTGTTACGGAGGTGAGCATTGAGATTTTCTCCACTCTGGAAAAATGAGATGGAAAATTAAAGAAAAAGAATGAGGTTAATTCAGATCTTCACCTGTGTTTTTTTCTGACAAACTTGGAAAAGGGGGCTGTTGCTTTTTATGGGAGTAAGGAGAGGGACTTAGATAAGTGGAACCATTTCTGTATTGTCTCCCTTGGTTAATGTTTGAGGTTATAGCCCCCATTCCAGCTTTCCATGGCTGGGAGTGCAGCACAGCAGAACAAGTGACTGACCTCTATATTATAACTACGTGGTGGTGATCACATTGCCCCTCAGCCATCACTTGGTCACATGGGCTGGAAACAGGTTATGATTTATAACCAACAGATTTAATCTTTTTTAAAAAATTATTTTATTATATTTATTTTTGGCTGCGTTGGGTCTCCTTGCTGTGCGTGGTGTTTTTTCTGTAGTTGCAGAGAGTGGGAGCTACTCTTTGTTGTGATGCGTGGGCTTCTCATTGCGGTGGCCTCTCCCACTGCGGAGCACGGGCTCTAGGCGCTCGGTCCTCGGCAGCTGCAGCACGTGGGTTCAGCAGTCGTGGCTCACGGGCTCTAGAGCGCAGGCTCAGTAGTTGTGGCTCGCAGGCTCTAGAGTGCAGGCTCGGTGGCTGTGGCGCACAGGCCCAGTTGCCCCACAGCATGTGGGATCCTCCCAGACCAGGGCTCAAACCATGTCCCCTGCATTGGCAGGTGGATTCTTTTTTTTTTTTTTTTTTGCTGTACGCGGGCCTCTCACTGTTGTGGCCTCTCCCGTTGCGGAGCACAGGCTCCGGACGCGCAGGCTCAGCGGCCATGGCTTACAGGCCCAGCCGCTCCGCGGCATGTGGGATCTTCCCGGACCGGGGCACGAACCCGTGTCCCCTGCATCGGCAGGCGGACTCCCAACCACTGCGCCACCAGGGAAGCCCGGCAGGTGGATTCTTAACCACTGCATCACCAGGGAAGTCCCAACAGGTTTAATCTTGAATGGTCAGACTGTAAACTCGAGGATGATATAGTGTTTATAGTGTGTTTTTTGGCGTGGGCAGGATAAAAATTAACTTTTTATTGTTAGTAGCAGTCTTGTATTCCTTTGATCATATAAAGTTTACTTTCACATTTTATCAGTTATCTATATTTTTTTTGCAACAAGTCGAAGCAAGCTATCTCTTCCTAGGAAAATGGATTTTTATTGGGATAGCTTTGCCTTTTTAATTATGTATAAGGATGTTGACAAGCTGAGTGTTGCGCTTCTTTGGCTTTTTGATGCCTATCTTACCATTACATTTGTTAGGTTTAGTTTGTGTTCAGTTTGTTTGCTTTCAACTCTATATATCATATGGGCAGATTTGGAATTTGGGTTAATTTAGCTGTGGCCATTACTTTTTTTCCCCAAGTTATTAAAGTTCTATTTTATATTTTATGTTTTTTAAGTTTTAAGAAACATTTTACAAACCAAAGAGTACAAGGGTTTCTCTTAATTTTATCTAGAAAATTTATATTTTTAGCTCTCATATTTGGTTGATTATCTATTTTGAGTTTTTAATTACATACTGTGGAGATAAGAATTGAAACTCAATTGTATATGGCTATCAAATTGTTGCAACATCATGTTTCAAGAAGATTATCTTTTCTCCATTAAGTTTCCTTAGCAGCTTTGTTGAAAATCAATTGACTACATATATGTGGGTCTATTACTCAATTTTCCGTTTTGTTCAATTGATGCATGTGTCCGTGCTTTTGTCAAACCATGCAGAATCTATTACTCTAGCTTTTTTTTCAATTCTAGGCTGCAGCATAACAAAGAATGTATAATTCCTGCAGGGAAATCTGCATCTATCAGACCCAAACTGTGCCAATGTAAGCATTTTAAAATTGATCATCATCTCCTATTTAGTTTAGTTAGAAGAGTAGGGAGTAGCAACCCATAGAGAAATGGATATTTTATGGAAGTCCTCCAAGTAGCTAATAATAGAAATAACCATGATTTATTATTGTTTATTAAGGCTAAGTAGTCTGCTAGGTGTTCAATCTACTATCTATATTATTAAAAAGCTCTTCTTAGGTATTAAAATTCACCTAATTAAAAAATAAAGCTTATACAAGAATTATCCCAATTTTTACCAAAAAAAGAAATGAAGCTTAAGTAAGGTAAATGACTTGTTCAAAGTCACACAGGCAAAAACATTAGGAAATAGAACAGGGATTTGAACTCAGAGGTGTCTGAACTCAGTGTCTGTACTATTAACCTTATGCTAGGTACTCCTAAAATAAGCAATGTACAGGGTTCCCTGGAAATCTCTGGAACAGAAATCTATTTCTGACTATTGTAAATACATTGTCTGATTTTTAGCTGTCAATTCTTTTTTTTAAATTCTTTTAATTTTTATTTTATATTGAAGTGTAGTTGATTAACAATGTGTTATTTTCAGGTGTACAGTAAAGTGATTCAGTTATACATACACATGTATCTATTCCTTTTAAAATTATTTTCCCATTTAGGTTATTACAGAGTATTGAACAGCGTTCCCTGTGCTATACAGTAGGTCCTTGTTGGTTATCTGTTTCAAATACAGTAGTGTGTATATGTCAATCGCAAACTCCCAATTTATCCTTCCCCCCGACCTTTCCCCTTTGGTAACCATAAGTTTGTTTTTTAAGTCTCTGAGTCTGTTTCTTAGAAAACA
The DNA here is from genome assembly GCF_964270905.1 of Leucopleurus acutus. NCBI lineage: Eukaryota > Metazoa > Chordata > Mammalia > Artiodactyla > Delphinidae > Leucopleurus > Leucopleurus acutus. Next base: position 118,576,715 of record NC_139146.1, on the reverse strand, counting down.
TTTTTTGTTACAAAAAATTGATTCTAGAAAATATAAATAAGAAAAAAGAGGGCTTCCCTGGTGAATCTGCCTGCCAATGCAGGGGACACGGGTTCGAGCCCTGGTCTGGGAAGATCCCACATGCCGCGGAGCAGCTAGGCCCGTGAGCCACAACTACTGAGCCTGTGCATCTGGAGCCTGTGCTCCGCAACAAGAGAGGCCGTGACAGTGAGAGGCCCGCGCACCACGATGAAGAGTGGCCCCCGCTTGCAGCAACTAGAGAAAGCCCACGCACAGAAACGAAGACCCAACACAGCCAAAAAAAATTAATTAAAAAAATTTTTTATTATGATGAGATTAAAATCATTAATAATCCTACAACAATAGAGATAATCGTTTTTATTTATTTATTTATTTTTTGTGGTACGCAGTTGTGGCCTCTCCCGTTGCAGAGCACAGGCTCCGGACGCGCAGGCTCAGGGGCCATGGCTCACTAGCCCAGCCGGTCCGTGGCATGTGGGATCTTCCTGGACCAGGGCACAAACCCGTGTCCCCTGCATCGGCAGGCAGACTCTCAACCACTGCGCCACCAGGGAAGCCCCAAGATAATCGTTTTTAATATCTGGGTGTATAACTCCATACTTCTTTATCTCCCTATATATATTTACAGAAAATATAGGCACACTATGAGTTTTATATAAGATGTTTGTAGGACTGCCGTTCATAATAGTAAATACCTGCAAACAACCTGAATATTCGTCAAAATAAATTATAGTTCATTTATACAATGGAATAGTATATTGCAGTCAAAATGAATGAGCTGAAGCTGGCCACAAAAATAGATGAATCTCAGCAACATAATTTGAAGCAAAAAATATTTCTCCAAAGATTAGATACAGCATGATACCCTTTTTATCATTAAGACAAAACCAACAAAACCAAAAAATTTTGTACCTATGCTTTAGAAATACAGATAGATGTGGTAGAAGTTGGAGGGTTTACTGCAAAGGTGGCAGTGGGAGTGGAGTAGTTGCCTGCTGTCCAACTCTGGGGAAGAAACCCAGAGATGCTAACACTCGACAAGCCAGTTTCTCTCTTTTCTGTCCCAATTCTCATCTGCTTCCAAGCCATCGGTATCTCAATCTTGGCACTACTGACGTTCATGACAAGAGACCTCTTTGGTGTGGGAGCTGTCCAGTGCCTTGTAGGATGTTTAGCAGCAGCCCTGGCTCCTCCCACTACCTTCAGTAGCACCCTTCCCCCTAGTTGTGATAATCAGCAAATTCTCTAGACATGGCCAAATGTCCCCTGCCGGGCAAAATTGTCCCAGGTTGAGAATCACTGTGTTAGGAGAACGCACATCAATGGTTACTGGCTCAAGAAGAACATGACTGGTAAAGTAGATCTTGTTTTAAAAATTCTCTGTTTTTAAAAACGTAATCACTACTTAGGACTATCCATCCTATAAACACTACAAAATGTAGTTCCCCATTTGGTTGATTTTGGTGTTAGTAGAGCCTGCTGAAATAACATAGCACAACCCACTAAAATGACTTGGTACAGAAATGGATTTTGCTGTTTTATTAAAAAGTCCTTTGTAAAAGCCACTGACGTATTTTTGTTGGCTCCTATGGAGCTCTGTTCTGCAGCATCATTGATTCTCTAGGCTGTATGGTAGGGGACCCATCCTGCTGGGTGACCTCAGGGAAGCCACTGTGCTTCATCAATCCCATATGGGAGAAAAAAAGAGCAGTCATAACAATTAAACTGGCTAGCCTAGAAGGCCTTCTGAAGAAAGGTCTGTGTGAGGACAAACTTGTAATATTTATTGTGATTATCAGCCCCTCAGGGGCCTTTTGAAGAATTCTGTCTGATTTATCAGGCAGCTGCCCCATGGATATGCATGAAGGGAGAGGGGAAGGATTGGGGGTGGGGTGGGGAGAAGTGGCGAGTGTGACCAGGTTGATGGCAGTGCTCCAAGGGTGACCTCATATTTACCCCCAGATGTTCAAATCATTTCTAAATATCATCACAATCTTGGTGTGATGCCATTTTCTGTTCTCGCTAAACTTTGGGAAGCAAGGAAGACTTCAGAATTTTAATGCTCACTTTAGCCTGTGAAAGACATGGTAATGTTCAAAAGTAGCCTGACCTTTTCATTGTTCATTGCTGATTGGTTGAGTGACCATTTCTATTCCCCATTCCAACTGCTTCAGCAACTTTCTTGTCTCCTCCCCTTCTTAGCACCAGGTACATAATTCTGTGGAGGCCCTGACCTTTTCCAGTATATTTCCTTACCAAGATCTTGTTTATCTTATTCTAGCCCATTGTTTTTTCAAGGTGAGAACTAAATGATGGAATTAAAGCTTAGCAGAAAAATCAAAATCAATGAATGCCAGTGTCTAGAATTATTCTTTCCTCAACAACAACAAAAAGGAACTATGTGATAGGCTAGCTTGTATAAGAAGCTGGGCATTGTCCTTAACAATTCAAATAATGTAGGTAATGAAAATGACTTTGAGGAGGAATACTCAGATTCCAATTAATTCCAAACAAGAAGGGGATATATATAATAAAAATAGCCGTTTCAAATACTTTTCAAGCATTTCCTTGCCTGTTATTAGTAGTAACTCTGGCTGTTTCTCTACTTCTTATTTAAGGAAATCTTTAAGGCTCTAGTTACCCAAATAATTTTCTCAGTGGTTGGATTTCGTGAATATACTGGCTAAAAATTCCCACCACTAGCATCACTCTTGCCCATTAAGGTAGGAATATTTACCCTAGAAGCCCATACTGGAGTTCATATCTGTTACCTGAAAAGGGTAGAGGCATTGAGGAAAGGAGAGGTACAGCCATCTTCCATGAACACACTTTCAAAAAAATAGCATTAAATGGTTGACTAAATTAACCATTTTGACATTGAAAGCAGAGAACAAGCTCTGGGTTATGGGATAGAGGAAAGACCAACTTTAAATAAACCTTTGTTTTCTGATATTGACTCTAAGAATATCATATTGAATCCATTGTTTACCACTGGCTAAGTCCATTCTCAAGCTGTCCATATTTCTCTGATTATAGAATAAGACATATTTGTGAAAAGAAGCTGGGGTGTTGAATCCATCACTGAAGTAGTGACAACCCTGTCAGCTTTAACTAGACAGAGGAAGCAATCGTTTAGTATGATCTTCACCACTTACAGATAAAGTAATCACTAAACACATGTTAGATGACAAAAAGATGTCTCTTCAATGACAGTTCCCTGAAAATGAAGAGCTGAGGTTCACCAGACAATAGAAAGCCCCTGAACCAATACAAATCGAGGCTTTTCCTCTCCCATGTTAGACACTCCATCCTGACACTTAACAAGTACTAGACTTATCTCTAAAGGGATTAGCTAAGAAATTATTGCGTGCAGCTTGCACTCTACTAAGCTATCTTATACACCCTTATCAAAGACCATTTTGAAGTGGGTAGAGATTTACTAGGTGTTTTATAAGCAGTTAGTACAACCAACTAAAGGAATTATAAGAAAGAAGTTCATTTGGAGTGACACTGAAAAAAGAACAGTCATTTTTTTTTCTTCATTTTACATGGAATAAAGACTGATTTAGACTGTGAGCTCCAAGAAGTCAGGGACTGGATCTGTCTTCTTCATGCTGTATCCTCAGCCCCCAGGGTGTACACATTAAAATTTGTAGGATAAATGAATCAATGAATAAATGCTTGCGTTATATCAGTTTCCATGTGCAATTTCATTGATAAATGGAATTATGGCCAAGTTGTGAATTCCTCCATAGAATTAGAGTTGCTAACATTTATTGAGTATTTACTATGCTCCAGGTACTTTTTAAAGTGCTTAACGTGTATAAGCACATTTAATCCTCTAACAATCCTATGCAGCGGGAACTCTTAATCACAATTTTCATAAGAGGAAATTGAAGCTTAGAGAAGTAAAGTAACTTGCAGCTGGAACCAGAATTTGAATTCAGGTCTATCCAATTTAGATAATCCACTGTACTATTTGAGTTCCATTTAATTGTTTACTAAAATTAATTCTAGACTTGGGGATTCCACTACTCCAATGAGGTGCAAATCCTTCTCGAAATTCCATCACATCGTTTCCCCTTCTTTTTCCTTTCTTCCTCTTTGCTCTTCTTCTTCCCCTTTCCTTCTCATCTTCTTGCCTTTCTCTAACCCAGTGGGGTAGTTGACTTTAAGGAATAGGGTCCACATTGTCAAAGAGAGCGAGGGAAGAAATCATTCCATTCCCCTCGTAGTTTCCCTTTTCTTAACTCTTTTTCATGTTGCTGCTTGTGGTAATGGAGGATGTACCATAAGTAAATAAAATCCAAGAGACCAACTTAACTTTTAATGTCTAGATTTTTATTTTTTATTTTGAGTTTGGAATCCTAACTCCATCACTCACTGTCTTTCCCTGCTTCTCTTTGCCTGTTTCTTCATCTGTGAGATGCAGGACTTCTGATGGTTGTGATGATGAAATGACATATGTAGTGCTGCCGTAATACTTTGCTCAAATTGTGAAAATTCAGTAAATGTTTAGTTTTTCCTTTTTCCTCGCTGTGTCTCTTCTTAGAAAGTGATGACCAAGTTGTGATGTCAGGGAATAGGGCAATAGAAGGACTATAAGGATGAAACAATTTATGTATAGTTTCACCCAGATAAGCCTTGTATATTTAATGACACTATGGTGCTTTCTCTTGAAGAGTCTAAAACCACTTTATACTCAGGAAGGAGTGTCTCTCTTGGCCAGGCTCCACCTGATGGCCCATTTTAATTCCTCAGTAGGAGTCACTAAATGAACCAATGGTACATCTTCTAATTTTTTGGGTGGATTTTGAAATTTGTCTTCTTCAGGTCATTGTTTGAGTCACCTGATCCAGAGCTCCAGGGAGTCCCCTGGAGCTGTGCCCAGTCTGTGGGTTTTTACATTCCTGGAAGGAACCATCTAGTGTCTGGTACAGTACTACAGTAACCTGACCCTTTCTCTTGGCCCATATGGCTGGTACCAAGACACCTGAAAAACAGAAAAGCCAAATGAAGAAGACATCTGCCCACAATTATATCAGCTTTAGCTTTGTTTGGTTTTAGAAGAGTTATAAACAGGACATCATTGTAGGAGCAAGTTCAAGTTTTTTGGGGGCCTGAAGCTTATACAGTTCAGGGGATATGATTTAAGAGGAAATATCAAACTGTCCCTTGAACATATTGCTAAAGCCCCTGGCAAGGCTTTGGAAGGAGCCCATGCAATTTGAGAGACTCTGCAAATAAACTTCATTAGCTTTGCGTTAAATCCACCCATGGTCACATGATTAAATCAGTTAAAGCCTTTTTGATCAACAGCTTGGACCTCAGCTGGGCCCATTTTATTGGGAGGTCATACTAATTTGTATGAAAAATCTGTTCTCTTTTTACTTTCTTTTTTACCTGTTTGAAGACAGTTTTTCCTGTCTTGGAATTACCAGAAGCTTCCAAATATCATTATAAAAGCTAAATATCACTGTAAAGGGACCCTTGACAAATAGATTATAGTTGTTGATTTGTAAGAGTAGCCAATATATTTGAGCATTTACCGTGTGCTAGACTCTGGGATAAAAACTTTACATGTAGTTTCCTGTTTAATTCTCACACTATCTCTATGAGATATCTGCTCTATATTTTTCTCACTCGATAAAGTAACTTGCTCATTCTCATGCCCAGTGGATGGAAGAAACAGGGTTCAAACCAAGGCCTGTGTGATTAGATTAGGATCCAAGTTGTTAACCACTTTGCTGTAGTTTTAGGATTGAATATGTAGTGGGTGGGCGATACTAGTTGTTCTATGTGCAGTGGAAACAGTACACTTTAAAACAGTTTGGGCAGTTTGGGATCCAGTTCTCCTCCATCTCATTTGCTTTCCTCCCCTCTTCCTTAACTAAATAACTGTGCAGCCATTAATAAATGAACCTACTACTTCTACACCTCAGATGCCCCAGCTGTAAAATGGGATAATACCTTATCTGCCTGAAAGCTGCTGGCTAGGTCATATATTCCTTGAGGCTTAAGTTCTATAATTACTCAACCACTGCTCAAGTTCCTAAACACCTGTCTCAGTATTTGCCTGATTTCAGATCTTAAATAAATAACTGACATCCAAATGTTGTCCCAGAGTTTAGGATGGAGCCAGCCATCAAACAGAAGTCTCCAGTGGAATGAGCCAGTGCTCAGACTGAAAAACAAAGATCACTCTGAAGAAGTTCAAAGAGAGGAAGAAAAAGGTATGTTCCTAGTTAAATGCACCCATGTTGAACTGAAGACTCAGAAAAGTTCTTTTCATTTTATTTTATGTTGGACTGACTTTTAAGAAAACAATCTTGGAAGTGTTTATTTTATAACTCTAACAGCGTCCAAGAAAATGTGGACGGCCAAACTCTGAAAAAGCACAGTTCTGAATAGAACTCATTTTCAGTAAGCAGAAAGCCCTTTCCTGTCCCGAACCTACATGGTCATAGTGAAACTGTCCCCCCAACAGGAGAACAAAATACACTGTCAACTGGGTAAGGCCTCCTGCGCTAAGAAGGCTTCCTCTGATGCTTCTTGAATTGGACAATTTGAAAGCTTGTTCTCCATTGCAAAATGGGAGAGGAAGCCATATTCCTTATCCTTTTGATTAGTGTTGCAGCTCAGATTATGATTTGGGGAGTAGGATGTCATCTTAAACAGACCCGAATGGACTACAGTTTGTGTTTTGCAGCACTGCTGATGTGTATCAGGACAGTATTTCTGCTCTTTGTGTGTTCTTTAGTATTTAAGCAGTTGTAACCGAACAGATATTTCGTAGATCTTAGCCTATGCTATCGAGATTTGTTCAAGATAGCTTTAGATGGTATAATGGCCTGTGTGTGTGTGTGTGTCTGTGTGTGCGCGCATACTGCCGATATCCAAAAAGCACAGAACAAAACTGGAAATGACTAAAGTGATAACACCACTAGTTCTTAATACATATATGCACCTTGTATTTTTTGTTAGCACTTTAAAATACTTTATCAAAGTACTAATAGTTTACCACAAATTTACATTGAGGAGAAAATCCTATTGCTGTTAATCTGTGTTTAAATTTTTGATGAAATCTATATGTGGATATTAAAAAATATTTATCATAGTTTAGACTGGGATTTTTTTTTAACAGATTTGTACCCAACTTATTAAAAAGTGACAATACTTAAATGGAAAAGAACATCAGATTACAAAATTCTAAAGATAGGGTTCTAATGTAAGTTCTGTTACTACCTACTCATGTAACTATGAGCAAGTCCTTCAATATCACTGAGTCTCAGTTTCCCCATTAGCAGATTGGAATAATGATAACTTTGCCTCTTTCATAGACTGAAGCAATGACCAAATGAATTATTATATATATGGAATTTAAGTGCTATGAAAATGCAGGGTGCATTTTGCTTCAGATATTGCTTCAGATTATAGCTCCAAAGCATAGAACACATAAAGAACACAATTAGGCAGCAAGAAGTGTGATAACATTTAACCTCGTGGCAAGAATAGCTTATTTCTCTAGTTTTCTGGCCAGATCATACACAGGCCTATGGTTATGATATCTGTACTGTAGATTAGAAGAGCTGCTTGGAGATATATAGAGAGTTTATAAGGAAATACGTGACAGCTGAAATATGGAGTTCTGTAAAATATTACACCAATTCTTACAAGTGCAGATGGTTAATAGAAGGAGTCTAATGCAATACATAGAGGTTTTGGACCTGGTTGTACATCAAAATATGTGGAGTTTTCTAAAACCACAGACTTGTGGGTCTGTTCCCTGGAGATTATTGATCCAGAAGTCCACAAATCCTGGGCATTTGTAGAGTTGAGAACCAATGCTGTGGCTATATTTACTGGCCAAAGTCATTACCATGGAATACGGTGAGGTGCATGTTTCTGTTGGTTCTAACTGGAGTTTGCAATGATGTCAGCCACATTGCATGACTTGTCATCAACTCCCAGGTCCTCACTCTTATGTTCTCTTCATCTTGCATGCCTTTTGGGTAATCTTCTTTTCGGCCCATCTCCTGAGCTTTCAGCTTCTGCTCTAACCATACAACCTTCTTGACGTTCCTTCTGAGCCACCCACTCCTGATTGAAGCCATCACAAGTTCCGCCAACCAGAAATGCTTCCTTTACAAGTAATCTCTCTTAAAACCAGTCTGAATCTCAGCCTTCCATGATACCTTTCCAGATTGAGGAGTAGAGAAATAAGGATGCCTGCCACTCTACCTCCCTGGATTTTATGAATAGGGAATAGTGTGATGAAAGCAATATTTTATGTTTTTTTTTTTGACTGCACATGCGGCATGTGGGATTTTAGTTCCCAGACCAGGGATTGAACCCACTCCCCCTGGAGTGGAAGCATGGAGTCTTAACCACTGGACCACCAGGGAAGTCCCCTGAAAGCAATATTTTAGATAGATGAAGCTAGCAGTGGGGTGCAGAATGGATGCAAAGGAGGAAAGCATGGAAGCAAGGACATCACTAGAATTTTATTGCTTTGGTCCAGAGAGATGATGGGAGAATGATGCAGTTTCCTAGTTGACTGAACTAGGGATGAGAATGGGAGTGAGGAACAGGAAAGGTGGAACCGTTTGAGGAGAACAATCAATTTCATCTTAAATATTCAGGGAATTTAGTGGTCATAATCCTTTTTGTTAAATAGTGAACCACAAATGCATTTTCAATGGCACATAGTATAGCAGAAATGGCCTGAACCAGGTGAAAGAAAATTTGAGGTCTTAATACTAATCCTCACTGGCTGTGTGTTCTCTGGCCCCTCATTTACCAAGTCTCTGCTTCAGTCTCTTCCTTTGAGGATCATAACACCTGCTGTATCTACCACACATGAGAAGGAAGTGTAACATACATACCACATTTCTGGTTTTCTTATATGATAAGGTAGTTGAATAAATTCCACTTGAGGAAGAAAGGACATCTTCAAACATAGCCCAGGGAACAGACATCATGAGCACTGAAGCTCATTTCCACCCCTGGGTTATGCATTTTGCTCCTGGATTTTAAAGCCCTTGTCCTTGCAATCAAGTTGCACTGGGTTTGTTAATAAATGACATCCAGGGAATCACACTGGCATTGGGATTTGTCTATTCAGGTAGGGCTTCCTGGAGTGAGGCAGCATGCTGCCCTCAACAGAGAACTCTGTTTATCACTTTGGAGATGCAATAAAAATAACAAATGTCTAGAGTAAACCTAATTCACTATGCTACTTAGTATTTGAAATACATAAATATGTCAAGCAAAAGACCTCTAATAGACCCTTTTATCCTGGTAATAGTGTACATATAATTTTCCTCTCATTAGTACAAAAACTACCTAGGGAACTCTCGGCCCATCCTTCATCCATTTAATCTGCATTAGCTTACTTTTACCTTGTGTTTAATCTGCTTTCCCTCAAGGTATTTTGAATAAATCAATAGGAATACATGATTGTTTAATGATTTTTAGAAGAGCTCCCTTCGACCACAGCTGCATGATTTGGAATGACTAATTCCACTTTTTACAATTGATCCTTCCCTGTGTTGACCATCCATTTCTGCCAGGCTATTGTGAGAGAATTCTACAGCAGACTGCTCCCTACTCTCGGGGCTCCTGGCGGCCGGATGATGTGCTAGCTGGCAGTTCCACTACCTCATCACCATCTGATTAAGCATCACATAAAGGCCTAGTCTCAGCCCCCCTGCTCAGCTGCTGTTTGGGGGCAATTTTCTGGGAGCTTGAAGGTGGCCAGTTTCAAAATCTCTTTCTTCCATTTCTCTTTTCACTGTTCATGCCTGGGAGCTGGACTCCCCTTTAAATGTATTCAGAATTTCCTGAATATGCTGATAGAATGATGGGTACAGATATGATGAAGTAGCAGTAATTCACTTTGTAGAGGCTCATAATAGCTGTCTAGGTTTATCTTGTGTGTGTGTGTGTGTGTGTGTGTGTGTGTGTGTGTGTGTGTGTGTGTGTGAGAGAGAGAGAGAGAGAGAAAGGGAGAGAGAGAGACCTTGGAATTCCTGTATTCCTGTTCTATATGGTTACTTTTGAGAATTCTGAATTGGGTCTGAGAGATTCTAGTCTCATCCTGGGTCAGTTGCTTGAATGCTCTGAGTAAGGAGCTATGGATGGTGATGGGCTTGGAGAAGCAGAGAAAACTGACCAGCAAAGAAGGATGAGGCAAGAGAGGCAGACACAGGAGACTGTGTGATGCCATTCAGGGAGGGCGAGAGCCAAGAGAGTGACTGCTGCCTTCCTGCCAGCTTTTCAGGTACTGGTTCTGCTCCTCTGAGACCTGGTGGTCTTCCCTCCCTGGGGTTCTCTGACTCTCTGTTTTCTATAATAAATAAATCTCCTTTTTTTTTTCTTAAGCAAATTTGATGTTTCTGTTACTTTAACTCAAGGAACTTTGTTTTTTATTTATTTTGAAATTTTGAATTTTATTTTATTTTATTTTTTTATACAGCAGGTTCTTATTAGTTATTTATTTTATACATATTAGTGTATATATGTCAATCCCAATCTCTCAATTCATCCCACCACCACCACACACGCTACCACTTTCCCCCCTTGGTGTCCATACGTTTATTCTCTACATCTGGGCCTCTATTACTGCCCTGCAAACTGGTTTCATCCGTACCATTTTTCTAGGTTCCACATATATGTGTGGAAATATATACAATATTTGTTTTTCTCTTTCTGACTTACTTCACTCTGTATGAAAGTCGATAGATCCATCCACGTCTCTACAAATGACCCAATTTTGTTCCTTTTTATGGCCGAGTAATATCCATTGTATATATGTACCACATCTTCTTTCTCCATTCGTTTGTCAATCGGCATTTAGGTTGCTTCCATGACCTGGCTATTGTAAATAGTGCTGCAGTGAAAACTGGGGTGCATGTGTCTTTTTGTATTATGGTTTTCTCTGGGTATATGCTTGGTAGTGGGACTGCTGGGTCATATGGTAATTCTATTTTTAGTTTTTTAAGGAACCTCCATACTGTTCTCCATAGTGGCTGTATCAATTTACATTCCCACCAACAGTGCAAGAGGTTTCCCTTTTCTCCACACCCTCTCCAGCATTTGTTGTTTGTAGATTTTCTGATGATGCCCATCATCAGTGGTGTGAGGTGATACCTCATTGTAGTTTTGATTTGAACCTGCTCAACATAATAAAGGCCATATATGACAAACCCACAGCAAACATCATTCTCAATGGTGAAAAACTGAAAGCATTTTCTCTAAGATCAGGAACAAGACAAGGCTGTCCACTCTCACCACTATTATTCAATGTAGTCCTAGCCACAACAATCAGAGAAGAAAAAGAAATAAAAGGAATATGAATTGGAAAAGAAGAAGTAAAACTGTCACTGTTTGCAGATGACATGAGAATACATACATAGAAAATCCTAAAGATGCCTCCAGAAAACTACTAGAGCTAATCAATGAACTTAGCAAAGTTGCAGGATACAAAATTAATGCACAGAAATTTCATGCATTCCTATACACTAACAATGAAAGATCAGAAAGAGAAATTAAGGAAACAATCCCATTCACCATTCCAACAAAAAGAATAAAATACCTAGGAATAAACCTACCTAAGGAGGTAAAAGACCTGTACTCAGAACTCTATAAGACACTGATGAAAGAAATCAAAGATGACACAAACAGATAGAGAGATATACCATGTTCTTGGATTGGAAGAATCAATATTTTGAAAAAGACTATACTACCCAAAGCAATCTACAGATTCAATGCAATTCCTATCAAATTACCAGTGGCATTTTTTACAGAACTAGAACAAAAAATTTCACAATTTGTATGGAGACACAAAAGACCCCGAATAGCCAAAGCAGTCTTGAGGGAAAAAAACGGAGTTGGAGGAATCAGACTCCCTGACTTCAGACTATATTACAAAGCTACAGTAATCAAGACAATATGGTACTGACACAAAAACAGAAATGTAGATCAATGGAACAGGATAGAAAGCCCAGAGATAAACCCACACACCTATGGTCAACTAATCTATGACAAAGGAGGCAAGGGTATACAATGAAGAAAAGACAGTCTCTTCAATAAATGATGCTGGGAAAACTGGACAGCTACATGTAAAAAAAAAAAAAGAAATTAGAACATTCTTTAACACCATATACAAAAATAAACTCAAAATGGATTAGAGACCTAAATGTAAGACAGGACACTATAAAACTCTTAGGGGAAAACATAGGAAGAACACTCTTTGACATAAATCACAGCAAGATCTTTTTTGATCCACCTCCTAGAGTAATGGAAATAAAAACAAAAATAAACAAATGGGACCTAATGAAACTTAAAACCTTTTGCAAAGCAAAGGAAACTACAAACAAGATGAAAAGACAACCCTCAGAATGGGAGAAAATATTTGCAAATGTATCAGTGGACAAAGGATTAATCTCCAAAATATGTAAACAGCTCATGCAGCTCAATATTAGAAAAACAAACAACCCAATAAAAAAAATGGGCAGAAGATCTAAATGGACATTTCTCCAAAGAAGACATAGAGATGGCCAAGAAGCACATGAAAAGCTGCTCAACATCACTATTTATTAGAGAAATGCAAATCAAGGAACTTTGAAGGCAAGAGAATAGTGTTGATTGGACTCTAATGATATAAGACTTAATTAAAGTGATCATATTAGCTTAGATTCTTATCCCTACTAGACTCAGGAGGATAATCTTGGAGACTTCCAAGTTCACAGAAAAATAGATAAAGTGTATTCACAGTTTTCTGAAGAAGTGGCCACTATTAGCAAATGAAAATAAAATAGTTGATTCTCTATTGTTTGTTATATAGACAATAAGATGTAATGTGTATTATAATTATTAGAAAACAGTGCATTTTAGCAAGGATTTAGGTATTGAACATCAGTTTCTTTTGCCTTCTGAGTCTATTATGTACCTTACCAAGCCTGTTTACTCATTTGTTGTATAACACGGAGATAATTTCTTCTTCTCAGGGTTGTTGTGAGAATTAAATGGATAACATATGTCAAGGGCCTGGCTCACAGCCGATATTTATTTCAGCACAGGGGACATGTATAGAGTGGTCTCTGATGTATCCCAGTAATAATAGCTAAAACTTAAGGAGTGCTCACTCTGTGCTAGGCATGACTCTGCATCCTTTTGCATATTAGCTTATTTAGTTAAATTCTCACAGCAACCACATGAGGTATATAGCACAACTGATTGTGTCCTGCCCAGTGCCCTCTGCACTCACCTGCTCACCTGCAAGGACCTTACTGCTTGCAGCCGCTAGCTCCTGCAGCTCTCTGTCTGACCGTGGGAGGCTGCCAGGCCTGCAGCTGGAACAGCAGGAGTGGCAGATCTGCGAGTCACACCTGGGCAGCCTGGCTCTGGAGGCCACATGCCCAACCACCTTGCTTGTCTAAGACTAAGCAGGATCCAGGGAGGTCAAAGCCAAACCATAAACATCTGCTTTCCTTCTTGGCTGATGGGATCTGGGACAATGGAATTGTATATCACTATACTTTAGAGCCTCGGTCTTCATTTTTTTGTAGGATAAACATTGTGCTCAGAGACATGGAAAGACTTGGCTAAGTTCACAGTATTCAATGCAGATTAGGAATGGAATTAGATATAACTCATTCTGCATATTTTGGGGGCAGTTTTAAAACTTCAAAATTTACATTTTATTTTGCATCACATAATAAAATCATTGGTTAAGTTTCTATAAAATAGCAAGAATTTGGGTGTAGGAATCAACCAGGCTTCAGGCTGTAACTGCTATGACAGTGAGTGAGGCTGGTAATGGAGAAGGACTTGGCAAATCAGCTGGACAGGATTCTCTTTAATAGCTCCAATGATATCCAGACCTCAGCCACCTCAAGCTATAGTCAGTATAGGACCCAGATGTACTTTTAGAAAATAGGAGAATGGTTCTCATTATCAGTTAAGATTATTTTAAAAATCTTTGGGGAAGAACAATGACAGGACTGAATGTCCACGGGAGAAAAAAGCAAAGTCAGTTAATATTTTTCAAACCACCTCCCATGCATGGGCAGACATCAATCTACTAATGTAAGGGAGCTTGCCCTCTAAAGGACACCTGTAACTCCTGGTACCCGAAGCTGACAGTGCTTCTTTCTCTCATCTCACCTGATTTCATTCTTCCTCTCCAACACCCTCCCATTAGGTTGTAAACACCTTGGTGACTAGCCATGCCCTGCGTTCATGCTTTCTGTCTGCCTACACTGACTACCATCGATGGCATAGGTACCTGGTTAAGCATTTTCCAAGCATTCTCTCATTTCATTCCTTCAACAGCTTTAGGAGGTAAGTATTGATACTATTATTAACTCCATTTTAGAGATGAGGAAGATGAAGAAATTGAGGCACATAGGAGCCCTATAGAATGTAAGTGAGCTGCGGTTCAAACCCAGTCACTCTAACTAAACAATTCTGTGTATAACCTCCCACCTTGGACATATTTATTGACTTGAGGCAATTGCTGAGCACAAAAGTTTCTTTGTTCTGTAATCATGAGAAGGAAAATATGTGCTAGACTCTTTTTCGTGTTTTAAAGACTTAATGTTTTAAGAACAGTGTTAGGTTCACAACAAAATTGAGAGGAAGCTACAGAGATTTCCCATATACCCCCTGCCCTGACACATCCATAGCCCTGCCATTATCAACATCCTCCACTAGAATGGTATGTTTGTTACAACTGATGAACCTACGTTGACACATCATAATCACCCAGAATCCATAGTTTACCTTAGGGTTCACTCTGGATGTTGAACATTCTGTGAGTTTGCACAAATGTATAATGACATATATTCATCATTACAGTATCATACAGAGTATTTTCACTACACTAAAAATCCTCTGCACTCCACCTAGTCATCCCTTCTCTTCACCTTGACCCCTGAAAACCACTGATCTTTTTTGCTGTCTTCATAGTTTTGTCATTTCCTGAATGTCATATAGTTGTAATCATATAGTATGTAGACTTTTCAGATTGGCTTCTTTCCCTTAGTAATATGCACTTAAAGTTCCTCTTTGTCTTTTCATGGCTTATTAGATACATTTCCTTTTCAGCACTGAATCATATTCGATTGTCTAGAGGTACCACAGCTTATTTACCCATTCACCAGCTGGAGGTCATCTTGGTCACTTCCAGGTTTTAACAATTATGAATAAAGCTGCCATAAGCATCAGCGTGCAGGTTTTTGTGTGGATGTTAAGTTCTAGATACTTTTTTACACACGTGTTTAATCTGCCACAGTTTTGTGAGGTACTTCCTTCACATTTTGTAGGTGAAAACTTAGGAACTCAAACAGATGCATATCCACCCAGAGCCACCCAGCTGATAGGAACAATGCTGGACTATACACCCAGGCTTGCCTGACTCCAGAGACGGCATTTTAACCCTCTCCAGCACTGTCTGTCTCAAAGAAGGGATGACTCTGGATCTCTCTGTCCATATATTTTTAAGGGGGCTTGCATAGGTTGCTGACTAAATAGAGTTACACTTCATTTAAATTTAGTGGAGGAAAGCTTTGGACATGCTAAAGTGAAGGAGTGGGGTTGTGCAGGCTCATGCTCCCCTAACCGTAGGTAGTAGAATTAGAAGGTACAGAATATAATGAAGGGGACTATGGGGAAGTTTGCTCAGCTGGAAGGAGGAGAGTGAATGGGGAATCATGTTGGTGAATCAGGTTAGGAGAACCTACACTGACAGAGGGGAGACCCTAGTTGAGTCTTTGTTAGTGTTTGTTAGTCTGGAGGGTACTTCCCTTCCACGTGGGTTTCAGAGAGAGAGGGTGGCTGATTCGAGAAGCAGTTTATTCAGTAAAGAGCTGGCAAAGGCTTGTATTATTTGTAGTCCAGAGATGGTCTCTGTTTTAAAATTTCTCAGTGTCTCTTTAGCCCTGAACTTCAGTGAAGAACACACTGGGCTTGGGATCAATTAGAACTTAAGTCACTGAGATAGAACAGCATTTGGAATTCTTCACTTGAGGTTGAAAGAATTGAAATTCGGTTGCCCCTTGTCCTGCCTTCTCAGGCTAGTGCACACTCTGAATTAGGAAGTTGCTGTCCTGCTGTTTGACTTTCCAGCTGGAGGAAGCCCTAGCTGAAAGTCAGTTGACCACCTTTGGGCACTATCATATCCTGTCATAAGCCAGTATATTAATAATGTACTGACTTTGTTAAGGAAAACTGGACCAGTGAGTCACTTTTTTCTTTTTGAAGGAAGTTTGGAGCTGAGGTGCTATTATTGTATTAGAATAGGTGAAGAGTGTGTATATATATATATATATATATATATATATATATAATATTTTTAAACAAAATAGAGCTCTTTACAGTCACCAGGTCCAGAAATAGAGTCCAATTGACTCAAGGCAGATAAATATTATTTAGTAATTTCTTTAAAGTACAGGAGCCACACCATTAAACCTCCTGGCTGCCTACTTCATAGTTAGAAACCTTGCTAGCTGCTCTTTCCAGCTAGCTCACTGAGCCCATTCTTCAGGTTGAGCAAGACCTGAGGGTCCAGAGAAGCTGACTTTTATATGTGTCACGGGGCATTATTCTTAGCAGCCATCTCGTAATAATGGATTGGGTATTTATCAGATTGACAAGCATTGGGACACTCAATAAAGAATAAAAAGTTGGAAATGATCATTTGGCTATTTCAGGCCTCTAAAATTATGTGATTAATTCATATCCTAAAATTCTGCCCTGTGAAAAAATTTATGGTCTGAATAAACCCAACCATAAATCACCTGATGTATGTCTGATGGGTGGGTAGAGTATGATTTCCTTTTTCTCTTTTTGGGTGGGAATGAGCGTGAGGTTCAGTGAAAGAAGAGTTTAATTTTATGTTTTTGACTTTAGATTTGCAAATTAAAAACATCTCTTTGGACTTGAAGTGAATATGTGTAATAAGCACAGGGCATTGTTAACAGACTATAAAAATGTTCTTTTGTGTAGAAGCATGCACGGGTGGGCTTATACACATTTCTACATGAGATTGTTAATGGACTGTTTTAAACCCTTACATCAACTGTTTTTTAAACAAGCTTCTTTGGGGCATTGCTTAAAATGTTTGCATTTTGGTAGCTGATCAAAGTCTTGAAGGTTTTGTGTAAATCAATAGAGCTGGCATGACCAGTGCAGGATCTGAGGCCAAGGGAGGTTTTGTTTGAAGAATGGCACTGTTGCAGGGCTTGCCAGCCAGACTGTGAAGAATGCACTTCTGTTTTTGCCTCCCTACTGTACCTTCTTTTATCCTCTGCCTGTCCTCTAAGGACATATGGAATTCTTCCCAGCGCCATTCTGCTTAACCTTGCTTCTGATCTTTCTATTCAGTCCTTTAAGACTCTCACACACATAAACATCTTTCTCTGACAACATGCCCATGTATACTGATTCCAAGACCTGGCCTGGTTTGCATGCAGTTAGTTTGGCTTATGTATCCTGAAGGGGGCTGCCTTGGATTGGACACATAAGGCCCTTGAAGTCATGCCAAGCAAAAGCACTGGCAGCAAGACAGAACCTAAAAAGCTGAGTTGGCTACCTGTGCTGTGAAATGTAGACATGTCAAGCAGCTCCTCCACTCTTAGGCTCATTCAATCTGACACTTTCCAGAGTGGAGAATTGCTAATATTTACTTCTCACTTTGTTTGGGATGAAACTTCTGGGGTGAAATTGGTTTTGGCCATAGTGACCTAATTTTATTTGATGTATGGAGAGAGGGTTTAAATACCGAAGACTCCCTTATCACCAATTTTACCAGCAAACCCTGAGCAAACAATTTAAAACTAACAGAAAACACCTTGATGGCACAATCATTATAATACTTCTCTAAAAGTAGTGTTTAACACTTGAATGATTCCTACTTATTAAGGAAACTTTTTTTTTTGCTTGAGTTTAATAAATTAAAGCCTATAATAAAGTGTAGGTTGGAAATAAAATCCTCTAATGCAATTTTATGTTGCTTTTTTCTTTTAATCACTGAGACAGTTCATTGTCTCCATGATGGAGAAACATGACAAAAATGGTAGCAAAGAATTAACAGTTTTCATGAAACAAGCTATTGCTTTCTCTCTACACATGGATACCAAGGACCCTCTGTTTTACCAGAAGAATAAAACACCTCTTTGATTGTCCGAACTTCGAGGTGCTAAAATATGAAAAAATATATGCATCTTAAAATTCGTGAAATCTGCTGTGTTGTTTTGGTCCTGGGGTAGACTCTTTGAAGACTGGAAGGGCCTTGACAAATCTTGTTTTTCTTATAATGAAGGATCCCTGCCATCCATCCAGGAGTCCTGGGTAGTTGTGTCAAGAGACGAAGCAATATTTTCCAGAGGAAGCAACATTTTCTAGAGGTTTTTCACATTTTTGGTGTTCTCAGTGGTTCTGTATGGTGGGAACCTCATAGGTGGTGATTTTGATCAGGAAAAATGGGAATAACAATATCTACTTCTTTGTGTTGATATAGAAATTAAGTTAGATGAATCTAAAAGGCCTGGTGCATAGTAGGAGTTTAATAAATATTAGCATCTATCCCTTCTAATCTGAAAATAAGGAATAGATTGAGAGATTTCACATTCCCTAATTATTTATTTATATATCCATCCACATATCCACCCTTTGCCTCAAACTGTGCACACCACATTTTTTCCCCCAGTGTCTAGAATATTGTTTGGCATACAATAGGTAGTTGTTAAATAATTGTTGAATTGAAGATTGGGTAGTGGAAAATAATGTAAGATATCTGTATTTGGATTAAATTATGGAAGACTGGACTTGAAAGCCATGAAAATATGCTTTTTAGTTTCCCACTTAGTAAATATTCATCTTCTTTCCCCAAAACTTAGTTCTTAGAGTCACCCATGTTCCTAGACTAGAAAGCTTGGGTTGCACTCAACTCTACCCTTTTCTTGCACCAAATTTTGTCATTTGTGCCTTCAAATTTATGGGTTCAACATTTTCTTCTTTCTTCCTATTTTATTCCCACCTGTCAAGGACCTTAACACATTAATTACTTCAATAGCATTCTAACTTCAATCCTGGCCTTCGGTTTTTTTTCTCTTTCCAACGTTTCCATGTGAGATGCAAGGCTAATCTTTCTAGAGCACTCATTTGGTTATTTAAGACCAGGCTCAAATTTATGACCTCGTGCTTGTGATCATGTTTCCTTCCTACTTAACAAAACAAGTCCAACTCCTTAATCTGACAGTCAGAATCTTCCACTGTGTAGAGCCCACTGTACTTTTTCTGTCTTATTTCTTTTCACATATACCATGAATGTACCACCACAGGAAGACTTCTATACCTAATTTTTTCCTGTATCCTCCTGAATCCAAATACTTCTATCCTGCCATTTGACTTTGGTCATGTTTTCCTCTTAGTCTGAAATCTTCTCTCTTCTCCCTCTGCACTTTTCTACATCCTATTCATAAGCTCAGGTACACAAAGTCTTCTCCAGAGATCTCAGTGCATGTTGATCTTTCCCTATTTGAAAACCTCTGCAGTTGTTCTTAATTGCTTTATGTATGTGAGTTTTGCTTCTCCTGCTAAATTGTAAGGCCCTTGCATGTCACAGCTACAGAGTCCATGCACTCTGGAGCCTGTGCACCACAACTAGAGAGAAACCTGCATACCACAACGAAGAGCGGCATGCCACAACTAAGACCCGATGCAGCCAAAAAAAAAATTATATATGTATAATTTTTTATATATATATATATACATATATATATACATACATATATAAATTGTAAGGCCCTTGAGTCCAAGCACCTGAACTTATGTATCTTCTGTGTTCCTCTTAACACAGAGCTAGGACTTCATCATAGGAGTTGAAAATTGTTTTCTTATTGATGAATCGAATTAGAGGAGCAGTTAAGATGACTGAGCAAGAAACTCTCCCCAGAGAGAAAAGTGGTTCTTGAGGAATATAGCATGGTCCAGGGTGGGCAATGGAATGGAATGGAGTGAAGGGAGAACTCATATCAGGAATAAAGCATTTTAGGTAAACTTGTGGATCATTGTGTAAATTGTTGCTGAAAGCTACTTGAAATTTATTTTCAAAATGTGTGGATGTTCAGGGATATAGCACAGAAATATTATTAAAATCTCTTCAGTGTCTCAAGATGTAAATAATGTAATGCTGTGAATCCCTAGTTGATTTATACTTTTTGTGAGACTTTTCAAAGCTGCTACATGAAACACTGTATTCTGTGAGAAAGCAATAGATATTTTTACAAAAAGTGTTTCCTGGTCAATATATTTTGGAAATATGATTAATCTAAGAGTTTTTTTTTTTTAACTGCAGAGATTCTCAAAGTCTTTCAGATGCTGTTGTACACTGTGAGTCTCCAGATTCATGACTACAAAACTCCCCCTTTTTGTTGAGCGCAATGCATATTACATCATAATGAACACTGCTGTTCCATAGAACATAGTCTAGGAAACGCAGCTGTAAAGGTGAAAGACTATTCAATTGTTTGATTAATGTTAGTCATTTTTATAATTTAATCTAAATAAATTTAGCCTGTCTTAATTAGGATAGGACCCCTTCAAATTTCCCAAGTGTGTATGGCAGTGAGATGGTTAATGAAAGTCAGTTTGCTCAAATGTAAATCCACAGCAAGCTCTTGAAATGGACAAGCCGAACTCTTTTTTACAATTGTGCTATCATGCTGGCAGCTTCAATTTATCAAGCTTACAGTGTTGCCAATTTTGTTGTTCAAATCCCTCTCCTAGAGCAATTGGATTTGCAAACCAGGAACTGGTAAATGGATGTTGGATAAGGCTCACAGTGGAGATATAAATGCTTTGTTGGCACCATGACTTGGCATGGAACCACATCAAAGCTTATTTGCTCATTTTTTCCCCTAAATTGGAGGCATTTAAACATATTTAATGTTCTAGATTTTCCAAGTAAATGTTCTATGAGTTCATTATAAAACTGTACTATAATAACCTTCTGGAAAGCTCAAGTTTTTCCAATTCAGCATTCCAGTTGTATTCTTTTTAAAAGTTCTGTATTTCATTGTTCTTTCAGGTACCCAACAGCACAACATCATGACCACCATCATAACTTCTACTACCATTAACACCATTTAATGACCCTTACTGTGGACCAGACACTGTACTAAAAATATTACATATATTATCTCACTTAATCCTCACAACAGTTCTTTGAAATAGGGTTTTACATATGAGGAAATTAAGTTTGTGAGAGATTAGATAACATTTGAACTCAGTTCTCTCAGATTCCAAAACTTACATTCTATTACATGAGTTTAGGCACAGTTTCTAATGGGTACTTACACACATATATGCATAAGAAATCATGTATGTTCTTTTGTTCCTTTGGGTGTTTCTTGGCCAAGATGGTGACAGATTCCTTTCATCTTGTGGTGGTTAGTTGGTTCCGTCACCAAATCTAAAAAGCAGGGATATCTAATGTAGGCAGTGCTCAATTTGCAAGTTGCTGATATGAGCAGACTTCAGTTACTGTGGTTTACTTGAATAGTATCAGAACTCAACAACATGGTTCGAACTTTGGTTACCACAGTATATTAACAGTGAGTAATTGCATAAACTTCACTGCTAGCTCTTTAGTCCACAAATCACTATGTAAATAACAAATAAGTATCATGATCAGTGATCAATCACATCACTTTTTCAAACCCTGTCAGTGATTGGTCATTGAGCAACTGTTATGCAGCTCATGCACAGACAAAAAAGTGTGTTGTTGTGCTGCCTCCTTGTTTTGCTTTTTTTTTTTTCCTGATTAAATATTTACTGCACACTCACTATATACCAGCCATCATGCTGGGTGCCAGAGATCAAGTGGTAAACAAGACAGCCTTTGAGGAGCAGATGCATGGTGAATTTGGGGGACTGACAAAGCCACATGGCATTTTACAGAAGTGGATAACTGAAAGAGGGAATTGGCTAACAAAGATGAAA
The DNA here is from genome assembly GCF_964270905.1 of Leucopleurus acutus. Taxonomy (NCBI): domain Eukaryota; kingdom Metazoa; phylum Chordata; class Mammalia; order Artiodactyla; family Delphinidae; genus Leucopleurus; species Leucopleurus acutus. The sequence continues at coordinate 118,554,686 of NC_139146.1, read as the reverse complement.
TTGCAACAAAGAAATGAAAAGTGATAATTCTGAAAGTGATATTCAAATTAAATTTAAATGGAGTTATAGAAGAAATAACTGACTGAGAGAATGTTGACACTGTCCTTATTCAAGAGACTCAGAATGTGCAGCCAGAAAAACTTGGTGAAGGCAAACTGGTCAACATAAATGAGGAAAGGGGTTGTGATGAAAAGGTTGAATATATGCCGGGTGAAGTGACACTGGCAAAAAGTTTCACATTAAAGGAACTCTCAGAGATATTTCATAACATTGACATTGCAAATGATAAAAGATTGGGAGACAATTTATATTTAGAAAGGAGTAGGTCAATTTATCAAGGCATAGAAAAGATGCTAACGTGTATATAAGAAAGAGGCAAGTGCTACAAAAGTATTCTGAGTAGTTTTTTTTTAATGAAGGAATAAAACATAAATATTTCTAATGTTTTAAATTAGTGTATTAAATTAATATTAGTTTTACTATTTTTCATTTTATTACACATTTATAACTTACAGTAAGAGAGTTTTAATGTTTAGATGATTTTTTTAATATGTTATAAGATCACCATGATTTTTCTTGTTTATTATTTAGGTTGATTTACATGGTTTCAGTTAGAAAGGCCTTTTTAATGGTCCCATACTACCATGCAAAGTGAGAACTGCCTGCATACTAAAAAAATGTGAACTTCTGTTCCATCTGGGTCCTCTTGTACCCATATAAATAAGATTCCCAGACACTATCACTTTGAATGAAAGACTATGGTCTCTGTTTATGCTGGAATAAAGGACTTCACCAACTGGAGAAGACACTGAGAGCATATTTCAAAAAATGTTTTGAACTTGTTCAGCAGTTGATGAAAATCAGATACCTGGCACTGTAGGGGCTTTATAGAAATATATATGATATATCAAAAATGTTTTCATAGTTACATTCTAATACCAAAATTACTATTCAAGATGTGCAATTGAAGAAGCAAACTTGCCCAGGGACTAGGGAGGGATTTGAGGCTAGTGGAAAATATTTGACTCTATTTCCACTAAAATGTAAGAATGGAAATGCCACTGTTAGACCCTGAAATATTCTTTTTTGGTGAAGTTACATTTTTAGTGTCTTGGTCATATTCAGTAAACTCAGGCAGAGCTGGGATGAGGGTGTGGCTTGAGAAGTACATGCCTTCGGCTAATTGGCTGAGCATTCACTCGTTCATTCATTCAACCAGTGATTTCTACCAATAGTTTTCTATCACATTCAAGGCCCTGAGGCCAGTGGTGAATAACTCAGTCATCCCTGTTTTTATCTTGGGAAGGTGTCTTGACTACATGGATCACATATTTAAAGTGATAGCAGGCAAACCCCAGTTACAATTATGTAAATACTCCACTTAATGTAAGGATTGTTTAGGAAATGCCACTTTGGAAGATACAACAAATATTTTGGTAATTTTTACATTTGATCAAGACCTGGGGAAAATGTTCCTCTTTATTGTGGAAACAGCTCTTCAGAATAGGTTCATCTTGTCAGCTGTACTAGACCAGTTTATGCATCGTTCCAGATCTGCTTTGTCTTCTTTTCCCAGCCCTTGGCCATTTTCCCTGCTTGTCAGACAGATCAACTCTGCTGACAGCTCACACTCTTCCTGTGACAGCTCACGCTCTTCCTGTGACTGTAAAGCTCTAGCAGCCACAGCCTTATTTCCTAATGCCTAGAGTTGTTTTAGCCTCCTCTATGGATGAACGCTGGTTTCCAGCCTGGTCTTCATTGAGCCCATGGAGAAATGTAGTGGCTAAGCCACCATATTCTGACCCAGTAAGACCCAGGAAGCTCTGGCTTCCCCAGTGACTTACTTGAGGGACCAGGCAACATAACCAGGAAGCATCAGGTTGTTAATACTCCAATGAAAGAACTTTGACTAATGAAAGTTAGGGGACAGAAAGGAGGCGGTGGACATTCGCTTACCCTTCTCTCTGGCAGACTTCTAAGACACAGTGGTCCCTTTAGCCTCCCTGTAGCTGTATAGGGAAAAATCTGACATGATTAAGCTACCGGTGATGCTATATCAACTTCGTAACATACCATCTTGTACATGGTTTCCCCCTTTCCTGCCTAGCTTCATTTTTTTTCACCTCGCTCTTCCTTCCCTGGGATTGTGCCCTCAATAAAGCATTAACACTAAGGTTTGCCTTATGCTTATCTTTACTAGGAACCCAGACAAAGGCACTAGTGTCTGCTAAAAATGATCAAGGTCTGGTCTTAAAATAATCTGGTAGCTTTCTCATGGCTGAATAATATTCCATTGTATGTATATACCACATCCTCTTTATCCCATTCAGCTCTTGATGGGTACTTAAGGTAATTCTGTGATGTGCTAGAGGTGCTAGCTAACACTGCAATGGCAATCATGTTGCCATATATAAGTGTATCAAATTAACATGCTGTACACCTTAAACTTACACAACGTTATATGTCAAATATACTTTAATAAAAAATAATAGTCTTGTTTAGTTCATTATTAGATATATTTTTACTAGTTTCTTGATCTGTCACATACACACACACACACACACACACACACACACAACCAAAACGCAAACTAACAAACAACAAAACAAGACAAACATCTCCACACAAAAAAAGAGTCTGGATTTAATAAATCTTACTTTGTGTACCATATGATTATACTAATTCCTTTTGAGGGGTCAAGATGGCCCCATCTCAAACAGTGGAGATTAGGAAAAACTATAAGCATATGTAAATGATCACAAAAATAACTTTAATATGTGTTCATTTAAGCCTTCAAAAATTTCTAGGCAATGAATGAAATGGTTTGTCAAAATTTTTCATTCTGTTATTAAAGCCACTAATAGTGGTGACAAGAACTTTACTGTGGGATTAGATGAGGAAGATAGATCACTCCAAAAGTTAAATTTTAGAAAATTATTGCTGTTATTCTAATCATTACTTGTTTTTCCTGGGCCATGAAGCTGTCCCATGAGCAGCCTGAGGAACTCACAGATGGGAGGGACATACATTACCATAGATACAGTTATTCAAAATAATTTTCATTAGGAAAAAAAATCTTATTTTAAAAGACAAGGCAAGGCAATCAACTATCATTCTGTAGCACATAGCCAGCAAGGTGTACAGCCTGAAAGAGGCCACACACTGCTGCCAGGCTACCTAAGACGGGTTCTGTTCCCTCTTACTGCCCTCTGGTCCTGAAAACCATTAATCCTATTAATTGCATATCAAAAGACTGGTAGCAATTCTACAAATGAGTAAACACAGAGATAAAAGTGTAATCAGACTAGTCCAGCAAATTGGATTCAGGTCTTCATTGAACAATCCTGTTTCAATTCAGCAATTTTATTATCACTGTTACTGGAACAAATCACTTTATTAAGCAGATGGAGCTTTTGTGGAGAAATTTCTTCTTGTGGCCAACATTATGAAGCTCTCTAACATAAAAACAGCACTTATACTTGCAAGGGATTTCTTTAGGCAATTCAACTAATGGCTTGTGACAAGTAGGACTTGAAATGTTCATTCAAGCCTTCCATTTTGCAATGCAGCTGTATTTTTTTCATTCTAAGGGAAAAAAGCACTCTTTTGATGCTTTTAGTGGAATTAATATTTTCAGTAAGGAGTTTGCTGACAAGAGGCTCTCTCTCTCCCGCTCTCTCTCTCTGTACATCCCTCCACTCTCTCTCCCTCTCTGCCTCCCTCCCTCCCTTTTCCTCTCCCTTCCTCATTCTCTTCCTCCTACTCTCCCTCCTTCTCTGAAGGGCAGTGGAGCTTGAGGAAGGAGATCATCACAGAATATGACAGTATTTATTTGGATTTAATTGAGGCAGATCATTCCATAGAAAATTTTGCATAAGGACCTTTAAAATATTAGAACAACTCATCCTACTGCTAGGCTAGAAAATAAACAAACTGGAAATGGTCAATCATGAGCTTGTTTTTAAATTCCCTTCCTAGGCAAGTAGGGTCCTGAGGAGTCAAGACCAGGGGCAGTAGTGGAGTCTGGCTCATTAGCTGCTGCAGGGCATAGAACTGAGGGAATCAAAGTCAGAATCCTGGGGAAAAAGCAGGCTCAGGACTCATCGCGCAGGTTTAAAATGCCGTCCAGTAGAAGTTTCTGTGATAATGGAAGTGTTCTCCATCTGAGCTGCCCAATATGGTAGCCAACAGCCACTGTGGCTGTTGATCTCTTGAGATGTGGCTCATGTGACTGAAATTTCAATCTCATTTAATGTTAGTTAATTTAAAGTTTGATAGCCATATGTGACTAGTGGCTCTTACACATCTAAAGTCTGAGGACAATGAGGTCTGAGCAGTAAAGTGAAAACTTCCTCCAAAGAGAAAATAAGGTTTGGCAAGACATAGTGAAACATTTAAAAGAATGAGAAAAGGTTGAAAGAATCAGTAGAAACTGGAAAACATTCCCATATGAAACATTAACATTTGGTCATTAAGGAAGATGTACTTCTCTGAATATTAAATATAGCCCTAGGAGACCACAACCCCTCCCATATTATCTTAGGTCTTAATAAACTGAATATTCCTGAAAATGCTGTTCTCAAAACAAAGTAAAATCTGGTCAACCATGGACAGTGACCCAATACAAGTTGCTGGAAACTTTATATAAATGATCAAAAGGGGTTTTTTTGGTAAGTCGATAAATTTGGTAAATTATGAATTGAATGTTTTGCAAGTTGATTTTTCAGTGAATTAGCCATTCTGCAAATTGCTATCAGTGAATATGACAGCTGTTCTCATCTCTCTGTCCTCCTCCACACGCTCCAGTATGCTCAGGCTGGAACAGTCCCTCAGGTAGAGGAGAGCTTGTCTCATCCCATCCTTCTTTGCCTGGGAAACTCCTACACATCACCAAGATGCAAGTAAATGTCACTTCCTCTAGAAGTCCTCTCAGACTTCTTCACCCCATGACCACAGGCAGAGTTAACTGCTAATTTCTGTGGATTTCTGGAGGGATTAGCAATTGTGAAGATGATGTAACTCTGGAACTTTTGGTGATATTTCTGCCCAATGAAGGAGAATCTGCTGGAGAACAGTGTGAACAGAGGAGCTGAGTGGAGAGATGGAAAAAAGGGACAGATTGTTTGTGACATTTTAACACCTGGATCTTGCTATGCCTATTCAGCCTTGCACTTTCTAGTTACTTTCTAGTTATAGGAGACTCAGAAAGTACTACTTCATAGGGCTGTGGAGGACTTCCTGAGACATTAATAATTGTTAGCTCTTGTGATTACCTTTCCCGGCATTTGATGTGGGGTTTCTACCCCTTGACGTGCTCAAGGTGGACCCTGTCTCATAAAGAGGGCACAGAACAGGGTAGAACATCCTCCAGTGGTGGATTCACCAGCTCTGAGCCGCCTGGTGTTGTTAACAAAGGGAAGACAAGTTGCTCCACCCAGGCTGATGCTGAATAGCCTTGAGGCAGAATTTGCCCTTGGATGGAAGGAGCTGTTAAAATGTCCAGATGAAAGAAGAGGCATGCAGCTAGACTGCATTTCTCTGGAAGACTTAATGGGAATTAAAAAGAGGAAGGTGAAAGAACCTGCCTACATTTGAAAGCACTCTTATTGTTCTTATTTCTTATATTTGGACTTCTGTCATTGCCAATGCCTTCACTACTTTCCAAATTTTGTCATGTGATGGTAGCAATGCCTTAGAACACACCAACTGAGATGCCTTTCCCAAAGACGTCTCAGGGATAACTTTCCCAGAGATACCTTGGCATTGTAAAAGATACCCTGCCTCGGGATCTCTCTATCTGGTTTCAAAGTCCAGATCTCCTTCCTCTTAGGGAAGATGTTTAATTTCTTTCTTTCATCTATAAAATGGGGTGGTGATCATACTACCTTACAGAGTTGTGTGAAGATTAAATGAAGAAATGCACGAGAAGAAGCTGTAAAAGCATTATATGTGATTATGTTATTATTCCCAGTTTCTTATAGTTCTAGCAAATAGAGTTCTGTTGAACTTATTGTGTACAGGCTCGACACCACATACATAGTCACTGTACCGATTGTTCACTGAGAACAGCTACTCAGAGGTCATCCATGGGAACCTTCCCATGGAAGTTTCAGATAGATGTAAGGGAGGAAAGAATATTGGTCTTTAGTAATTTGCACTGGAATGTGAATGATAGATAGATTTCTCTCACTCTTACCAGGAATTTTTATTTTTAAAAAATTGAGATATAATTGACATATACCATTATATTAGTTTCAGTCATAAATGATTCATCATAATGATTCAATATTTGTATATATTGTGAAATGATCACCACAATAAGTCTACTGACATCCATCACCACACATAGTTATAAATTTTTTTCTTGTGATAAGAACTTTTAAGATCTACTCTCTTATCAACCTTCAAATCTACCAGACAGTATTATTAACTATAGTCCCCATGCTGTACATTACATCCCCAGGACATATAACTGGAAGTTTGTACCTTTTGACTCCTTTCATCCATTTCACCCAATCCCCCACCTCCCAACTCTGGCAACTACCAATCTGTTCCCTGTATCTATGAGTTTGACTTTTTTTTTTTTTAGATTGTACATACAAGTGAGATCATATGGTGCTTACATTTCTCTGTCTGCTTATTTCACAGTGTCTTCTCTGTGTCTTATTTCACAGTGTCTTCACAGTGTTTTCTCTGTCTGCTTATTAGCACAGTGCCCTCAAGGTCCATCCATGTTGTCACAAATGGCAAGATTTCTTTCTTTTTTATGGCTGGACAATATTCCATTGTGTGTATATACACCACGTTTTCTTTCTCCATTTATCCATTGATGAACAGTTAGGTTGTTTCCATGTCATGGCTGTTGTAAATAATGCTGCAATGAATATGGGGGTGCAGATATCTTTTTGAGTTAATGTTTATGTTTTCTTGGGATAAATACCCAGAAGTGGAATTGCCGGGTCATATGATAGTTCCATCTTTATTTTTTGAGGAACCTCTATATGTTTTCCATAGTGGCTCTAGAAATACTTGGTTTGGGTGAATACTAAATGTGGCCAATGATGTGAACGCTATACTGAGTTGTAATTTATTTATAGCAATTGTTCACTCATTCATTCATTTAATTCACGTGTGTGTGTGTGTGTGTGTGTGTGTGTGTGTGTGTGTGTGTATGTGGACAAGGGGATGGAGGGAGCATTGTAGGAAACAGGACACTTTGACTTGGCTTTCAAATAATTTAACTTTCAGTTTTGAAAACCCTCCAAGTATTGTGTGATGCAGACATCCTCAGTCCATCTCTAAGTCTCACCCCATCCTGGAAGATGGGGTCAGGGATGATGTGAAGCTGAAAAGTGCCTTCTGTACAGATTAGAAAGAAAGAAAGAAAGAAAAATGCCACTATAGTTTTTACTTTGTTAAAATGGCTGTGCCCCAAAAGCCCATGGTAATGTCTCCGACCTGCATTGCTTTCAAGCAGCTTCAGTGAGTCAGCCCCCTCGCTGGCCTAGAGGGGAACCCCTGATGCTGGGATCTGCAATCTGAGAAGTCTTGGTGGTGGTGAGGCAGGCAGCTGCCTCTTCAACTTGCCCTTTTACCTTCTGGCTTATTCCCTGAGCAACTGAGAGCTTGTTCCCTGCTGGGTGGCCAAGGACTGCTTTCTCAACGAATTGTTCAACATTTGTTAGTGCCAACAGTGTATCAAATCCACTGCTTAGCTGCATTTAGGAACATTACAGCTGAAAATAGCAGTATTGACTGAGAGTAAGGTGACATCAAAAGAATTCATCCATTCATTCATTCAACAAAGTTTTATTAAAAAAATACTCTGTGCCAGGCGTTGATCTCCAGGCTATTTATTGTCTCCTATGTGCAATAAGTGCTTTTTCATTTTGATGAAAAGAACACTTTTTTTTTATCATCCTCAGACTTTTTATGTGATTTGTTCTTTGTCATAAGTGCAAACTAAAACCTTTCATTTCTTTCCCCCTACATATCCCTTGCCAAAATTTCCCCAACAGTCCAAAAACCTAAATTTTCTTGTCAGTTCTTTTTCCACAAGTACATTAGGTTCATTATAGCTCTGCATTCAGTAAAGGGGTAAGAAATTAAAGCAATTCGCACGACTAGAGGAGCTTTTAAAAACTCTACTGTTTGGGAATGGTCATGTAATTTCCAGGTTTTCACAAAGGAAATGGAATTAAAATGAAGGTCATCGTTAAATTGAAAGAAAATTAACTCCTTTTGCACCTCATCAGGGACTAATTAACGAGACTCTCATGAGTACTGAACAGTACTATAGATTAGGGGCTCCTGTCAGCACAAACACTTAGATTGGAATCTGTAAAATGCCCGCTTTCCCAGCGATAGACCGGCAGCAGCGCTGGGCTTGCCAAGTCTCTGTTATTGAGGATTTATTTAAAGATACTTTTTAAAGCATTTCCTCCTTTACAATGAAGACTTTTTTGTGTGTATTTCAGTAGACATTTAAAATCCCAGCCCTAATCTTTTTGAAGTCTTTCCCTCCTTAAAATGACTTGGCTTGAGAGCCCGTTGGCATTGCAATCTCTGATTATGGAAGGAAAAGCTGTGAGGAAAAACAGTTAAATAGAAATGAGTTGCCACTGAGGATAAACACTTTTCTCTGACTTGGGGTGAGTAATGGATTTAGGGATGGGTGGGCATGCAACCTGGGAGAAAGGACAGTTTCTCATTACCTCTGGCTCTTGTCCCTTTTTTGGAGTAACTGGGGACTTGGAAGAGTAGGAAGTTTTCCTGGGAATCTGAAATTTAACATCCCAATTTTTTCCTCATTTTTTTCTTTTTGCCTTCTGTGTCATTACTTTTATGTGTTTGTATTCTTGTGCGTAATTTTTAATTTTCCTTGTTTGCTGCCCTTTGTTTTAGGATTCCAAAACAAAATTCTAAAGTTACTGTGATCTAAAGTTTGACATCTGTATTCCATTGAAATTTTGGAGAAATTCTAAAATATATATATATATATTTGGAGAAATATATATATATATATATATATATATATATATATATATTTGGAGAAATTTGGAGAAATTCTAAAATATATATATATATATATATATGTATATACACACACACACATATATATATATACACACAACACTGTGACAGTAGCTGAGGTTTAAAGGGTTTTTGCCTTTTCCCTCTAGTAGTAGCTCTGACCCATCCACAGCCTTTTTGCCCCCAGTTGTATTGAGGTATAATTGACATATAACATCGTGTAAGTTTAAGGTGTACAACACGTTGATTTGATATATGTATATATTGTGAAATGATTACCACAATAAAGTTAGTTAACACATTCATTATCTCACATAATAATAATTATTTTTTGTGGTGAGAACATGTAAGATTTACTCTCTCAGCAAATTTCAAGTAAATAATATTTGTTTCTATGAGCTCCACATTTTTAGATTCAACATGTAAGTGAGATCATACACTGTTTGTCTTTCTCTGACTTATTTCACTCAGCATAATGCCCCCCAGGTTCATCTATGTTGTTGCAAATGGCAGGATTTCCTTCTTTTTTATAGCTGAATAATATTCCATTGTCTACATATACCACATCTTTATCCATTCATCTGTTGTTGGACACTTAGATTGTTTCCATGTTTTGGCTATTGTGAATAATGCTGCAACTAACATGAAGGGGTGCAGATTTCTCTTCAAGCTCCTGATTTCATTTCCTTCAGATATATACCCAGAAGTGGAAATTCTGGACCATATGGTAGTCCTATTTTTAATTTTTTGAAGAACCTCCATACTGTTCTCCATAGTGGCTGTACTAATTTACATTCCCACCAACAGTGCACAAGGATTCCCTTTGCTCCATATACTCATCAGCACTTGTTATCTCTTGTCTTTTTGATAATAGGCCTTCTAACACATATGAGGTGATACTTCACTGTGGTTTTGATTTGCATTTCCCTGATGATGGGTGACATTGAACACCTTTACATGTGCCTGTTGGCCATTGTATGTCTTCTTTGGGAAAACTTTTGTTCAGGTCCTCTGCCCATCTGCGGTCAGCAGATTTGATTTTGCTATTGAGTTGTACATCCATAACCTGTAAAACTGTCCCTCTCATGGACTGAAGCCAGGTACATGATAGCAAGATGGCTAACCAGTTAGCAAATGTGGTAAGGCTTTGCCCTCTTTGTGATATTCTGAGTTCAGGAAACACCTCTGAATCAAAGCACTGTAGGTAAGATTCCTATTTCTTTTTAAAACTCTTCCCATCCATGCAACTTTCCACATCATTATTAGGGAAAGTCTGGAAGATGAGGGGGGCCACAGCATGAAATGCTGGGTAGCGACATGAAAGAAGTCTAGGGAATATTTGCCCAGCCTGAGTCTGCAGAATGACTGGCAGCAGGTGGGGAATGGTGGTAAGGATGTGGGGTGAACACGGTCTCCATTTGAAGGCTGTGGCACACCTGGATTAGCCTGGTGATAATATGAGTGGAGACTAGGAGAGCTCATTTTCTTAAGCAAGAAATGACCATACTCAGTAATAGAACAAATGGAGGGATTGAAGGAGAAGGAGTGAAAGATAATGCCTATGATTTCCGCTTTGGAGCCAGTGATGTGCAATAAAAGAGAAGAAACAGTTAACCAACAAGTCATTTATTAAGCATCCACTCTGCATTTAATATTGTGCTTAGGGCATCAGGGGGTGCAAAAGATATGGAAAACCTGTTTTCTGCCATAAGACAACCATGATGTAGTTTGAGATAGTGGAGCAGTCCATGCACAGGGAAGTATAAATTAATAATAACAATAATACTAACAATTTCTCTTTATTGGGGTTAACTGTGGGATGGGTCCATTGCTAAGCACTTTCTATTTCTTTTGGTCAAATTCTCATACAGACCTATGATAGTAACACTATGTAAAATTAAAAATTGATAAAGTAACAATAACTAAGTTTCACTGAATACTAAGATGCCAGGGAGCCATGTTGAGCTTCATAGGATGCTTGTCCCTTTGTGACTGGCACTATAGTTGCCCATAAATTTCAGAGGAGAAAATGAGGCTTTGAGACAAGTTCCTTGTCTAAGTCACATGGCTAATAGCTTCTAATAAGGGCTGGGGACAAACCTAGATCTGCCTAATTCTAAGGCCAAAGTTGTTAATATACAGCACAATGCTAAATAATCTAGATCAAAAAGAAATGCCCCTTTACTCCTAAAATACATTTAAGATTTTTTTCAAGGTAATGCAGAAGGTCTAGCAGAACCAGCATTCACATGAAATTGCCTTACTCTTATGGTCAAGTCTTATTCATGAGAGCTTCATACCTTCCATTTCCTGTATTCACTCTGTTGACCCACAAAGGACTTTATTATTTCTAAATGGGTGCAAGTGATTGCTGGGAAGCTTTGCATTTACACATGCTCTCTACAAAAATGCTATAAAGACTCTCCATTTGCCATAAAGTGTGGGCTGTGCTGTTGAAAGTGAAGTATTGTCAAGATAAATCAGGAGAAAAAAATCCAGAACTGAATGCTGTGTTGGAGAGTTCCTTAAAGAGCCTGTGCTTCAGAGAGATTTCCTTGGAATGTTTTAAGGAAACATAACTTGTTTAAAGGGATTCAGCCACCCTTTGCACTCTTAAGCATCAAATGCTCCCAGCTGGCGAGAAGGGGGTAACAAAGCGGTGCAGTGTGGTCATCCCATTTCAGATCGATAGGCTCTGTGGGTGTCAGAGATTCCCTTTTGTGTATGGCATGGAGTAAACTTTCAAGAGAGTTAATATAAAGCCTTACATTCTCATTCTGTATCTAGATGGCCGATTTTGGATAAATAGTCCCGTGGGCAAAAGATTCTTGTGCCTGATCTCTTCCAACAGCTCCATTCAGTTTTGGGGGTTTCCAATTCATTTTCAAATTGTTTAATTCCAAAGGCAAATCTTTTAAAGTCACCCTCCCGTCTACTTTCCTCCTCACAAGCAAACTGTGCTACAAAAGCAGAGGCTTCCTCTGGCCCTGTTTACTTAAAGCGCAAACCGTATTCAAGCTGGCTATGTCAGATTAAAGGAAGAAAGGAGAGAGCACCCAAAGCCTTAAACTGCACATAAAAGGCAGCCGCTGGCAACCAATCTGTTCAACTTCCAACTATTTGCACTTTATGAATAAAGGTCAATCTGTTATTGGCACCCAAATGTTAATGTTCTTATGCGGGTTTAAGCTGCTTTAACAGCTGAATAAGTGAGAGTGAGCTATAGGGCCACACCTAATCATTCAGGCCCAGCTGGGACTGGGGGAGCTTCTCAAAAAGGCAAGAGATGCAGAGGGTATGGGTGTAGGGGGCTGGCCGAGGGGAAAGGGGCATGCATTTCGTGAGGGGGCAGTGAGGGGTAAAAGATGAAATAACTTATATAATATATACAGGAAACTCAAGAAGAAATGTGCCTGTGCCTTTTTTCTTTCTGTCTGTTCTGCATGCTGCTTGCTGTCTATAGCAGCTACCCCTGCCCCAGACCTTTGCAGTTTATAGCATTAATTATCTTCTAATATGTATTTGATTTTTCTCTTTGCAAAACAATACCTGCACGTATTTAATAGCCCCTCCCAGCAGAGTTCTCTGGGTGGTAGAGAGTGCAGCTAGTCGGCAAACCTCTGACTGGCCCTATGGTTGGAGTAGCCTCCTTACTCCTCAGACTACAGGGACACAGTCACACTCAGGGACTGCAGCTTCCAGGGGAAAGAATGACAGTAGATGCATGACAATGCCCCCTCCCCCCCAAAAAAAAACAAGAAAGGAAAGAAAAAGGCTTGGTATCCTGCATCTAGGCAGAAGACAAGTATATATGAGTCAAATGCCACTTTATTGTATTGATACCTCCAAATTATTCCATGCAGATGGAGGCAATGCGTGCCTGGAAGACAGATTTGTTTTGTCCCCTGTATGTGTGAGGCGAACAACCTCAAAAATTTCTGGCTCTGTTCCTACCTAAATGTCCCTAGGCCTCAGTTTCCTCCTCTGTAAAATGATAGTTTCCTTTAAAATCCCGTTCAACTCTGCTGTCCTTTCTCAGCGATTTTCTTCAACTACCTAGTGAGGATATGTTATTGTGAAGTAAAACGAAGTTGTTTATTTGCGAAAACCTTTAAAAAACTAAAACTTCATGCTCAAGTAAGGCGTCATTGTTACAAATAGGACTTTTGTGAAAAATGTAGGATATCCTCAAGGCTGGGCTTTGGGAGGGACTGAGGACTGTTGCTTATCCTCACCTGTTGTAGTGTGAGCAGAAGCAAGCTGCTCATGTCCTTCATATCCCCTCTCAGGTGTTTGTGGACAGTTGCCCCACTTGGTCCATCCTGCTCCAATACTAACCATCTGTTCATGTGCAACTCAGATATACCAAGTGGAAATGACTGTCCTTCCATCTTTATTCTGTGACTTCACACGTTCCTTGATGGATTATCATTGTTTCTGTACTTTTCTGTCTCCTCTACAGGACACAGACTCTAAAGTCTGGAACTCTGTCATAGTTCCCTTTATACTGCTTTGTAGTTCCTGGTGTGGTCCATAACGTGCAGTAGTTGGGCAATCTCTTTGCTGAACAGAATTCAAATGATACTTCCTTTCTTTGCCTTTTTAAAATAAACTGATTTAGTTTTCAAATAGTTAACAAATTCAAATGCTATAAATGCCAGAACTTACATATTTAAAAAATTATTTATTTATTTGGTTGCATTGGGTCTTAGTTGTGGCAGGTGGGCTCCTTCATTGTGGCCTGCTGGCTCCTTAGTTGTGGCATGCAAACTCTTAGTTGTGGCATGCATGTGGGGTCTAGTTCCTGGACCAGGGATCGAATCTGGGCCCCCTGCATTGGGAGTACGGAGTCTTAACCACTGTACCACTAGGGAAGTCCCCACAACTTACATATTAACTCACAAAAAGTAATTCTCCTTCCTGCTCCCTTCTCCCTGTCCTCAGATTCCTGACCAGGAAGCAACTGTTACGGGTTTCTTGTACTATTCTTTTTTTTTTTTTTTTTTTTTTACAACAGTGGTCTTGTACTATTCTTTTCTTTTCTTTTTAAAACCTCCTTCAAAGTCATGGAAAGTAAAATTAAGAACATATCTCAAAGTGGTTGGAAAACCAAGGAAGGAAAAGTATCACAAAATACAAAGAATCATTCTTAGGAGACAATGCTTCTCCAGTGCAAACAAGTTGCCCAAATCAGGGAATCCAGGTTCTAGGAGAGTGAAAGGATGTTATTAATGAGCTGTGTCTTGTTGGGCAAGACCTTTAACTTCGTTGGGCCCTTTGGATTCATGTCCACCCAACCTCCCATCTCTACAGTTCTCTGATTCTTATCTAAACAAGAGTGATTTCACAAAATCAGAGAATCAGTGTTTGAGAAAATGAATTCCATATTAGCATTTTCAATCAGGAATTTAACCTTCAAGCTGGTGAAGCGGCTTTGCCAAATCAATCTACTTAGAAAATTAAAAATAAAATTAGGCACATTTATTGCAAATTAAAGTGAGCTGGAATTGAACATTTCTAACTGGCGCCAGAAGAGAAATGTCCCAGCTAGATCTTTGTGCCAACAAGGCTGACGGGGCCAATCCTGAGTGCTATGCATTTCTTCCGGAGCTAGGATTTTCATTCTTGCCTCCTTAGATGGGCTTTGAGATGAGGGTGAGGGCAGGGAGGACAGTGGAGTCTATATCTTTGTGTCCAGTCTTTTATGTATATATGTGTTGGATTAGCCAGGGTCCTGACAGGAAGCAGATCTCACACTCAAACTGGGTAATTAGAAGAGAGGGTAATAATGGGCTATTTACAAAGGACTGGGCAGGGTTTTTGAAAATGAAAAAGGATAATCCAGTACTCTGAAGTTAGCAGGGGAAAACACTATCACTCACCTGTTGGCCTGAAGGGGTCAGGAGGGGTAATTCTGGAGAAGACAGCTGTATGGAAAGAGCTTCCTAAAAAGAATTTCCACCTGCAACATCCACTTGTCCTTTCTTGCCTGGGTATATGCAGCTTATCCTTCAGGTTTCCCAGATGTCTGCTATGCTGGGAAGACCTTCCCTGAGTTCACCAGTCTGGGCTGAGTGTACACCTTGGTTGCCATGAAAGAATCATGTGACTATTTCTATCATAGCATTTATCACACTCATTTGTAATTGCCTCTTTACTTTTCTGTCTCCTACATATCTGTGTACTACTTGAGAGCATAGATTCTATCTTATTGGGCTTGTTTCCTTGGTATCCAGTCAAGTGTTTATAGAATGACAGGAAGGAAGGAAATGACAGCACTGTCACATCATTATTGTTCAGGGGCTGGACTATAATTGCAGGCAATTCTCTAAGTGCCTGGAGGGGCAGAAGAATCCTAGATGTAGGTTTACTTGATGCAGTGATCACAAATTGGGAACATACTTTGCTAACTCATCTGCAAAAAATATGAAAACCTCCAGCCAATAGCTATTGAGTTTACATGATACCCATTATTGAGGCTGCATGAGAGGAAAACCAAGAATTAGAAGATTCAAGTTTTGCTCTAAATCTTATGTCTAAGAATTAACCCTAAGGCGACTACTAGCGAACTGTGAAAGAAAGTATGCTCATGATTTTCTTTTTCTTTTTAAAGATTTATTTATTATTTATTTATTTAATTTATTTTTGGCTGTGTCAGGTCTTAGTTTTGGCATGCGAGATCTTCGCTGAGGCACGCAGGATCTTTCGTTGTGGTGTGCGGCCTTCTCTCTAGTTGTGGTGTGTGGGTTTTCTCTCTCTAGTTGTGGCCTGCGGGCTCTAGTTGTGGTGTGGGTTCCAGAGAGTGTGGGCTCTGTAGTTTGTAGCATGCGGGCTTAGTTGAGGCATGTGAGCTCAGTAGTTGTGGTGTGCGGGCTTAGTTGCCCCATGGCATGTGGGATCTTAGTTCCCTGACCAGGGATTGAACCCGCATCCCCTGCATTGTAAAGCAGATTCTTTGCCACTGGACCACCAGGGAAGTCCCGCTCATGATTTTCATCACAGCAGTATTTACAAAAGAAAAAAACTAAAGACAACCTAAAGTCCATCATTCAGAATTTATTAATTAAATTATGATACTTACATACAATGAAATATATGTAGCCATGAAACATGATGAGGTAGACACATGGGAAGATGCCTATGATATGTTGTGTGAAAAAGCATTACCTACTTATATGATCAGTATGATCACATTTTTATAAGTAATATCCCCAGTTCTGTGAATTTGGGCAAGTTACTTAACCTCTCCAAGCCTCGCTTTCCTCATTTGTAAGTTATACCTACTGAAAGGAGTTGTTCTAAGGAGTAAATGCAAATATCCAAGATATCAAGGATAGTACTTGGTTCATTGTAAGAAGTTAATAACTCTTATTATAATCACTATTAATATTATCTATCTATATGAAAAAAAGATATACGGAAGGATGTTTGCAAAATATTTCTGGTAATTATTGGTATGTATTTTACTTTCTTCTTTGTACATTTCTGTATTATTTGAATTTTTTCTCAATGATCTATCAATTTTGCGACAACATTAAAGTTATTAGAAAAAGAAGACTTTTGTTTTAATTCTTCTTCTGCCACTTACTCTGTGTATTTGGGGAAGTAAGTGGAGACCCCTGAGCCTTATTTTCCTCACTTATAAAATAAAAAGAACTATTCATTTATTTTCTAACCCAGAAGACTTTACAACAGATCCAAAGAGTTATCGGGTTTGTCTGTGTTCTTGGAAAACAGCAAAGTACTATATTAGATATTATTATTATTGTTATCACTTATATTAACTTCATTGGGATTACACTTACTTGGAATTTTTTTTCCTACTTCTCCTCTTGGATGTTTTGAAGGAGACAAGTAGCCATTATGAAATGAGGCCTTATGAAGCCCATAGATCATGGATTTGCTTGTAACATCACTGATCTGCTACCATCCTCATGATGAACTGAGAAGCCCTAGCCACCAAATTATTGACAGTGCAAACTATTTTATGAGCTTACCTTTGCCCTGGTTTATTTTCACTGGTTGTGGAGATCACTCTTTTCCTTTTTGGGCCCAAGCCTCTCCCCTTTCTGTGTGGGTTTGTCTGTTGCCACGCTTGCTGCTCACTTGAGCTATTAACTTAAGAGTGAGAGGTGAGCCAATCAGCACACGTTTGGTGACTCCGTGAAGGGAACGTATGGATTTGGGAGGTGAGTCACTGCGTCGGTTCACGAGGTGGAACCGGCGTTGGGAGTCACCGGGGATTTGATCATATTTACCGTCGTTTCTGATGCATCATCTCCTTCCCCTTCACCTCATGAAAGATGTAGACGCCTTCAGGGAGGAGGTCCAACTCGAGCTTGACAGTATTCTGGGAACACAAGGAGGAACCTGTAGTCAAAATCTGCGCATCTGAAGGAGGTCTTTGTGCACAGAAGCTGTCCTGCCTGTAACCGTCCCCAGTCACCAGATTAGCGCCAGTTTATTTTCCAGTAAAGACACCAGTGGTTGGGGAGGGGGTTGGAGTTAGCAGCAGGGAACACAAAGGGAAAGGCGCACTTAGCACTAACCAAACGAGCGCCAAAGGAGCATCCGCCCAACGCGTGTCTGCTGAGGTGCCCGCTGCCGCCCTCAAAACAGCGCTCAAGCACATGTGCTTGAATATTTGTGGAACAGGGTTATGAATATTCCTTTTTCGCGATACCTTCAAAATGTGATTAATTTTTTGTGAGGGGGGGGGAGCAGAAGGGGTCCTGCAACTGAGAGAGAGCGTTTTTTTGTTTGTTTTTTTAAAGATGAGGAACATATTTCTAGTGAGAAATGATGAATGAGTTTGAGTGTCTTTTGCTGCCTAGGCACCGCCTCCCCCGTCCTGGGATTTTGACCACAGGTTTCAGTACATATTGGGCTGCTGGTGTGCTCAGGATTTAAGGCCTCCCTGAGAACCAGAAAAGGAACATTTACTCTCCCCCTTCCCACTCTTTGGAAGGTTGCAGTCCAAGCTTCTAAAAGTCATTTCCATTTTCAAAAGCGGGGCTGGTGAAACACTTTGGAAACTTTCCCTGCACCCTCCAGCCCCCCACCCCGCCCCACTCCATCTTCTTGTTCGAGAAATGCAAATTTAAAGCCAATCCTATTTTATGTTAAAAAGTGAAAAACATTTCAATGTATTCTTGTCTTGTATGACTGGCTGAGAGCCTCTAAATCCCCACCATTTACCAAATTAAACTAATTGAAAGTGCTTCCAAAAGTCACATCTGTAGGCTGACGTTTGTCCCTGCCTTTCACTTTCGGCTCGGGGAACTGTTCTCCATTCCATTGATCCCTGAATAGTCATGCCTGTCAGGAAGCCACATCAGCCATTATCATTCTAATTTTACTGCCTTTCTTGGTCCCTAATCTAATTTGCAATGATGCTTAAGCATTTCGCAAGGCCATAGCACTTTCTTCAGAATTTCAACAAGAGCATTAAACCCCCAATTTACATTAATGAAGTGCACATTTAATTAGGGAAGAGGGTAAATGGAGAGCTCTACAGGGGCAGTTTGTGTGATATGATAGGCACTCTAGAAGGGAAGGAGACAGATCTGACCAAAGATGTGCCGTATTTCGGAAGGCTGCATTTCTTTCCTTCACCCCCTAGCTTCCTTCCAGCCTCATCTTCCTTCTCCTCACCCTTTCATCAACAAACTCTACCTCTCTAAAATTTGCTCCACAGCCACGACAATAAAATTATGAAAGTAGACTTGTCAACAAGGGAGCACCAGGCAAAGAGCTATGTAGGAGGATCATGTGGTTTTCAGTTCCCCTGCTGCCCCCCAAAGGGGAGATTAACTTGTTCTTTTAAATAATGAGAAACATAGGAAACGATCTCCAGTCTCCTGTTTAATGAATGCATTAAGCACACAGGCCGAGCGGCACAGTGGTACTACAGAAACTTGGCTTTATGTGGCGAGAGGGGTGGGTGAGGGGGAGGGGTGGGGATGAATTTCTGGTCATAGATCCATACAATGAATTCATTACCACATATTACCCGAGACGCAGTGATGTCACGCCTTGAAGTCTCTGCCATACGTTCCACTGGGCCAAGGCTTCTGACGCAGGGGTGGTGGGGTGTGTGTGCACCTGCGTTCCCTTGCATATTTATCACCAGACAAAAAAATTTTCCTTCTTTTAGTGTAGCCTTTTGAATGTGAATTTCACTATGCATGCTTCTCTCTTGTTGCAGGACTATCTATTTTCTTTTTTAATCTGTAATTCATGGGGTGCAAAGGTGAGAATGAAACTTATAGATGAATTTTAATTTTGGAATCTTGATAGTCTTTCTTCAAGTTCTCTGTCTCCTCTATTATGGAATACTAACAATGATGGCAATGATGATGATAATAATAATAGCAATGCACTCAGAAATATAGTGATGTGAATAGAACAAGAGCAGCTCAGTAATTCAGTGCTGTTTTATGCTTAACATTTTTGCAAAGATTGATATTTTGCAGCTAAAAATAAAAACATTTGTTCAGAGTAGGGTTCCGTTTGTGTTTCTCTCGGGCATATAAGTTACAGTGCATGGAAAAAAGTATGTATTCTACTAATTCAGCAGCACCAGCTAGACAGTGATGTTTGGTCAAGTACAATGTCTCTCTTTCCAGTGCCTTATTAAGATACTTGATTTAAAGTCATACATCTTTAGAAACAAGTACCATTTTCAAGCACAGACAGGATGAGTATTTAACTAAGGATTATAGCTGTAAATAAGCAGGAAATCGCCTCCCTTCCAAACACATAGTCCATGGTCATTGCTCCCATGGCTGTGCCCTCACTATGACTGAGTGGCAGGAAAGGAAATCCTGAAAATAATTTTGGATTTTGGATTTTGGACTTGAGCAAAGAAAACAAAAGAGGGTACTACAGGGCTTCCCTGGTGGCGCAGTGGTTGAGAGTCCGCCTGCCGATGCAGGGGACACGGGTTCGTACCCCGGTCCGGGAAGATCCCACATGCCGCGGAGCGGCTGGGCCCGTGATCCATGGCCACTGAGCCTGTGCGTCCAGAGCCTGTGTTCTGCAACGGGAGAGGCCACAGCAGTGAGAGGCCCGCGTACCGCAAAAAAACAAACAAACAGAAAAAAGAGGGTACTACAGGGACAGGGAAAACAATGGAATATTGAGGAAAAGAGGAAGAGATAAATAACATGAGGGCATTACGTAGTGAGCAGGAGTTTGGAAAAACATGAAATTTTAATAAAAAGATTAAGGAGTGTGGTAAGAATAGCACTTTTACAATCTGGATGTGAGCAGCTCTGGGTAAGATGTGTGATGTGGGGCAAGGTACTTTCATATTTGACTTTCTAATTCTCAAAATGCAGATAATAATCATACTTCATAAAGTTTTTCTGAAGATTAAATGAGATGCTTCACACAAAGTGCTTAGGATGGTGCCTGGCATCTAATAAGCACTCCATAAATGAAATTAAAGAGAGAATATAGTCAGCATGCAATAAATGTTATTAGAGAGGAAAGGAAAGATAGATAAATGAATGGAACCCTAACAAGGACTGAGAAAGTTATGCCAGAGAATACATACTTAAAGGTAGGAGTGACTAGAGAAAGGAAGAACAAATCACATTTGGTAACCAATACTGTAAGTGTGGGACCTTGTGTCTTTTCTTTGGATGTGTCCAACGGAGAAAGAGGAGGCTGTTAAAAACCATGTCAAAGAGGGAGAAAATAAAATAGGTCGATGAGACATTTAAAAATCTGCATTCTAGACTATTAGAATTTATCTTTCCCAATAGCCATCTCAGTGGAGCCTGATTTTTTTTTTAAATGCAGCTGGGGAAGTTCTGCCTATGTCTGAAATCAGAAGTGTCTTTGTTTTCCATGTGAAACAAAATTGTACCTCGCCAAAAACCACAGTGCCTGCCCCTTTCTCCTCCTCTTTCTCCCCCACTGATGGTGACATTTCAGTTAACATCCCTTTCCCCAGAACTCAGTCCTCTTCCCAGAGACAACCACTGCAAGGTGTTTTAGACCCTTCCAGAGAAAGTTATGCATATACATGAGATCCAGTTTAAAATTTCACCCTTCTTTAATCTCTTTGGTTGTGCCCAAGTCTAGAATACAGTCATGTAAAATGTCAAAGCATTCAGCTCTTTTTCTCTAGTTACAGAAATAATACCTAATCATTATTAAAAAGTTAAGAACAACACAGGACTCGATGAAGTCAGTCTAACTCTTACGACATTTATGGTCCACAAACTAAGTGTGTCTATGGGGAGGATGCAGAGACAGTTTAGTTGCTGTGGACTGGTACAGATGTGCTGGATACTTGGAGGACACCCTCCACCCCAAGTCTTCAGTTCTGGCCACCCAAACCCACCCAGTGGGGTGGAAAGACAAATTGTGTAAGAGAAGGTAGGCTAAGAATCAGCACATATTGTTTTTGCAGTGGGCACAGAGCTTGCTGGGGCACCAGTGGCCTTGTGGCTTCCTGGAGCCAAGGCTGACTCCGTTCATTGCTCAGGAAAGGCCTTCCCCCAGGAGTTTGATCTACAATTACAACATTCATTCCTCATCTGAAAGGTGAAAGGGCTGCTGTATCCTGGTGGGGACTAACTCCTAATGAAATGGGTGATGGTTTTGTATTTGTGTATTTGCACAGCAGATGGACTGTGACTCTTTCTCAAGCAAAAGAAACCTGGTGCAGGGGCTGAAGGATATACAGCCAAGACTTGCTCTGAGGACTGTAAGACTGTTCATAGAGTGGTCTAAACCTGGCCCTCATAGAGCCCACTCCGTTTCTACCAATGAACGCCAACAAGGATTGCGATGACCTGGACTTGGAAGCCTACTCAACCTATAGCACACGTGTAAAAATAGGCGAACGCAGGGGAAAAAAGTTAACTTTTAATCAAGATTTCTAACAATGTACTCAAAGCCTATCAGAATAAGTTTGGTTGATTTTTCATGTAATTATACAATTTTCCGGATCCTCCTTTAATCCAGTTTAATTAGGAAAAGGAAGACTGCAAATAGAATACTGTGCTAAGCAATTTTCCTGGTAGAGTTTGGCTAAGAATATCTAAGGCATATTTGCCTTTTCTCTAAATATACTGCCTGATGGTTTGTGAAAATTAGGAACTTGAGCTCCTCAGTAAAAATCTTAAACTGGTAACTTTGTGGACATGAACCTGTGTATAAAACAGGCAAGGGGAGGAACAGAAAAGATGACAAAATTTTAAGCACACAGGAATCTTTTTTTTTTTAAATTGCAGTATAGTTGCTTTATACTGTTGTGTTAGTTTCTACTGTACAGCAAAGTGAATCAGCCATACGTATACATGTATCCCCTCTTTTTTGGATTTCCTTCCCATTTAAGTCACCACAGAGCACTGAGTAGAGTTCCCTGTGCTCTACAGTAGGTTCTCGTTAGTTACCTATTTTATACATAGTAGTGTATATATGTCAATCCTAATCTCCCGATTCATCCCACCCCCACTTCCCCTTTGGTATCCGTACGTTTGTTCTATACATCTGTGTCTCTATTTCTGCTTTGCAAATAAGTTCATCTATACAAATTTTCTAGATTCCACATATATGTGTTAATATACGATGTTTGTTTTTCTATTTCTGACTTACTTCACTCTGTATGACAGTCTCTGTGTCCATCTATGTCTCTGCAAATGGCACAATTTCGTTCCTTTTTATGTCTGAGTAATATTCCATTGTATATATGTACCACATCTTTTTTTTTTAACATCTTTATTGGAGTATACTTGCTTTAAAATAGTGTGTTAGTTTCTGCGTTATAACAAAGTGAATCAGCTATACATATACATATATCCCCATATCTCCTCCTTCTTGCATCTCCCTCCCACCCTCCCTATCCCACCCCTCTAGGTGGTCACAAAGTACCCAGCTGATCTCCCTGTGCTATGCGGCTGCCTCCCACTACCTATCTATTTTACATTTGGTAGTATATATAAGTGCATGCCACTCTCTCACTTCGTCCCAGCTTACCCTTCCCCCTCCCCGTGTCCTCAAGTCCATTCTCTACATCTGCATCTTTATTCCTGTCCTGCCCCTAGGTTTTTCATAACAAATTTTTTGTTTTTTGTATTCCATATATATTTGTTAGCATACGGTATTTGTTTTCCTCTTTCTGACTTACTTCACTCCATATGACAGAATCTAGGTCCATCCACTACACTACAAATAACTCAATTTCATTTCTTTTTATGGCTGAGTAATATTCCATTGTATATATGTGCCACAACTTCTTTATGCATTCATCTGTCAGTGGACACTTAGGTTGCTTCCATGTCCCGGCTATTGTAAATAGAGCTGCAATGAACATGGTGCTACATGACTCTTTTTGAATTATGGTTTTCTCAGGATATATGCCCAGTAGTGGGATTGCTGGGTCATATGGTAGTCCTATTTTTAGTTTTATAAGGAACCTCCATACAGTTCTCCATAGTGGATGTATCAATTTACATTCCCACCAACAGTGTATGAAGGTTCCCTTTTCTTCACACCCTCTCCAGCATTTATAGTTTGTAGATTTTTTGATGATGGCCATTCTCACCAGTGGGAGGTGATACCTCATTGTAGTTTTTTTTTTTGCGGTACGCAGGCCTCTCACTGTTGTGGCTTCTCCCGTTGCGGAGCACAGGCTCCAGATGCACAGGCTCAGTGGCCGTGGCTCACGGGCCCAGCTGCTCTGCGGCATGTGGGATCTTCCTGGACCGGGGCACGAACCCGTGTTCCCTGAATCGGCAGGTGGACTCTTAACCACTGCACCACCAGGGAAGCCCCTCATTGTAGTTTTGATTTGCATTTCTCTAATGATTAGTGATGCTGAGCATTCTTTCATGTGTTTGTTGGCAATTTGTATATCTTCTTTGGAGAAATGTCTATTTAGGTCTTCTGCCCATTTTGGATTGTGTTGTTTGTTTTTTTGGTATTGAGCTGCATGAGCTGCTTGTAAATTTTGGAGATTAATTCTTTGTCAGTTGCTTCATTTGCAAATATTTCTCCCATTCTGAGAGTTGTCTTTTCATCTTGTTTATGGTTTCCTTTGCTGTGCAAAAGCGTTTAAGTTTCATTAGGTCCCATCTGTTTATTTTTGTTTTTATCTCCATTTCCCTAACAGGTGGGTCAAAAAGGATCTTGCTGTGATTTATGTCATGGAGTATTCTGCCTATGTTTTCCTGTAAGAGTTTTATAGTGTGTGGACTTACATTTAGGTCTTTAATCCATTTGGAGTTTATTTTTGTGTATGGTGTTAGGGAGTGTTCTAATTTCATTCTTTTACATGTAGCTGTCCAGTTTTTCCAGCACCACTTATTGAACAGGTTGTCTTTTCTCCATTGTATATGCTTGCCTCCTTTATCAAAAATAAGGTGATCATATGTGCGTGGGTTTACCTTGGGGCTTTGTATCCTGTTCCATTGATCTATATTTGTGTTTTTGTGCCAATATCATACTGTGTTGATTACTGTAGCTTTGTAGTATAGTCTGAAGTCCAGTAGCCTGATTCCTCCAGCTCTGTTTTTCTTTCTCAAGATTACTTTGGCTATTCAGGATATTTTGTGTTTCCATACAGATTGTGAAATTTTTTGTTCTAGTTTTGTGAAAAATGCCATTGATAGTTTGATAGGGATTGAATTGAATCTGTAGATTGCTTTGGGTAATATAGTCATTTTCAAAATGTTGATTCTTCCAGTCCAAGAACATGGTATATCTCTCTATCTGTTTGGATCATCTTTAATTTCTTTCATCAGTGTCTTATAGTTTTCTGCATGCAGGTATTTTGTCTCCTTAGGTAGGTTTATTTCTAGGTATTTTATTCTTTTTTTGCAATGGTAAATGTGAGTGTTTCCTTAATTTCTCTTCCATAGTTTTTATTATTAGTGTACAGGAATGCAAGAGATTTCTGTGTCTTAATTTTGTATCCTGCTACTTTACCAAATTCATTGATTAGCTCTAGGAGTTTTCTGGTAGCATCTTTAGAATCCTCTATTTGTAGTATCATGTCATCTGCAAACAGTGACAGCTTTACTTCTTCTTTTCTGATTTGGATTCCTTTTATGTCTTTTTCTTCTCTGATTGCTGTGGCTAAAACTGCCAAAGCAATGTTGAATAATAGTGGTGAGAGTGGGCATCCTTGTCTTGTTCCTGATCTTAGTGGAAATGGTTTCAGTTTTTCACCATCGAGGACAATGTTGGCTGTGGGTTTGTCATATATGGCCTTTATTATGTTGAGGTAAGTTCCATCTGTGCCTACATTCTGGAGGGTTTATATCATAAATGGGTGTTGAATTTGTTGAAAGCTTTTTCTGCATCTTTTGAGGTGATCATATGGTTTTTATTCTTCAATTTGTTAATATGGTGTATCACATTGATTGATTTGCGTATATTGAAGAATCCTTGCATTCCTGGGATAAACTCCACTTTATCATGGTGTATGATCCTTTTAATGTGCTTTTAGATTCTGCTTGCTAGTATTCTGTTGAGGATTTTTGCATCTATGCTCATCAGTGATACTGGCCTGTAGTTTTCTTTTTTTGTGACATCTTTTTCTGGTTTTGGTATCAGGATGATGGTGGCATCATAGAATGAGTTTGGGAGTGTTCCTCCCTTTGCTATATTTTGGAAGAGTTTGAGAAGGATAGGTGTTAGCTCTTCTCTACATGTTTGATAGAATTCGCCTGTGAAGCTATCTGTCCTGGGCTTCTGTTTGTTGGAAGATTTTTAATCACGGTCTCAGTTTCAGTGCTTGTGATTGGTCTGTTCATATTTTGTATTTCTTCCTGGTTCAGTCTCAGAAGGTTGTGCTTTTCTAAGAATGGGTCCATTTCTTCCAGGTTTTCCGTTTTATTGGCATAGAGTTGCTTGTAGTAATCTCTCATGATCCTTTGTATTTCTGCAGTGTCAGTTGGTAGTTCTCCATTTTCTTTTCTAATTCTACTGATTTCAGTCTTCTCCATTTTTTCTTGATGAGTTTGGCTAATGGTTTATCAATTTTGTTTATCTTCTCAAAGAACCAGCTTTTAATTTTATTGATCTTTGCTATTGTTTCCTTCATTTCTTTTTCATTTATTTCTGATATGATCTGTATGATTTCTTTCCTTCTGCTAACTTTGGGGTTCTTTTGTTCTTCTTTCTCTAATTGCTTTAGGTGTAAGGTTAGGTTGTTTATTTGAGATGTTTCTTGTTTCTTGAGGTAGAATTGTATTGCTATAAACTTCCCTCTTAGAACTTCTCTTGCTGCATCCCATAGGTTTTGGATCATTGTGTTTTCATTGGCATTTGTTTGTAGGTATTTTTAGATTTCCTCTCTGATTTCTTTAGTGATCTCTTGGTTACTAAGTAGTGAATTGTTTAGCCTCCATGTGTTTGTATTTTTTTACAGATTTTTTCCTATAATTGATATCTAGTCTCATTGTGTTGTGGTCAGAAAAGATACTTGATATGATTTCAATTTTCTTAAATTTACCAAGGCTTGATTTGTGACCCAAGATATAATCTCTCCCAGAGAATGTTCTATGAGCACTTCAGAAGAAACTGTATTCTGTTGTTTTTGAATGGAATGTCCTATAAATATCATTAATTCCATCTTCTTTAATGTATCATTTAAAGCTTGTGTTTCCTTATTTATTTTCATTTTGGATGATCTGTCCATTGGTGAAAGCGGGATGTTCAAGTACCCTACTATGATTGTGTAACTGTCGATTTCCCCTTTTATGGCTGTTAGCATTTGCCTTATGTACTGAGGTGCTCCTATGTTGGGTGCATAAATATTTACAATTGTTATATCTTCTTCTTGGATTGATCCCTTGATCATTATGTAGTGTCCTTCTTTGTCTATTGTAATAGTCTTTATTTTAAAGTCTATTTTGTCTGATATGAGAATTGCTACTCTAGCTTTCTTTTGATTTCAATTTGCATGGAATATGTTTTCAATCCCCTAACTTTCAGTCTGTATGTGTCCTGAAGTCTGAAGTGGGTCTCTTGTAGACAGCATATATATGGGTCTTGTCTTTGTATCCATTCAACCAGTCTACATCTTTTAGTTAGAGCATTTAATCCATTACATTTAAGGTAATTATCGATGTGTATGTTTCTATTACCATTTTCTTAATTGTTTTGGGTTTGTTTTTGTAGGTCTTTTCCTACGTTGTGTTTCCTGCCTAGAGAAGTTCCTTTAACATTTGTTGTAAAGCTGGTGTGGTGGTGCTGAATTCTCTTAGCTTTTGCTTGTCTGTAAAGGTTTTAATTTCTCCATTGAATCTGAATGAGTTCCTTGCTGGGTGGAGTAATCTTGGTGTGGGTTTTTCCTTTTCATTAATTTAAATATGTCCTGCCATTTCCTTCTGGATTGCAGAGTTTCTGCTGAAAGATCAGCTGTTAACCTTATGGAGATTCCCTTGTATGTTACGTGTTGTTTTTCCCTTGCTGCTTTTAATATTTTTTCTTTGTATTTAATTTTTGATAGTTTGATTCATATGTATCTTGGCATGTTTCTCCTTGGATTTATCCTGTATGGGACTCTCTGCACTTCCTGGACTTGATTAACTATTTCCTTTCCCATATTAGGGAAGTTTTCAACTATCATCTCTTCAAATATTTTCTCAGTCCCTTTCTTTTTCTCTTCTTTTGGGATACCTATAATTTGAACGTTGGTGTGTTTAATGTTGTCCCAGAGGTCTCTGAGACTGTCCTCAATTCTTTTCATTCTTTTATCTTTATTCTGCTCTGCAGTAGTTATTCCACTATTTTATCTTCCAGGTCACTTATCTGTTCTTCTGCCTCAGTTATTCTGCTATTGATTCCTTCTAGAGAATCTTTAATTTCATTTATTGTGTTGTTCATCACTGTTTGTTTGCTCTTTAGTTCTTCTTGGTTCTTATTAAACATTTCTTTTTTTTTCTCCATTCTGTTTCCAAGATTTTGGATAATCTTTACTGTCAGTACTCTGAATTCTTTTGCAGGTAGGCTACGTATGTCATCTTCATTTGTTTGGTCATGTGGGTTTTTACGTTGCTCCTTCATCTGCTGTGTGTTTCTCTGTTTTCTCATTTTGCTTAACATACTGTGTTTGGGGTCTCCTTTTTTCAGGCTGCAGGTTCGTAGATCCCATTGTTTTTGGTGTCTGTCCCCAGTGGCTAAGGTTGTTTCAGTGGGTAGAGTAGGCTTCCTGGTGGTGGGGACTAGTGCCTGTGTTCTGGTGAATGAGGGTGGATCTTGTTTTTCTCGTGGGCAGGTCTGCCTCCGGTGGCATTTTGGGGTGTCTGTGACCTTTTTATGATTTTAGGCAGCCTCTCTGCTAATGGGTGGGGTTATGCTCCTGTGTTGCTAATTGTTTGGCATAGGGTGTCCAGCACTGTAACTTGCTGGTCGTTGAGTGGAACTAGGTCTTAGCATTGAGGTGGAGATGTCTGGGTTAGCTTTCACCGTTTGATATTACGTGGAGCCGGGAGGTCTCTGGTGGACCCATGTCCTGAACTTGGCTCTCCCACCTCAGAGGCACAGGCCTGACGCCCTGCCAGAGCACCAAGACCCTGTCAGCCACATGGCTCAGTAGAAAAGGGAGCAAAAAATGACTGAAAGAAAGAAAAAAATAAAATAAAGTTATTAAAATAAAAAATAATTATTAAAAATAAATTTTAAAAATTAAAAAGTAATAAAAAGGGAAAGGAAGAAAGAAAGAAGACAGCAACCAAACCAAAAAATAAATGCACCAATGATAACAAGTGCTAAAAACTGTACTAGATAAAAAACAAAAACAAAAAAACCCAACAGACGAACTTTAGGACAAATGGTAAAAGCAAAGCTATACAGACAAAATCACACAAAGAAGCATACACATACACACTGACAAAAAGGGAAAAAGGGACAAAATGTATATATCTTTGCTCCCAAAGTCCACTGCCTCAATTTTGGGATGATCCGTTTTGTATTCAGGTAGTTCACAGAAGGAGGATACATCAAGTTGATTGTGGAGATTTAATCTGCTGCTCCTGAGGCTGCTGGAGAAATTTCCCTTTCTCTTCTTTGTTCGCACAGTTCCTGGGATTCAGCTTTGGCTTTGGCCCCGCCTCTGCGTGTAGGTCGCGTGAGGGCGTCTGTTCTTCGCTCAGACAGGACAGGGTTAAAGGAGCAGCTGATTCGGGGGCTCTGGCTCACTAAGGCTGGGGGGAAGGAGGGGTGCGGACTGCAGGGCGAGCCTGTGGCAGCACAGGACAGCATGATGTTACAATAGCCTGAGGCGGCTGTGTGTTCTCCTGGGGAAGTTGTCCCTGGTTCACAGGATGCTGGCAGTGGCGGGCTGCACAGGCTCCCAGGAGGGGAGGTGTGGATAGTGACCTGTGCTTGCTCACAGGCTTCTTCTTGGTGGCTGCAGCAGCAGCCTTAGTATCCCATGCCCGTCTCTGGGGTCCGCTCTGATAGCCGCAGCTTGCGCCCATCTCTGGAGCTCGTTTAGGTGGTGCTCTGAATCCCCTCCTCGCGCACCCCGAAACAATGGTCTCTTGCCTATTAGGCAGGTCCAGACCTTTTCCCGGACTCCCTCCGGCTAGCTGTGGCATACTAGCCCCTTCAGGCTGTGTTCACGAAGCCAGCCCCAGTCCTCTCCCTAGGATCCGACCTCCGAAGCCCAAGCCTCAGCTCCCAGCCCCCGCCCGCCCCCGTGGGTGAGCTGACAAGCTTCTCGGGCTGGTGAGTGCTGGTCGGCACTGCTCCTCTATGCAGAAATATCACCGCTTTGCCCTCTGCACCCCTGTTGCTGCGCTCTCCTCTGTGGCTCTGAAGCATCCCCCCCCACCCCCGTCTCCGCTAGTGAAGGGGCTGCCTAGTGTGTGGAAACTTTTCCTCCTTCACAGCTCCCTCCCACTGGTGCAGGTCTCGTCCCTATTCTTTTGTCTCTGTTTTTTCTTTTTCCTTTTGCCCTACCCAGGTTATTGAGAAGTTTCTTGCCATTTGGGAAGTCTGAGGTCTTCTGCCAGCGTTCAGTAGGTGTTTTGTAGGAGTTGTTCCACATGTAGATGTATTTCTCATGTATTTGTGGGGAGGAAGATGATCTCCACGTCTTACTCTTCCGCCATCATGAAGGTCTCCCCTCACATCTTCTTTATCCATTCATCTGTCATTGGGCATTTAAGTTGCTTCCATGTCCTGGCTATTGTAAATAGTGCTGCAATGAACATTGGGTTCCATGTGTATTTTTTTTTTTTTAACATCTTTATTGGGGTATAATTGCTTTACAATGGTGTGTTAGTTTCTGCTTTATAACAAAGTGAATCAGTCATACATAAACATATGTTCCCATATGTCTTCCCTGTTGCGTCTCCCTCCCTCCCACCCTCCCTATCCCACCCCTCCAGGCTGTCACAAAGCACGGAGCCAATATCCCTGTGCCATGCGGCTGCTTCCCACTAGCTATCTACCTTACTACGTTTGTTAGTGTGTATATGCCCATGACTCTCTCTCGCCCTGTCACAGCTCACCCTTCCCCCTCCCCATAACCTCAAGTCCGTTCTCTAGGAGGTCTGCGTCTTTATTCCTGCTTTACCCCTAGGTTCTTCATGACATTTTTTTTCTTAAATTCCATATATATGTGTTAGCATACGGTATTTGTCTTTTTCTTTCTGACTTACTTCACTCTGTATGACAGACTCTAGGTCTATCCACCTCATTACAAATAGCTCAATTTCGTTTCTTTTTATGGCTGAGTAATATTCCATTGTATATATGTGCCACATCTTCTTTATCCATTCATCCGATGACGGGCACTTAGGTTGTTTCCATCTCCGGGCTATTGTAAATAGAGCTGCAATGAACATTTTGGTACATGACTCTTTTTGAATTTTGGTTTTCTCAGGGTATATGCCCAGTAGTGGGATTGCTGGGTCATATGGTAGTTCTATTTGTAGTTTTTTAAGGAACCTCCATACTGTTCTCCATAGTGGCTGAACCAATTCACATTCCCACCAGCAGTGCAAGAGTGTTCCCTTTTCTCCACACCCTCTCCAGCATTTATTGTTTCTAGATTTTTTGATGATGGCCATTCTGACTGGTGTGAGATGATATCTCATTGTAGTTTTGATTTGCATTTCTCTAATGATTAATGATGTTGAGCATTCTTTCATGTGTTTGTTGGCAGTCTGTATATCTTCTTTGGAGAAATGTCTATTTAGGTCTTCTGCCCATTTTTGGATTGGGTTGTTTGTTTTCTTGTTATTGAGCTGCATGAGCTGCTTGTAAATTTTGGAGATTAATCCTTTGTCGGTTGCTTCATTTGCAAATATTTTCTCCCATTCTGAGGGTTGTCTTTTGGTCCTGTTTATGGTTTCCTTTGCTGTGCAAAAGCTTTGAAGTTTCATTAGGTCCCATTTGTTTATTTTTGTTTTTATTTCCATTACTCTAGGAGGTGGGTTAGAAAGGATCTTGCTGTGATTTATGTCATAGAGTGTTCTGCCTATGTTTTCCTCTAAGAGTTTGATAGTTTCTGGCCTTACATTTAGGTCTTTAATCCATTTTGAGCTTATTTTTGTGTATGGTGTTAGGGAGTGATCTAATCTCATACTTTTACATGTACCTGTCCAGTTTTCCCAGCACCACTTATTGAAGAGGCTGTCCTTTCTCCATTGTACATTACTGCCACCTTTATCAAAGATAAGGTGTCCATATGTGCATGGGTTTATCTCTGGGCTTTCTATCCTGTTCCATTGATCTATCTTTCTGTTTTTGTGCCAGTACCATACCGTCTTGATAACTGTAGCTTTGTAGTATAGTCTGAAGTCAGGGAGCCTGATTCCTCCAGTTCCTTCTTTCGTTCTCAAGATTGCTTTGGCTATTCGGGGTCTTTTGTGTTTCCATACAAATTGTGAAATTTTTTGTTCTATTTCTGTGAAAAATGCCAGTGGTAGTTTGATAGGGAATGCATTGAATCTATAGATTGCTTTGGGTAGTAGAGTCATTTTCACAATGTTGATTCTTCCAATCCAAGAACATGGTATATCTCTCCATCTATTTGTATCATCTTTAATTTCTTTGATCAGTGTCTTATAATTTTCTGCATACAGGTCTTTTGTCTCCTTAGGTAGGTTTATTCCTAGATATTTTATTCTTTTTGTTGCAATGGTAAATGGGAGTGTTTTCTTGATTTCACTTTCAGATTTTTCATCATTAGTATATAGGAATGCCAGAGATTTCTGTGCATTAATTTTGTATCCTGCCACTTTACCAAATTCATTGATTAGCTCTAGTAGTTTTCTGGTAGCATCTTTAGGGTTCTCTATGTATAGGATCATGTCATCTGCAAACAGTGACAGCTTTACTTCTTCTTTTCCGATTTGGATTCCTTTTATTTCCTTTTCTTCTCTGATTGCTGTGGCTAAAACTTCCAAAACAATGTTGAATAATAGTGGTGAGAGTGGGCAACCTTGTCTTGTTCCTGATCTTAGTGGAAATGCTTTCAGTTTTTCACCATTGAGGATGATGTTTGCTGTGGGCTTGTCATATATGGCCTTTATTATGTTGAGGAAAGTTCCCTCTATGCCTACTTTCTGCAGGGTTTTTATCATAAATGGGTGTTGAATTTTGTCAAAAGCTTTCTCTGCATCTATTGAGATGATCATATGGTTTTTCTCCTTCAATTTGTTAATATGGTTTATCACATTGATAGATTTGCGTATATTGAAGAATCCTTGCATTCCTGGAATAAACCCCACTTGATCATGGTGTATGATCCTTTTAATGTGCTGTTGGATTCTGTTTGCTAGTATTTTGTTGAGGATTTTTGCATCTATGTTCATCAGTGATATTGGCCTGTAGTTTTCTTTCTTTGTGACATCCTTGTCTGGTTTTGGTATCAAGGTGATGGTGGCCTCGTAGAAGGAGTTTGGGAGTGGTCCTCCCTCTGCTATATTTTGGAAGAGTTTGAGAAGGATAGGTGTTAGCTCTTCTCTAAATGTTTGATAGAATTCGCCTGTAAAGCCATCTGGTCCTGGGCTTTTCTTTGTTGGAAGGTTTTTAATCACAGTTTCAATTTCAGTGCTTGTGATTGGTCTGTTCATATTTTCTATTTCTTCCTGATTCAGTCTTGGCAGGTTGTGCATTTGTAAGAATTTGTCCATTTCTTCCAGATTGTCCATTTTATTGGCATAGAGTTGCTTGTAGTAATCTCTCATGATCTCTTTTATCTCTGCAGTGTCAGTTGTTACCTCTCCTTTTTCATTTCTAATTCTATTGATTTGAGTCTTCTCCCTTTTTTTCTTGATGAGTCTGGCTAGTGGTTTATCTATTTTGTTTATCTTCTCAAAGAACCAGCTTTTAGTTTTATTGATCTTTGCTATTGTTTCCTTCATTTCTTTTTCATTTATTTCTGATCTGATTTTTATGATTTCTTTCCTTCTGCTAGCTTTGGGGTTTTTTTGTTCTTCTTTCTCTAATTGCTTGAGGTGCAAGGTTAGGTTGTTTATTCGAGATGTTTCCTGCTTCTTAAGGTGGGCTTGTATTGCTATAAACTTCCCCCTTAGAACTGCTTTTGCTGCATCCCACAGGTTTTGGGTCGTTGTGTCTCCATTGTCATTTGTTTCTAGGTATTTTTTGATTTCCTCTTTGATTTCTTCAGTGATATCTTCATTATTAAGTAGTGTGTTGTTTAGCCTCCATGTGTTTGTATTTTTTACAGATTTTTTCCTGTAATTGATATCTAGTCTCATGGCGTTGTGGTCAGAAAAGATACTTGATACAATTTCAATTTTCTTAAATTTACCAAGGCTTGATTTGTGACCTAAGATATGATCTATCCTGGAGTATGTTCCATGAGCACTTGAGAAAAATGTGTATTCTGTTGTTTTTGGATGGAGTGTCCTATAAATATCAATTAAGTCCATCTTGTTTAATGTATCATTTAAAACTTGTGTTTCCTTATTTATTTTCATTTTGGATGATCTGTCCATTGGTGAAAGTGGGGTGTTTAAGTCCCCTACTATGAATGTGTTACTGTCGATTTCCCCTTTTATGGCTGTTAGTATTTGCCTTATGTATTGAGGTGCTCCTATGTTGGGTGCATAAATATTTACAATTGTTATATCTTCTTCTTGGATCGATCCCTTGATCATTATGTAGTGTCCTTCTTTGTCTCTTTTAATAGTCCTTATTTTAAAGTCTATTTTGTCTGATATGAGAATTGCTACTCCAGCTTTCTTTTGGCTTCCATTTGCATGGAATATCTTTTTCCATCCCCTTACTTTCAGTCTGTATGTGTCTCTAGGTCTGAAGTGGGTCTCTTGTAGACAGCATATATAAGGGTCTTGTTTTTGTATCCATTCAGCTAATCTGTGTCTTTTGGTGGGGGCATTTAGTCCATTTACATTTAAGGTAATTATCGATATGTATGTTCCTATTCCCATTTTCTAAATTGTTTTGGGTTCGTTATTATAGGTCTTTTCCTTCTCTTGTGTTTCCTGCCTAGAAAAGATCCTTTAGCATTTGTTGTAAAGCTGGTTTGGTGGTGCTGAACTCTCTCAGCTTTTGCTTGTCTGTAAAGGTTTTAATTTCTCCATCAAATCTGAATGAGATCCTTGCTGGGTAGAGTAGTCTTGGCTGCAGGTTTTTCTCCTTCATCACTTTCAGTATGTCCTGCCACTCCCTTCTGGCTTGTAGGGTTTCTGCTGAGAGATCAGCTGTTAACCTTATGGGGATTCCCTTATGTGTTATTTGTTGTTTTTCCCTTGCTGCTTTTAATATGCTTTCTTTGTATTTAATTTTTGACAGTTTGATTAATATGTGTCTTGGCGTATTTCTCCTTGGATTTATCTTGTATGGGACTCTCTGTGCTTCCTGGACTTGATTAACTATTTCCTTTCCCATGTTAGGGAAGTTTTCAACTATAATCTCTTCAAATATTTTCTCAGTCCCTTTCTTTTTCTCTTCTTCTTCTGGAACCCCTATAATTCGAATGTTGGTGCGTTTAATGTTGTCCCAGAGGTCTCTGAGACTGTCCTCAGTTCTTTTCATTCTGTTTTCTTTATTCTGCTCTGCAGTAGTTATTTCCACTATTTTATCTTCCAGGTCACTTATCCGTTCTTCTGCCTCAGTTATTCTGCTATTGATCCCATCTAAAGTACTTTTAATTTCATTTATTGTGTTGTTCATCGTTGCTTGTTTCATCTTTAGTTCTTCTAGGTCCTTGTTAACTGATTCTTGCATTTTGTCCAATCTATTGTCCATTCTATCTCCAAGATTTCGGATCAACCTTACTATCATTATTCTGAATTCTCTTTCAGGTAGACTGCCTATTTCCTCTTCATTTGTTAGGTCTGGTGCATTTTTATCTTGCTCCTTTATCTGCTGTGTGTTTTTCTGTCTTCTCATTTTGCTTATCTTACTGTGTTTGGGGTCTCCTTTTTGCAGGCTGCAGGTTCGTAGTTCCTCCTGTTTTTGATGTCTGTCTCCAGTGGCTAAGGTTGGTTCAGTGGGTTGTGTAGGCTTCCTGGTGGAGGGGACTAGTGCCTGTGTTGTGGTGGATGAGGCTGGATCTTGTCTCTCTAGTGGGCAGGTTCACGTCTGGTGGTGTGTTTGGGGGTGTCTGTGGCCTTATTATGATTTTAGGCAGCCTCTCTGCTAATGGGTGAGGTTGTGTTCCTGTTTTGCTAGTTGTTTGGCATAGGTTTTCCAGCACTGTGGCTTGCTGGTCGTTGAGTGAAGCTGGGTGCTGGTGTTAAGATGGAGGTCTCTGGGAGATTTTCGCCGTTTGATATTATGTGGAGCTGGGAGGTCTCTTGTTGATCAGTGTCCTGAAGTTGGCTCTCCTACCTCAGAGGCAGAGCCCTGCCTCCTGGCTGGAGCACCAAAAGCTTTTCATCCACACGGCTCAGGATAAAAGGGAGAAAAAGTAGAGGGAATTAGTAGAAGTATGAGGAAAGAAAGAAGGAAAGGAGGGTAGGAAGGAAGGAAGAAAGAAAGAAAGAAGCAAAGAAGGAAAGAAGGCAAGAAGGAAAGAAAGGAGGGAGGGAGGGAGGGAGGAAGGAAGGAAGGAGGGAAAGAAGGAAAAAAGAAAGAAGATACAGTAAAAATAAAATAAAGTATAATAAAGTTATTGAATTAAAAAATTCTTATTTAGAAGAAAAAAAAAAAGGGACGGAAAGAACCTTAGGACAAATGTTGGCAGCAAAGCTATACAGACAAAATCTTACACAGAAGCATACACATACACCCTCACTAAAAGAGGTAAATGGGGAAAAATCCTAAATCTTGCTGTCAGAGACCACCTCCTCAATTTGGGATGATTCGTTGTCTAAAGGAGGGAAGGAAGGACGGAAAGAAAGAAAGAAAGAACGAAGGTAAAGTATAATATTGTTATTAAAATTAATTATTAAGAAAAAAAAATTAAAAAAAAACATGGACGGATAGAACCCTAGGACAAATGGTGGAAGCAAGACTATACAGACAAGATCTCACACAGAAGCATACACATACACATTCACAAAAAGAGGAAAGGGGAAAAAATCATAGATCTTGCTCCTAAAGTCCACTTCCTTAATTTGGGATGATTGGTTGTCTATTCAGGTATTCCATAGATGCAGGGTATATCAAGTTGATTGTGGAGCTTTAATCCGTTGCTTCTGAGGCTGCTGGGAGAGATTTCCCTTTCTCTTCTTTGTTCTCACAGCTCCCAGGGCTAAGCTTTGGATTTGGCCCTGCCACTGCGTGTAGATCGCTGGAGGGCGTCTGTTTTTTGCTCAGACAGGATGGGGTTAAAAGAGCCGCTGATTGGGGGCTCTGGCGCACTCAGGCCGGCGGGGACGGAGGGGCACAGAGTGCGGGGCGGGCCTGCGGTGGCAAAGGCCGGCGTGACTTTGCACCAGCCTGAGGCGCGCTGTGCGCTGTCCCGGGGAAGTTGTCCCTGGATCCCGGGAACCTGGCAGTGGCGGGCTGCACAGGCTCCGCGGAAGAGGGGTGTGGAGAGTGACCTGTGCTCGCACACAGGCCCCTCGGTTGCAGCAGCAGCAGCCTTAACGTCTCCCGCCCGCCTCTGGGGTCCGCGCTTTTAGCCGCGGCTCACGCCCGTCTCTGGATTCCGCGCTTTCAGCCGCGGCTCGCGCCCGTCTCTGGGGTCCGCGCTTTCAGCTGCGGCTCGCGCCCGTCTCTGGGGTTCGTGCTTTTAGCCGCGGCTCGCGCCCGTCTCTGGAGTTCCTTTAAGCAGCGTTCTTAAACCCCTCTCCTCACGCCCCAGGAAACAAAGAGGGAAGGAAAAGTCTCCTGCCTCTTTGGCAGGTGCAGGCTTTTTCCCCGGACTCCCTCCTGGCTAGCTGAGGTGCACTAACCCCTTCAGGCTATGTTCAAGCCGCCAACCCCAGTCCTCTCCCTGCGCTCCGGCCTCAGCTCGCAGCCCCGCCCGCCCCGGCGGGTGAGCAGACAAGCCTCTCAGGCTGGTGAGTGCCGGTCGGCACCGATCCTCTGTGCGGGAATCTCCCCGCCTTGGCCTCCGCACCCGTTGCTGTGCAGTCCTCCGCAGCTTCGAAGCTCCCCCCTCTGCCTCCCGCAGTCTCCGCCCGCGAAGGGGCTTCCTAGTGTGTGGAAACTTTTCCTCCTTCACAGCTCCCTCCCACTGGTGCAGGTGCCGTCCCTATTCTTTTGTCTCTGTTTTTCTTTTGCCCTACCCACGTACGTGGGGAGTTTCTTGCCTTTTGGGAGGTCTGAGGTCTTCTGCCAGCCTTCAGTAGGTGTTCTGTAGGAGTTGTTCCACGTGTATATGTATTTCTGGTGTATCTGTGGGGAGGAAGGTGATCTCCGCGTCTTACTCTTCCGCCATCTTCCGCCTTCTGACAATTATATCCCATGTGTATTTTTGAATTATAGTTTTCTCTGGGTATATGCCCAGTAGTGGGATTGCTGGGTTATATGGTAATTCTATTTTTAGTTTTTTAAGGAACCTCCATACTGTTCTCCATAGTGGCTGTATCAATTTACATTCCCACCAACAGTGTAAGGGGGTTCCCTTTCTCCACACCCTCTCTGGCATCTATTGTTTGTAGATTTTTCGATGAGGGCCATTCTGACTGGTGTGAGATGATACGTCATTGTGTGTTTTTTTTTGTCATTGTGGTTTTGATTTGTATTTCTCTAATAATTAGTGATGTTGAGCAGCTTTTCATGTGTTTGTTGGCCATTTGTATTTCTTCTTTGGAGTAATGTCTATTTAGGTCTTCTGCCCATTTTTGGATTGGGTTGTTTATTTTTTTAATATTGAGCTGCATGAGCTGTTTATATATCTTGGAGATTAATCCTTTGTCCATTGATTTGTTTACAAATATTTTCTCCTATTCTGAGGGTTGTCTTTTAGTCTTGTTTATAGTTTCCTTTGCTGTGCAAAAGCTTTTAAGTTTCATTAGGTCCCATTTGTTTATTTTTGTCTTTATTTTCATTACTCTAGGCAGTGGATAGAAAAAGACCTTGCTGTGATTTATGTCAGAGAGTGTTCTGCCTATATTTTCCCCTAAGAGTTTTACAGTCTCTGGTCTTACATTTAGGTCTTTAATCCATTTGGAGTTTGTTTTCGTGTATGGTGTTAGGGAGTGTTCTAATTTCATTATTTTACATGTAGCTGTTCAGTTTTCGCAGCACCACTTAATGAAGAGGCTGTCTTTTCTCCATTGTATATTCTTGACCCCTTTGTCATAGACTAGTTGACCATAGGTGTGTGGGCTTATCTCTGGGCTTTCTATCCTTTGATCTATGTTTCTGTTTTTGTGCCAGTACCATATTGTCTTGATTACTGTAGATTTGTACTATAGTCTGAAGTCAGGGAGTCTGATTCCTCCAGCTCTGCTTTTTTCCCCTCAAGATTCCTTTGGCTATTTGGGGCCTTTTGTGTCTCCATACAAATTTTAAGATTTTTTTGTCCTAGTTCTGTAAAAAATGCCATTGGTAATTTGATAGTGATTGTACTGGATCTGTAGATTGCTTTGTGTAGTATAGTCATTTTCACACTATTGATTCTTCCAATCCAAGAACATGGTATATCTCTCCATCTGTTTGTGTCATCTTTGATTTCTTTCATCAGTGTCTTATAGTTTTCTGAGTACAGGTCTTTTACCTCTTTAGGTAGGTTTATTCCTAGATATTTTATCCTCTTTGTTGAAATGGTGAATGGGATTGCTTCCTTAATTTCTCTTTCTGATCTTTCATTGTTAGTGTATAGGAATGCAAGAGATTTCCGTGCATTAATTCTGTATCCTGCAGCTTTACCAAATTCATTGATTAGCTGTAGTAGTTTTCTAGTGGCATCTTTAGGATTCTCTATGTATAGTATCATGTCGTCTGCAGACAGTGACAGTTTTACTGCTTCTTTTCCAATTTGTATTCCTTTTATTTCTTTTTCTTCTCTGCCGTCGCTAGGACTTCCAAAACTATGTTGAATAATAGTGGCGAGAATGGACATCCTTGTCCCGTTCCTGATCTTAGAGGAAATGCTTTCAGTTTTTCACCATTGAGAATGATGTTTGCTATGAGTTTGTCATATATGGCCTTTATTATGTTGAGGTAGGTTCCCTCTATGCCCACTTTCTGGAGAGTTTTTATCATAAATGGATATTG
Organism: Leucopleurus acutus; assembly: GCF_964270905.1. Taxonomy (NCBI): domain Eukaryota; kingdom Metazoa; phylum Chordata; class Mammalia; order Artiodactyla; family Delphinidae; genus Leucopleurus; species Leucopleurus acutus. The sequence continues at coordinate 118,515,068 of NC_139146.1, read as the reverse complement.
AATTTTGTCAAGAGCTTTTTCAGCATCTATTGCGATGATCGTATGGTTTTTATTCTTCAATTTGTTACTGTGGTGTATTGCATTCATTGATTTGCATATATTGAAGAATCTTTGCATCCCTGGGATGAATCCCCCTTGATCATGGTGTGTGATCCTTTTAAAGTGTTGTTGGATTCTGTTTGCTAGTATTTTGTTGAGGATTTTTGCATGTATATTCATCAGTGATATTGGTCTATAATTTTGTTTTTTTTTGTAGTATCTTTGTCTGGTTTTGGTATCAGGGTGATGGTGGGCTCATAGAAGGAGTTTGGGAGTGTTCCTTCCTCTGCAGTGTTTTGGAAGAATTTGAGAAGGATGGGTGTTAGCTCTTCTCTAAATGTTTGGTAGAATTCACCCGTGAAGCCATCTAGTCCTGGAGTTTTGTTTGTTGGAAGATTTTTAATCACAGTTTAAATTTCATTACTTGTGATTGGTCTGCTCATATTTCCTATTTCTTCCTGGTTCAGTCTCAGAAGGTTATACCTTTCTAAGAATTTGTCCATTTCTTCCAGGTTGTCTACTTTATTGGCATAGAGTTGCCTGTTGTAGTCTCTTAGGATGCTTTGTATTTCTGCAGTGTGCATTGGAACTTCTCCTTTTTCATTTCTAATTTTATTGATTTGGGTTCTCTCCCTCTTTTTCTTGATGACTCTGGCTAAAGGTTTATCAATTTTGTTTATCTTCTCAAAGAACCAGCTTTTAGTTTTATTGATCTTTGCCATTGTTTTCTTTGTTCTGTTTCATTTATTTCTGCTTTGATCTTTATGATTTCTTTCCTTCTACTGACTTTGGGGTTTGTTTGTTCCACTCTCTCTAGTTCCTGTAAGTGTAAGGTTAGATTTTTTATTTGAGCTTTTTCTTGTTTCTTGAGGTAGGATTGTATTGCTATAAACTTCCCTCTGAGAACTTTTGCTGCATCCCATAGGTTTTGGATCATCGTTTTTCATTGTCATTTGTCTCTAGGTAGTTTTTGAGTTCCTCTTTGACTTCTTCAGTGATCTCTTGTTTATTTTTTAACGTATTGTTTAGCCTCCTTGTGTTTGTGGGGGTTTTTTGTTTTTGTGTTTGTTTTTGTTTTTTTGCGGTACATGGGCCTCTCACTGTTGTGGCCTCTCCCATTGTGGAGCACAGGCTCTGGATGCGCAGGCCCAGCGGCCATGGCTTACGGACCCAGCCACTCCACGGCATGTGGGATCCTCCCAGACCGGGGCACGAACCCATGTCCCCTGCATTGTCAGGCAGACTGTCAACCACTGCACTACCAGGGAAGCCTGTGTTTGTGTTTTTTATGTTTTTTTTCCTGTAATTGATTTCTAGTCTCATAGCATTGTCATCAGAAACGATGCTTGATATGATTTCAATTTTCTTAAATTTACTGAGACTTGATTTGTGACCCAAGATGTGATTTATGCTGGAGAATGTTCCATGTGCACTTCAGAAGAAAGTGTAATCTGCTGCTTTCAGGTGGGATGTCCTATAAATATCAATTAAATCTATATGGTCTGTTGTGTCATTTAAAGCTTGTGTTTCCTTATTAATTTTTTGTCTGGATGATCTGTCCATTTGTGTAAGTCAGTTGTTAAAGTCCCCCACTATTACTGTGTTACTGTCGATTTCCTCTTGTATAGCTGTTAGCGTTTGCCTTATGTATTGAGATGCTTCTATTGTGGGTGCATATATATTTATAATTGTTATATCTTCTTCTTGGATTGATCCTTGATCATTATGCAGTGTCCTTCCTTGTCTCTTGTAACAGTCTTTATTTTAAAGTCTATTTTATCTGATATGAGTATTACTACTACAGCTTTCTTTTGATTTCCATTTGCATGGAATATCTTTCTCCATCTCCTCACTTTCAGTCTGAATGTGTCCCTAGGTCTGAAGTGGGTCTCTTATAGACTATATATATATATATATATATATGGGTCTTGTTTTTGTATCCATTCAGCGAGCCTGTGTCTTTTGGTTTGAGCATTTAATCCATTCACATTTAAGGTAATTATCAATATGTACGTTCTTATTACCATTTTCTTAATTGTTTTGGGTTTGTTTTTGTAGGTCGTTTTCTTCTCTTGTGTTTCCCACTTAGAGAAGTCCCTTTAGCATTTGTTGTAGAGCTGGTTTCGTGGTGCTGAATTCTCTTAGCTTTTGCTTGTCTGTAAAGCTGTTGATTTCTCCGTCGAATCTGACCGAGATCCTTGTCGGGTACGATATTTTTTGTAGGTTCTCCATTTTCACCACTTTAAATATATCGTGCCACTCCCTTGTGGCTTGTAGAGTTTCTGCTGAGAAATCAGCTGTTAACCTTATGGGGGTTCCCTTGTATATTATTTGTCATTTTTTCCTTGTTGCTTTTAATAATTTTTCTTTGTCTTTAATTTTTGTTTGATTACTATGTGTCTTGGTGTGTTTCTCCTTGGCTTTATCCTGCCTGGGACTGTCTGTGCTTCCTGGACTTGGGTGGCTATTTCCTTTCCCATGTTAGGGAAGTTTTCGACTATAATCTCTTCAAATATTTTCTCTGGTCCTTTCTCTCTGTCTTCTCCTTCTGGGACTCCTGTAATGCAAACGTTGGTGTGTTTAATGTTGTCCCATAGGTGGGTTTTTTTTGTTTGTTTGTTTGTTTTTTGGCGGTACGCGGGCCTCTCACTGCTGTGGCCTCTCCTGTTGCAGAGCACAGGCTCCGGACGCGCAGGCTCAGCGGCCATGGCTCACGGGCCCAGCCGCTCCGCGGCATGTGGGATCTTCCCGGACCGGGTCACGAACCCGTGTCCCCTGCATTGGCAGGCGGACTCTCAACCACTGTACCACCAGGGAAGCCCCCCCATAGGTGTTTTAGGCTGTCTTCATTTCTTTTCATTCTTCTTCTCTGTATTCTGTTCCATGGCACTGATTTCCAACATCCTGATTTCTAGGTCACTTATCTGTTCTTCTGCCTCAGTTATTCTGCTATTGATTCCTTCTAGTGTATTCTTCATTTCAGTCATTGTATTGTTCATCTCTATTTGCTTGTTCTTTAATTCTTGTAGGTCTTTGTTAAACATTTCTTACATCTTCTCGATCTTTGCCTCCATTCTTTTTCCAAGGTCTTGGATCATCTTCACTATCATTATTCTGAATTCTTTTTCTGGAAGGTTGCCTATCTCTGCTTCATTTAGTTGTTTTTCTGGGGTTTTATCTTGTTCCTGCATCTGGTACATAGTCCTCTGTCTTTCCATTTTTTCTGTCTTTTTGTGAATGTGGTTTTTCTTCCACAGGCTGTAGGATTGTAGTTCTTCTTTCTTCTGCCGTCAGCCCTCTGGGGTGCATGTATCTTTTTGAATTATGGTCTTCTCCAGGTGTATGCCCAGGAGTGGGATTGCTGGGTCATATGTTAGTTCTATTTTTAGTTTTTTATGGAATCTCCATACTCTTCTCCATAGTGGCTGTGTCAGTTTACATTCCCACCAACAGTGTAAGGGCATTCCCTTTTCTCCACACCCTCTCCAGCATTTATTGTTTGTAGATTTTTTGTTGACAGCCATTCTGACCAGTGTGAGGTGATACCTCATTGTAGTTTCGATTTTCATTTCTCTAATAATTAGTGATGTTGAGATCTTTTCATGTGTTTGTTGGCCATTTGTATTTCTTCTTTGGAGTAATGTCTATTTAGGTCTTCTGCCCATTTTTTGATTGGGTTGTTGTTTTGATATTGAACTGCATGAGCTGTTTGTATATTTTGGAGATTAATCCGTTGTCAGTTTCTTCATTGGCAAATATTTTCTCCCATTTTAAGGGTTGTCTTTTCATCTGTTTATGGTTCCCTTTTCTGTGCAAAAGGTTTTAAGTTTAATTAGGTCTCATTTGTTTATTTTTATTTTTATTTTCATTACTGTAGGAGGTGGGTCAAAAAAGATCTTGCCACAATTTATGTCAACGAGTGTTTTGCCTGTGTTTTCCTCTAAGAGTTTTATAGTGTCCGGTCTTACATTTAGGTCTTTAAACCATTTTGAGTTTATTTTTGTGTATGGTGTTAGGGAGTGTTCTAATTTCATTATTTTGCCTGTAGCTGTCTAGGTTTCACACAGGCATGTTTTTAACATGGTGTGCTTAAGAAGAAAAGCCATGTTACTCAGCTCTCTCAAAGCTCTTGAAAACTGGCCAGATTCCAGTCTTTTGGGAAACCACCACCACAACTATAACAGCACCAACAACTTTTCAGTGTCCCCTATAGCTTCAGATAGGTGGTATTTTCCATTCTCCATAGATGGAGTAACTGGAGGGCCCTGAGAGATTCAGCAGTTGTCTGAAATCTCCCAACAAACTGAAAATGGAGCCCCAGATGACAGCCAAGTTTCCTGCCCTGAAAGTGAAGAGAGTGACCTAAAAAATAGGATTAGATTTGAAAGAGCATATATACTTTCCAGGGGCTTATCTTAACTGTGTCTCCTCTCTGACCGTCTTTGAGTTTACCCATCATAAGTAATAGCATGACCTCTTCCTCAAGTTATTCAAAAATGCATTTGTTCTCCATAATAGAGAGAGAATCTCCAGCCAAATTATATTCTAATGTATCATAGACTTGAACCCAGGGACCATTATTGCATTGCTGACTAGGTGGCTTATGAATACATTATTATTCTGCTAAGGTTTGTGTCAGCTTTCTGAAGAGGCAAATTACCCAGCTTGTCTCCAATACTGTTATGTTTATGGACTTTTTGGGGGGACGGGAAAAAATAAAAAGGGGAACAAGAATGAGTACTTGGGTATAATCTGCTCTTGTGACTGGATAAGTGTTAGCAGTCCTATGAGCCTTCATTCCTGCATGAATAGATATAGTTGTGCTGAAAGTGGGTATGTCTCTGACACAGGAGTCCCTAACCCCTGGCCATGGACCAGTACCAGTCCGCAACCTGTTAGGAACAAGACCACACAGCAGGAGGTGAGTGGTGGGCGAGCAAGCAAAGCTTCATCTGCCTTTCCCTATCACTCGCATTACTGCCTGAACATCCCACTTCCCTCCCCCTGTCTGTGGAAAAATTGTCTTCCACAAAACCGGTCCCTGCTGCCTAAATGTTGGGGACCGCCATTCTGACAGAACTGTATGTTTCCAGTTGGGGAGGGTGTTGTAGGGTGTAGAAGGGCCAAAGAAACACAAGGGGGTAAGTATTTTAAATACCTGAGGTAAAAGACCTATACTCTGAAAACTATAAGACATTCATGAAGGAAATTTAAGATACAAAGAAATGGAAAGATAGCCTGTGCTCTTGGATTGGAAGAATTAATATTGTCAAAATTACCATATTATACCCAAAGCAATCTACAGATTTAATGCAATACTTATCAACATACCCATGACATTTTTCACAGAATTAGAACAAATAATCCTGAAATTTATATGGAACAACAAAAGACCCCAAACTACCAAAGCAGTTCTGAGAAAAAAAAGAACAAAATGGGTGGTATCACCCTCCCTCACTTCAGACTATACTACAAACTACAGTAATTAAAGGAGCATGGTGTTGGCACAAAAAGAGACACATAGATCAATGGAACTGAACAGAGAGCCCAGAAATAAACCTGCCCACATGTTGTCAATTAATCTATGACAAAGGAGACAAGAATATACGGTGGAGAAAAGATAGTCTCTTCAATAAGTGGTGCTGGGAAAACTGGACAGCTACACTTAAAAGAATGAGAGGAGAAGACTTTCTCACACCATATACAAAAATAAACTCAAAATGGATTAAAGACCTAAATGTAAGACACCAAACCATAAAATTCCTAGAAGAAAACATAGGCAGAGCATTCTTTGACATAAATCATAACAATATTTTTTTGGATTTATCTCCTAAGTCAAAGGAAATAAAAGCAAAAATAAACAAATGGGACCTAATTATACTTGGAAGCTTTTGCACAGTGAAGGAAACCATCGACAAAATGAAAAGACAACCTATGGAGTGGGAGAAAATATTTGCAAATTATACGACGAATAAATGGCTAATATCCAAAGTATATAAATAGCTCATACAACTCAACATCAAAAAAACCCCAAACAACCTGATTAAAAATTGGGCAGAAGACCTAAATAAACATTTTTCCAAAGAAGACATACAGATGGCCAACAGACACATGAAAAGATGCTCAACATGGCTAATTATCAGAGAAATGCAAATCAAAATCACAGTGATATATCACCTCACACCTGTCAGAATGACTGTTGTCAAAAAGACCACAAATGACAAATGTTGGCAACACTGTGGAAAAGGGGAACCCTGTACACTGTTTGTGGGAATGTAAATTGGGGTAGGCACTGTGGAAAACAGTATGGAGTTTCCTCAAAAGACTAAAAATAGAACTACCATGTGACCCAGAAATTCTACTCCTAGGTATATCTCTGGAAAAAATGAAAATACTAATTGGAAAAGGAACATGCACCCCAATGTTCACAGCAGTGTTATTTATAATTGCCAAGATATAGAAGCAACCTAAGTGTCCATCAATAGATGAATGGATAAGGAAGATGTGGTATAGATATATAATGGAATATTAACCACAAAAAAGAATGGAATTCTGCCATTTGCAGCAGTGGGGATGGACCTAGAGAATATAATGCTTGGAGAAATAAGTCAAACAGAGAAAGACAAATACCGTATGATATCACTTATATGTGGAATCTAAAAAAACCCACATGAATAGAGATGGACATATGTAGCAAAACAGAAACAGACTCACAGATATAGAAAACAAACTAGTGGTTATCAGTGGGGAGAGGGAAGGGGGAGGGGCAAAGTAGGGTTATGGAATTAAGAGATACAAACTACTATGTATAAAACTGATAAGCAGCAAGGATATATTGTACAGCACAGGAAATTACAGCCATTATTTTGTAATAATTTATAATGGAGCATAATCTGTTAAAATACTGAACACTATGCTGTACATCTGAAACTAATATAATATTGTAAGTCAACTATACTTCAATTTAAATAAATAAATAAATACATAAATAAATTCTGAGTTTCCAAGTTTCCCCTGGCCTGAAGGAGTTGTCAGTTATCTACCCAGTGACTTGGACATAGAGAGGAGTCCACAATGCTTGATACTCCAGACCCTTTTTTATATGGAGAAAACAAACACTAAAAATTATTCTTCCATTTTAATGTGAAAGTCTGGATTCAAGATTCCTAGAAGAGGCAATCCAAGGAAAGCACAAAATGACTTACTGGTGAGAAATATCTTCTTCCACTAGAACTGGCTGAAGCCAGTCAGTAAGTGAAGCCAACAAATCAAGTAGTGAATGATGCATTGTAGTTACCCATGCTATGCTAAATCACCTATCACCATAGCATCTGGATCCTTCGCCAGTGAATCTGCATTAGCCAGACCCCAGACACTAAATTACTAATGTAATGCATTAAATGGTCCCCTAGTGGCTGCACAGAGGGAGTGTTCCTTCCCAAATACCCTCTTAGTGTCAAGGAGGACTAAGAAAGGGGTGGGGATGGCAGATGGAATCCAATTTGCTATTGGACAGAAGCCTCACATAATCCCTTGCCAGCTTGGCAATGCCATCATTTGGGATCCATGAGTCCTCAGGCATAGGTCCTAGAGCAGTTTTCATCCATGGGGAGGAAACTTGGTAGGCCTAGGGAAAATGCTTTTCTTTACCTGGAGGCCAGAGTGGCTGGATTGGGTATTTACAATGCCTGAGTTTTCTAGATTACCCCTCAGTCCTGCCTAGTAGTCCATTTTGGCTGTGTAGACCCTGCCTGTATGAAACTAAGAGGAAAATCTGCTTCCCCACCAATGCTGTTCTAGCCAACTTCTCTCTTTACATGTGAATTTGGCCCCTTGGGGCCTTGTGTATTCATGGCAAGGTGAATGTCACTTTGATAGGGAGAATGTGATGTCCTTGTCCAATAACTTTGGAAACATCCCTGTGCCAACTTCCCTGTGGAAAGCAATAGTTTATTACCAACCAATTAGGAAGGATGAGCGTTGTATCTTCATGAAGGATGATAGATGGTTAGAAGAGGTAACTGGAAGGAGAACAAGAAAAGGCATAAACTGTTTCTTTTCTTTTTGTTTCTTCTTTGCCAAGTTGAAGGTTCATGTTGAAAAGGCAGGGCAGTGGGCAGATCACCCGGCTGGGTGATTGGAGACATTCATTTGAATCTCTTCCTGACGTGGGCTTGCCGGGTGACTCTGAACTAGCTCCCTAACCATTCTGGGTTTCCTCCTAGGGAACATTGGAGGGTTGACTTCATGTGTCTAGAAAGTTCCTCCAAGGTCAGTTATTTCATCATCTATCTAAGCCTTTTCTGTCTCATGGCTCTCACACCTGGAAGGACATGTTCATTTGATCACTTCAGTTATTCATTTGTTCAAACGACAACAGGTGTTAAATCCTTTCCCTTCAGTTGCAGCTTCTTGAAAGTGGTCCACAGTCATTGCCTTAATCTTCTTTTTTTTAAAAAAAAATTTTATTGGAGTGTAGCTGCTTTACCGTGTTGTGTTAGTTTCTACTGTACAGCAAAGTGAATCAGCTATATGTATACATATATCCCTTCTTTTTTGGATTTCCTTCCCATTTAGGTCACCACAGAGCACTGAGTAGAGTTCCCTGTGCTATACAGTAGGTTCTCATTAGTTATCTATTTTATATATAGTATCAATAGTGTATATATTTCAATCCCCATCTCCCAATTCATCTCACCCCCCCTTCCCCGGTATCCATATGTTTGTTTTCTATGTCTATGTCTCTATTTCTGCTTTGTAAATAAGATCGTCTATACCATTTTTTTTCAGATTCCACATATATGTGTTAATATATGATATTTGTTTTTCTCTTTCTGACTTTCTTCACTCTGTATGACAGCCTCTAGGATCCATATATACAATGGAATTTTACTCAGCCATAAAAATGAATGAAATTGGGTCATTTGTAGAGATGTGGAGGGACCTGCCTTAATCTTCTTAAGGCTTTTGGAGGCGTTAGCTTTTCACAGTGGCTACCCTGCCTCTGCGAAGCTCCTGAATCTGCTCTCCACCAGCCAATGTCTTTTTCTCATCCTTTCTCAACTTCCTCTGACCCTGGCACATTTGACATGGTTGACCACATCCTCCTTCAAGAAACAGCTTCCTTGCTTTGGCTCCTCTGTGATGCCCATGATACCACTCCTTTCCTTCTTCTCTCATTGCTTTGCCTCAGACTCCTTCAGTGCTTCTCCTCTGTAATCCCATTCTTGGAGCTTTCCTCTTGTTTCTTGTCATGATTTCCTCAGCAGTATCACATCCTTCACTGTCTTCAGTTCCTATCTTAATGCAGCTGACTCTCATATCTATGACTCTGCTCCAGAATCTTCTCCTGGGCTTTAGAATCATCCAGTCAGCCATGGCCTAGATATTCCATTTGGATATTTCACCAAACACCCCCAGTCAACACGTCTGGACCATGTTTATTTTCTTGCTTCTGAAACCAGCTGCTGTAAATGACATCTGATTCCTCTAAAAAGTGCCAGCTTCTTTTAATGCCCAGATCAGAATGCTCGGTCTTTAATTGTTTTGGCTCCATTACTCTAGCACATCTAAAAAGTTACTAAATCCTGCAGATTCCACCAGCCAATTGACACTCATATGTCCCCTTCTCTCCATTTATACTTCCCCCTCAGTTCCTTTTCATTTAGTCAGCCAGAAAATATTAACTGATTCCTAGGTGAAAGGGACTGCATTACATGCTGTGAGAGAGAGAAAATGTAGAAGATATGACATTTCCCCTTTAAGAGTAAGAATCTAGGAGAGGTTTCATAAATTAACTCCAAAGAAAGGTAGATATGACCTAGCACTGGGCATATTTGATGAATATTGGCTGAATCAACAAGTAAATAATTTTTGGTAGAACTTCTTGAAAAAGAAAGAAAGGTAGAAAGGGCTAGGTGGCAGAAGAGAAAAAAATACAGTAGATGGGAGTTTGTAATAGCTACAAAATACATTTTTGTTAAATTTAATTTGTCCCAAATTCTGTCTATGTTTATATTCCCAAATAGTCTAAATATACATTTTTTTGGTCTGAACTACATTTGTAGTTCTCATTTCTTCCATCATTCTGCGTGCTTCAGGCAAGTCAGGTATTTATCTCATGTCCCGCTTTCAGCATTTGTAGTCTCCGACAGCTCTCCACGTAGTTGAAGTCTTATTTTCAGGAGTTTTGTGTGTCATTACAGGAGCATCATACCTTTGCCTGGCCAGGGGAACTGCTGGATACTCTCAGATCAACATCAGTTTATTTCATTCCCATTTATTCTCAGCTAAGTACTCTATATGATCAACAAACAGTTTACACACCTGTTATGTGGTCTGGTGGTATAGGTTGGGTATATACTGTTGAATGGGACCTGCTCCCACCCTCAAGATTCTCATATTCTAGTAAAAGAGTTAGACAAGTAAATGAATAATTTTAATTCAGTATGGTACCATGCTACAATAACTCTGATAGTGAACATTTATTGAGAACTAAATATGTCTAATGTACTGTTCTAGATTTCTTACATATAGTAACTCACTTAATCCTCACTGTACTATAGGAGATCATTATTGTGATTTTCCCGTTTTACAGAAGAGGAAGCTGAGGTATAATTGTGGAAGGGTCAAGAGTCAAAAGCAGGCAGTCTAACTCCTGAGCCCACACTCAACCACTACTGTAGACAGCCTTCTTGTGTTCTGGTAGCACATAACAAAGCAGGATTGGTAATTTCAATAAAGAAGACTAGTTTCATGGTGTTTTAACTGTCTTGAGAAAAATGAGTAGGGTTTTAACAGAGAAAGAAAGAAAGGATGGCACTACTTGCCAATGAAAGTCTTGAAGGGCCTGCTGTTTAGAAGATCCAGCAAGTAGCTCAGATATTTTTGTGGAAGATGAGTCTGGCAAGGGCTAAGGATGGAACACTCACATTTAAAGAATGGAGGAAGAGGAGCAATAATGGAGAACCTGTTATCACAGGTTATCAAATAAATAACCTTCAGTAGATTATAGGCTTTTTTTGTTTGTTTGTTTGTTTTTTTCTGCAGTAGGAGGGCCTCTCACTGTTGTGGCCTCTCCCATTGTGGAGCACAGGCTCTGGACGTGCAAGCTCAGTGGCCATGGCTCACGGGTCCAGCCGCTCCGCGGCATGTGGGATCTTCCCGGACCGGGGCACGAACCCGTGTCCCCTGCATTGGCAGGCGGACTCTCAACCACTGCGCCACCAGCGAAGCCCAGTAGATTGTAGCTTTGACATTGAGGTGGAAAGGGCACCCGGTAGATTCTTGGGCCTCTTGGGGTACCTGCTTGCTCTGTTGCCACCGAATTGTATTGGGCAAATTACTGGTTATATCTGGAATTGCTCCTTTTATGTCAATAATGAAATGATTAAATAAGTCTCTTCAAATTAACATTTTAAGATGCTTGGATCTCCTTTTAACTCACAGAAATAACCAGCGTTAGACAGCTGATGGCCACTGTTTAATCTTTTGTCCTCCATGACATGGGGAAGTGATTTCTTACTCCACTTCAGCCTGATGATCCAAACAATTCGCATCCTGTCAACGAAGAAAACATTTTAAGTTTTGTGCTCTAAATTTTCTTCATTTCAACAGAGGCCAATTTTTTATCACACCCTATCAAGGGTACATACTATCAACATGAATTAGGACTGTTGTTGTTAACTTTGGTTAGCTGACTGATGTAGTGTTTGTCAGTTTTCTCCACTGGAAAATTACTCCTTTTACCCCCTTTCCATACTGTACATTTTGGAAAGAAGTCACTATGTGTAGCCTACATAAGGAGTGATAGTATGCCCTGCTTCCTTAAGGGTGGATTATCTATGTAATTTATTTGGAATTCTGCAGTGGAGATTTGTCTCGCTCCCATTTATTAATTTATTTAGTCATTATTTATGTCACCATGGACTCATGGATGTTTGCTTACTAATTTGTGCTATAATTCAATACTACTTTATTTGTTGTGTTCAATTTGTTCCAGTTTTGGCCATTGGGAGCTCTTTTGGTTGCTCCTAGGCTCCTTTATTTTGCCAGAAAAAATTGTAACTATTTAAATTTTGACTGGCCATATCTTAATGTACTCCTAACAACATTAACATTTTAAAAACGTATCTTCACCACTTTAGTAAGAAAAAGTTACCTGTCTTTCTTATCTATTGCTGTGAAACAAAACACCCCAAAACTTAGTTGGCTTAAAACAACATGGCTTATTCTTTCTCATAATCCTGTAGGCTGGTTGGACTCAGCTGGGTAGTTCATCTGCTCATGTGGTATCACCCGGGGTCACTCACATAGGTACTGTGCTCCTTTGACATATTCCCTTGTGTGTGTGTGAGTGGGAGAGCACTTTCTTACTTTCTGGCTCTACGAGATGTTCCAAGATCTTGTATGTTTCCTGTCCCAGTCCTAGAATCAGCCACCTCTCTCTAAGAAGCACTACTCTCTTTCATTGGAGAATGGTATTATCAATAGAAACCAAGATCTGGGCATTAGGTATGCTTGTTGCTACAGGGGTATCATTTCTTTTGGACCTTTTCAGCTGACGTAGAAATTAATTTGATTTAAAGCACTGTAGTGGGTTGCATAGTGTCCCCTCAAAATTCATGTCCACCCACCAGAAACCTCGGAATATGATCTTACTTGGAAATAGGGTCTTTGCAGATGTAATTAAGATAAGAATGGGGATGATTGAATTAGATGCAATGAGAGTGTCCTTATAAGAGACAGAAAGGGACACACAGGAGCACAGAGAAGAAGACCATATGAGGAGATCAGGGATATTGCTACCACAAGCCAAGGATTCCTAGAAGCAAGGAAGGATTCTCCGCTAAAGACTTCGGAGTGAATGCAGCCCTACAGATACCTTGATTTTGGACTTCTGGACTCCAGAACTGTGAGAGAATACATTTCTGTTGTTTTAATTCATTGAGTTTGTGGTACTTTATTATGATAGCCCTAGAAAACTAACACAGGCAGGGTGAAGATAATGTCTCTGTCCTTCTCCAAGCCTGCATGCAGCAGAGAACTCTGTGTTGGGCAGCAGAAGAGAAGGAGGCAGAGGCGATGTGTTGGAAGTAATGATGCAGTGTGCTTATAGACTAGGAAAGGCTGGTTGGTACCATCCTTCTTCCCTGAGAGTGTGGGGTCTAGGCTTCCCAAGGCCAGGCAAAGTGAACAGTGAGAAATTGCGTTGTTATGGTCTCTCTATGTACCTTCATATACTCTACTAGGTTCTGATTCTGAGTGGTGAGGGAGGTGGGAGAGTAACATTCACTGAGTGTCTACCACATGTTAGGTACTGTACCCGCACGATCTCATTTCATCCTAACAAGAACCCTGTTAGCGCCTGTAAAGCAGGCACTGTTATTACCCTGTTTTACAGATGAGAAAATGGAGAGTCAGAAGTTAAGCAACTTGCCCAGAATTATACGTAGTTATATTGTGAAGCTGGAATCAAAACTCAAGTAGAGTCACCTTTAATTCCTATGATGCTCTTCCACTACACTACCCTGAGTTTCAACACTCTTTTTTTTTTGGCTTTAGCTTGACAATCACTCGATCAGAATTACTTTTCAAGTTTTTCCTTTAGGGATGCTACTGTGCTTTCATCAGTGGATAGGATTTAAAATATTTTATTTTACAAATAATACATATTAATTACTGAGAAAAATAAGTAAGTCACAAAGGTTCTAAGCAAATACTTTTAAACATACCACCCAGAGAGGATAAAACTTCATAAATACTAAATGTGATTTTATGTGATTAAACTATACATTTTGATTTGTATTCTGCTCTTTAAAATTTCTTTTCACTTAAAAAGCTCACGAATGTTTGACGTGCCTTTTTCCTTCCCTTTCGTTTTCATTATCTTTTGCCACCACTTTGGCTTGGATCTTTATTGACTTTTAAAGGACAGCCTCAAAATGCCTTCACTGGTCTTCCCATTGCTTTTCCTTGCTTGATTCATTCCATGTGACTTCTCTGATCAGACAAACAAAGCAACACACACACACACACACACACACACACACACACACTCCCAAATCTGAGAAACACTATTCATGATCTGGCCCCATATGCTTTTTCAGCCCCATTTCTCATTTCCTTGTGTGCATGTACCTTGGCCATATTGGATTATTTTCTGTGTATTGGATGTGCCATGTCCCCCGCTTTGTTTATGTTGTTTATTTTGTGAAGGGTATGTCCTTTCCTTCATCTCCACCCATAAAAACTCTTTCAGGTTCAGCTCAAAGGCTACCTTGTCAATCATCTCTCTCCTTGCTTTACTCTTACGTTCTTTATCCGGAGGCAATATTATATGTCCTAGGTTAAAAGTTCCTTAAGGGCTGTACTCTGCCTTCATCATCTTTGTATCTCCTGAGCATTACTTTCGTGTCTTGTTCAAAGTTTGCTTGAATACATGAGGTAGATAGAGAGATGATATAGATAGATGATACAGATGGATAGATAGATAGATAGATAGATAAAGGGAGCATTGATGATGCATACAAAATTTACTTAATGCTGAAACTTCACAAAAACCAATAATACCATAACCCTAGCCCTCACTGCATTTTTAAGTGTAAGGTAATTAAGCAAGCCAAAGAGAATGCTAATACCACTCAGTTAAATTTTCTTGCAGTTATTTCTGTCTTTAGATTTAAAAGAATCTGACTTGATTCTTAAGCTGGCATTAGGATGACTTGGATATTATGACATAATAATACCCAGAGAAAGCAGGAAAACAGAAATATTCATGTTGATTTAAATTTAAATATAAATTTATAATGACTGAAAATGTTTCAATAGAAGATACAATAGGAGATGCAATAGAAGATAAAGGCATATTATGTCACTTTAATTTGGCTTTTGAGAAAGATTGGGAGGTGACTGAGGAATTAAGAAACAGAATATAACCACAATAGACTCATGTCGTTTCGGGGAAAGCTTGTACCCAGCATGGAGCTGCACTGGATCTCAATTCAGAGAAGCTTAGGGCTCCTGTAGTGTTCCCTTTTCAAAGCCCTGTGCAAACATGAATGAAGTTAATCTAATTAACTTATTAGCTTTTTAAGCTAGTGGTACCAATTAGTCACCGCATCAGACTCTGGCTCAGTCTCATCACACAGCGCTTAGCTATAAAGGGGCTTTCATCAGAACCCCCAGGAGTGCTCGCATGGCATTTGCGTGTGTTTTCCAGAGAAGAGCAAAAAGAACCATGTGTGAGGCAATTACGGGAACCCTCTCTGGGAAAACCTTAATCACAGGGACCATTCTCTTCACCTCTTCCTAAAAAGGGAATCACATGTTAGGTTTCATTCGTGGAAGTATGAACCCTTTCCTTAACCTGAGTCTGGAGAGTGATTATAAATCTTAGACTTGAATTCCTGGATGTCCACAGCAGAGAAAGCCCCACCAGCAACAGGGAATCATGGAAGGTCTGGCAGTTTGGGTGGTATTTTTCTAAAGAGGGAGAAAAGGGGATTCAAGCAGAGTGCAATGAGAATAGTGATCCCAAAATACAGCCCTGAAGGAAGACTTCCAGAGAGACAATGGGGAGGGAATAAATAAAAAGAAAGTTATAAATTCATCTATTTGCTCTTCCCTGACCCTTGCTTTTACTCCTCTTCACTGCAACTACCCTGGGAAAGGCACAATACTTTCCCCTGTCACAATATTGAGAAAAATTGAAACGCGGAAGAAAGACCACCAGATGCTTTATTGTCTTAGACGTTTCCACATAATTAGCTGGGGATAAAGGGCCTCTGCATGGTTTCATTGCATTGAATGAACTTGGATATTGCTACACAGTAGTGTGTTTTATGATTCATGCTCTGTTATCCTGTGGCTTTTTGAAAACTGCCAGCTACTTCATCACTGCCGGCCAAGCCTGGGCCCACCACTTAAAATGCAGCAATGCAAAGTTAACTGTGCATGACAGATGTCCATGAAATTGTTTAACACACACATACACGCTCACACAGAGCACAAAGCTGGCTCTGGCCCTCTTACGAGTCCTGCTGTCTCAATGTCCTTATTAAACATAAATAAAAGTATAGGGCCAGAGAAGAAAGGAAAATTCATGAAACGACAGAAAAGAGAGCACATTTTGGACTCTGGTAACATCGGCTGCATTTTGAATTTCAAAAGGCCCTTGAAAAAGTTAAAAATAATGAAGTCATTAGAAGAGTAAAGGACTGCGGTACTTGGGGTTAGGTTAGGATACTGGGTATTTGAGGTCATCTTCTTTTCTCTCTGAACTGGTATCACCCAAGTACTACTCTGTCTCCTCTCTTTAGTCTCCAATCCTGTATGCCCTGGGGAGCAGTTTCTTAGTATGGCCTTTCATGTCTTTTACATCTCGATGTCCTCTGTCCTAACTCTCCCATCCTTTAAGTCCCATGTATCTTGTATTTTAACTTTCCTGCACATCCCCCTATTCAATATACCAGGTCCTTTCACTTTTCTTGGGCAGTTACTTGTTCTCCACTCTACTTCTGTACAACGATTTTTATATCGTGATATATATTGAATTGTGACATTTGATATAAGTGCCTCTCTCTCTTACCAGATTTGAAGCTCTCTGAGTGCAGGCGTTGTGACTTACTCATGTATGTATATCAGAGCTCATTGTAGCAGCTGACATACAATAGATATTGAACCAACATCTAGTGGACAGCGAGGGTGAGTGGGAGCCAAGTACAGACATTACCAGAGGAGGTGGGTGAAATGCAGACTTTCAGGATTTTCCTTCAGTGAGGCTTCCTTCACCTTGATTTGTGTATGTTACTTTTTGGCAGTCACATGTTTCTCAGAAAACCCTGATGAATTAAGTTTCTAAGTAGAAATCACTCAGAGAGCGTAGGGGGTTCAAAGGTACAGGAAAATAGGACTGAGGTGGGTCAGGGTAGAGAAAGTCCCAACTCCAAACAATCCTGTTCCAGGGCAGACTGTGAAAGGACACCCTATTTTGGAGAGTGACATGCAGTGCTCATACGTTTTACCCTTTCTTTCTGAATCACACTTAGCCCACCTTGGGGTTTGTCTTAGTCAGCTTGAGCTGTCCTAACAAAATACCACAGCAGAAGTTTATTTCTCACAGTTATGGAGGTTGTTAGTTCAAGATCAAGACATCAACAAGGTAGGTTTCGTTATGAGACCTCTTGGCTTGTAGGTGGCCGCCATCTTACTGTGTGCTCACATTATTTCTTTTTTGTGTGTGTGGAGAGACAGAGCTCATTCTCTGGTGTCTCTTCTTATAAGAACACTAATCCTATTGGATGAGGGCTCCACCCTTATGACCTCATTTAACCTTAATTCCTTCCTTAGAGGCCCCGTTTCCAAATACAGCCACACTGAGGATTAGGGCTTCAAAATATAAATGTGGCAGGGGGACACAAATATTCAGTCCATAACAGGGTATCTGTAGTAAAGTTGCTGTTAAAGTTTTTGGCTAATTAAATAAAGCTCCACGTAGAATATCATGTATCATCCAGGGATCGGCGGGGCATGAAGACTTCCTTCAGTATTTCTAAAGTTATACCTGATAGACTACATGTAGTCTGGCCTGACTCTATCTTGGCATTTCCCACCTTGTACTTTCTTTTCTTCCCCATTCCCAGGGCAGGATTCTCCTGCCACTCACAATTCCCTGCAGAGAAGCAAAAGCTGGCTCACTTTCAGAGAACAACTGTGACTCAGATCTTCATGTTTTCCACCTCTGTTCCTTACACCTCATTATCTCTCTTTTTTTTTTTTTTTTTTGGTATGCGGGCCTTTCACTGTCGTGGCCTCTCCCGTTGTGGAGCACAGGCTCCGGCCATGCAGGCTCAGCGGCCACGGCTCACGGGCCCAGCCACTCCGCAGCATGTGGGATCTTCCCAGACCGGGGCACGAACCCGTGTCCCCTGCATCGACAGGCAGACTCTCAACCACTGCACCACCAGGGAAGCCCCACCTCATTCTCTTGATCAAAATTTACCCATCCTTTGTTTCCTTCAGTTGGGAGCATCTGTTCCTCACCCATGTGATTATTGGTGGAAGTGGATGCTAAAACTTCATGTTTTAATGTACCCTAGGAGTTACAAATTTGCATTTTGTTATGTCCTTTTGGAGATAGTAGATTATAACTCTCTCTAGAGGAGGGACTCCAATCATGGAAATCTTAAGCACCAGAACAGGCCTGTGTATGAGTTCATTAGAGATGGGAGACAGAGGAGAACTGCCCCAGTAGGTGGCCTTCTCCTGTGTCCACACATGGGAATCTGCTCTTTTCTAAAACTCTTTGGCATTCACAACCAACAACAATCAAAAAAATGCCCGCATAGAAAAAGGCAAAGACGTAATCATGGTGCTGGAATAGAAACATGGGAAAATATAAGTATAGATATAATGGACTATAAAGAAGTTACCTTTCAGAATCTCTACTTCTTTGAAATAGAAAAACAAAGAACTCTGTAGAGATAAAATGGGAAAACTTCAGTGGAATTTTCGTCATGAGGATTTTGAGTTTTCATTCTCCATTTTCCCTCCCTCTTTTCCTTAACTTATGACATTAATGAGAAAGGCAACTTCCCCTCAGCTGGCTGGCGGCCAGCAGTCAGGCCCAATTCAATTGGTGGGGCTCTGCGCGATGGGACGCGTAGCCCCAGCTCCCCTCCTTCCTGAAAGCTGGGTTTCAGCAAAGCTTTGCAAGGGAGTTTGGTCTTTTGTGCTGCAGCAGGCTAATCCATGGTTTACAAAGAGCCTCTTGATAAATCAGAACACTCCTGTACCCAAGAGCCTCAACTCAGACAGGAGGGGCTCATGGACAACCTCCCCCCAATTCCAAGAGCTTAATTTTTATACTTTTGTTGACATGTTTCTTTATGTTTATATATTGTTGTTCTTTATGAGAGGTTAGTGTCTCCAAAAAGTGAATATGCTTCCTATATTGGCCTTTTAGTCTGGAGTAGTATAATGTGCCTTGTAAAGACCTTCCTGGTATGTTTTTAAGATTGTGCACTGAAGGATTATTAATATTTGTATGTAATTAGAAATACCTCAGGATAAAAGAAAAAAAAAGCATCTGAACTCTTTAACTTTCACAATACCCACTCTCCCCCCAACTTAATATATTCCTTATCATTATTAAAGGAATCAGTCTCTCTGTTTCCTTATAAAACCGTTTATCCCTCTGGAGAATCATGAAGTATCTTCCTAGAGTGCCCACTAAATCCTGGGGAGAGAAAAGAAGATGTGTGAGGGCTCCAGATGTGCGTGTGTATGTTTGGGTATATGCTGCGAGTATGTGAGTTGTGTGGGTGTGTGAGTGTGTACTGTGTGTGCGAATCGTGCGTGGTTGTGGGTTGTGTATATTTCGTGCATGCGTGTGTGGGCTGGGTGTGGGTGGGGACTGTGTGAGTGTGTGTCTGTGTGTCCGTGTGGGGACTGTGGGTGGCCTGCTCGACATTTGGGTGGATGTTTCATTCCCACCCCTTTTACTATGACCCTGGTCAGACCACTTTTATGCCCCTGACAGCTTCATGAAGCACAAAACATGGAGCAATACATGGCATGAAATTGGCAACAAAGCCGAGCAAAAGGAGGAACAATTCTCTGGCAGGATGTGTTCACAATATGGCTGATTGGATCTGGAAGCAGATGCCAGCAGCGGGTATTGTCCTGGTGACTGAAAAGACATGACCCCTGAGAAACCGAAGACAAGGAGACTCTCCTCTCGAACCAAGGGGGAGGGGAGAAGAGGTGAAACCAATGAATAAATCAGGCCATGAAAACTGGGGAGAAAAGAAAATGCTAACGAGGACTTTTTATGGGGAAAAGGGGGCAGTTCAGTATGCAATCGCTCCAGCTCCCCGCCTAGCTGAACACTTTCTCAGACAATGGCTTTTTAACAGATGGGAGACCCAGTGAAAGAAGCCAACTTTTGCGCAGTGGAGAATCCCTGTTTGTTTAGTCTGCTGCTGGGCAGGTGTCTGGAGAAAGGCGATCCAGCAGGTTAGGGGCTTCGGTGCCAGTTTAATACAGAGCAGCCAGGATGTCAGAGGCGACTGGTTTTAATGGGGAGGACTGAGCTTCTTAGAATGGTTTGGGAAATTCTGCAGAAATGAGGCAGACTAGAGGCTGCCTTCTGATGTCCAATTCTCCCCCTTCCCCCTCCCCCTCGCTTGCTCCCTCACCTCTCTCTCACCAGCCCTGGGGGCCAAAAACCCTGTTGAAGAGCTGTCCGTCAAGGAAAGGATGAAGGAGGGATGGGAACACTGCAGAGTCTGCATTCTCAAACCAAACGTCCTATTTCCAAACACTTTTAAACCACAAGCTTGATTAGGTGGGTTTAAAAGTGCAATGTAGTCTTACTTTCATCAAACGGGTGCTCTGAAAATTTAAATGTACTAGAGAAGGCTTTGCATTGTCCAACATATTCTAAAGCTGTTTAGACTTGGTCACTGCCCCAAAAGATCTTGGCTTAGCTTCCAGTAGTGTCCAGGCTGGAGGAGTTTGAGGAAGATAAATCAGAGTTTTGCTGTGGAATCTGTGGATCCGCTCTTCCAGCTCTGCAGCCTTGCTCTTCCAGATTCTCAAGAAGGTGAGGTAACATTTGCAGAAGAAAAGCGGGGGTGTTCTGCTTTGTAGAGCGGAAGTATTCAGAAGATTCTCCCTCGTTACAGAGTGTACATATCAGAGGCCAAAAGAATACCCAGGTAGGAACCTGGGGCTTGGTTTCTAACCTTAATTATACCGTGAAGAGCCACTAGTGTACATGTTCAAGGGCAAAATGAAAGACCTGGCTTACGTAGGTGGTAGGGATTTTGTTCCCTTCATCTGTGAGAAGTGAGTTGTGTAAAATGGGAGGACAACCCCACCGATCTCCTTACCCCTTAAATGGCCATTTTCAACCATTTTTTCCTAACTTCATAACAAAGGCATTGTCACGTGGGTCTGTTTTTGCCTCACTCTGAGACATGGTTCACCAGCGTTGGAAGCTTCTAACTGAAGCGGCCCTGGTCACAGGCCTCCACAGGCAGGGCTTGGCCATTTGTAAGACAAAGGCCGTTTTGAAAAGATGGGAGAGAATGGTCATTGGAAATTGTAAAGGAAATAACAAACTTCTCATTACGTGTTAACAATAGAGTTCAATGCTTTATTTCTGTGCAATCTTATGAAATCTATCTTATTTTATAAAAATCTGAAAAAAAGTTAGCTTCCTTTTGCATAAAGGTATCAGTTTGCTATTAATAGCTTTAAAATATGTTGAATGCTTTTGACATGAAAATCACGTACCTCGTTATCATTATTATCAAAAACATTTAGTGAGCATCTCCTATGTACAAAGAGCTGTGTTTGAAGAGTTACAGGGCAGGGCCCTGTCCCAAGGACCTTTGATAGCCTGTCTCAATAAATACTTCATTCTTTCACTTCTTCCTTTGCGGTCGTTCAGATATCACAAAAAGAACATGGCTCAGTGTGTTGGGGTAGTCAAAGGGGCACAAATACTGGGACATTTTGCTGCAATATTTTGTGCATCTCTAAATGCCATCCCTGAATAGCAGCAATGATGATGACAAAATTACAACTGTCATTTATTGGGAACATACAATGTCAAAGCACTGTGCTAAGCGGTTTAAATAATCACTAGATTCTCCCAGCCACTCCAGGAGATTTCTCTCGTATTATTCCCATTTTATACATGGAGTCTGAGCTTAGAGGGTTTGAGAAACTTCTAGTCTTTTAGTAAGAGGCAGATCTTGAATTTAAGCTCAGTCCTGACTTCAAAGCCATATTTCTAATCATTTTGCCCTGTTGTTTATTTCTGCATGGTATACAAAGAAGAATGTATTTATTTGTTTAAAACTTATTTGTTTGATATCTACAATGTGAAAAACAACGTGTGTCAAATTCACAGGCAAGGTTTTAATTAAGAAGCAAATTTCAGGAGGGTCCTGTGCTGAAACACAAAGTGACCAGATCTTTATGTATTTTGTCAAATGTTGGAACCCCAGATGATGAGAGACAGAAACATCAATAACTTTATGTGCCAGTTCACTTATCTATGTCTGCTTAGGAGATGCACAAAATTATTTAGGAAGATTCAAAATATGTGCTCTCACTGTCTCCTTTATCAACAAAACAGTGGCATAGAAGTCTACTTTATTCTTTGGTTATTCTTTTAACAACTACTCAAAAAGATTTAGAGTAAAGGTTATTAGTGGTTGAAATGATTATTGATATGCTGAAATCCTCCATGTAGACCCTGTCATCAAGCAGCAACCTGATTCTGCATGAAAAGAGGGGTTTTCAGTGGAGACGGGAAGTTTCAGGCAGTAGGCGTCATTCCTATTAAGTTCCTCAGTCAGCGGCCTCCCCGTGGTCCCTGCATCTCCCCTGACTTTCAGATTCAGTGTCAACATGATTCAATTTGAATGAAAGAAATATTTAAGATTTTCAGAAGAAAACAGAAATGGCATCTCCTACTAACTCTATTAAATGTTTTTGTGGGATGTAGAGTTCTTAATCACTGCGAACATGAGGGAATACAGGAAGGAAACTAGTGTTCTTGTCTAAATGTCAGTTGAAAGAAGAATGCTCAGGTCAAGTCTCTGTGTTTACCAACCAAAATTTGGAAATAGATGATTTTAAAATCCCATTTAATCTTGCTGGAGAGGGTGTGGAGAAAAGGGAACCCTCCTACACTGTTGGTGGGAACGTAAATTGGTTCAGCCACTGTGGAGAACAGTATGGAGGTTCCTTAAAAAACTAAAAATAGGGCTACCATATAATCTAGCAATTCCACTCCGGGGCATATATCCAGAGAAAGCCATAATTCGAAAAAATACGTGTACCCCAATGTTCATTGCAGCACTATTTATTTTTTAATTGGGGTATAGTTGCTTTACAATGTTGTGTTAGTTTCTGCTGTACAATGAAGTGAATCAGCTATACGTATACATATATCCCCTCCCTCTTGGACCTCCCTCCCACCCCACCCCCATCCCACCCATCTAGGTCACCAGAGAGCACTGAGCTGAGCTCCCTGTGCTGTATAGCAGGTTCCCACTAGCTGTCTGTTTTACACATGGCGGTGTATATATGTCAATCCCAATCTCCCATTTCATCCCACCCCGCTTTCCCCTCTCCATGTCCACACATCCTGCCAAGACATGGAAGCATCCCAAATGTCCATCAAAAGAGGAATGGATAAAGAAGATGTGGTACATATATACAATGGAATATTAGCCATTAAGAAAAGAACAAAATAATGCCATTTGCAGCAACATGGATGGATCTAGAGATTATCATAATAAATGAGGTAAGCCAGTCAGAGAAAGACAAATATCATATGGTATCACTCATCTGTGGAATCTAATTTAAAAAAATGGTACAAATGAACTTATTTACAAAACAGAAGATCAATGGAACAGGATAGAAAGCCCAGAGATAAACCCATGCACATATGGTCACCTTATCTTTGATAAAGGAGGCAGGAATGTACAGTGGAGAAAGGACAGCCTCTTCAATAAGTGGTGCTGGGAAAACTGGATAGGTAAAAGTATGAGATTAGATCACTCCCTAACACCATACACAAAAATAAGCTCAAAATGGATTAAAGACCTAAATGTAAGGCCAGAAACTATCAAACTCTTAGAGGAAAACATAGGCAGAACACTCTATGACATAAATCACAGCAAGATTCTTTTTGACCCACCTCCTAGAGAAATGGAAATAAAAACAAAAATAAATAAATGGGACCTAATGAAACTTCAAAGCTTTTGCACAGGAAAGGAAACCATAAACAAGACCAAAAGACAACCCTCAGAATGGGAGAAAATATTTGCAAATGAAGCAACTGACAAAGGATTAATCTCCAAAATTTATAAGCAGCTCATGCAGCTCAATAACAAAAAAACAAACAACCCAATCCAAAAATGGGCAGAAGACCTAAATAGACATTTCTCCAAAGAAGATATACAGACTGCCAACAAACACATGAAAGAATGCTCAACATCATTAACCATTAGAGAAATGCAAATCAAAACTACAATGAGATATCATCTCACACCAGTCAGAATGGCTATCATCAAAAAATCTAGAAACAATAAATGCTGGAGAGGGTGTGGAGAAACGGGAACACTCTTGCACTGCTGGTGGGAATGTGAATTGGTACAGCCACTATGGAGAACAGTATGGAGGTTCCTTAAAAAACTACAAATAGAACTACCATATGACCCAGCAATCCCACTACTGGGCATATACCCTGAGAAAACCATAATTCAAAAAGAGTCATGTACCAAAATGTTCATTGCAGCTCTATTTACAATAGCCCAGAGATGGAAACAACCTAAGTGTCCATCATCGGATGAATGGATAAAGAAGATGTGGCACATATATACAATGGAATATTACTCAGCCATAAAAAGAAACGAAATTGAGCTATTTGTAATGAGGTGGATAGACCTAGAGTCTGTCATACAGAGTGAAGTAAGTCAGAAAGAGAAAGACAAATACCGTAGGCCCACACATATATATGGAATTTAAGAAAAAAAAATGTCATGAAGAACCTAAGGGTAAGACAGGAATGAAGACACAGACCTACTAGAGAATGGACTTGAGGCTATGGGGAGGGGGAAGGGTAAGCTGTGACAAAGTGAGAGAGAGGCATGGACATATATATACACTACCAAACGTAAGGTAGATAGCTAGTGGGAAGCAGCCGCATAGCACAGGGAGATCAGCTCGGTGCTTTGTGATCACCTGGAGGGTTGGGATAGGGAGGGTGGGAGGGAGGGAGATGCAAGAGGGAAGAGTTATGGGAACATACGTATATGTATAACTGATTCACTTTGTTATAAAGCAGAACTAACACACCATTGTAAAGCAATTATACTCCAATAAAGATGTAAAAAAAACCCCAAAAACAGAAACAGACTTACAGTTATCAAAAGCAAACTTATGGATACCAAAGGTGAAATGTAGGGGGGAGGGATAAATCAAAAACTTGGGATGAACATACGCACACTACTATATATAGGATAGGTAGCCAACAAAGACCTACTGTATAGCACAGGGAACTCTACTAAATATTCTGTAATGACCTATATGAGAAAAGAATCTAAAAACGAATGAATATATGTATATGTATAACTGAATCACTTTGCTGTACATCTGAAACTAGCACAACATTGTAAATGAACTACACTCCAATAAAATTAAAATTTAAAAAAATTAAAATTGTAATGCAAAAAAATGTCTCATTTAATCAAAAAACAGTTTGGGAAAGAACCTGACCTCTACAACCTTAACTCCATTCTGTTGTATGGCAGCGATTTGGACAGATGCTTCTGTTGGTGTTTCTTTAAGTAGTTATTAAATATTTGTTGAAGGAATGTATGAATGAACATCTTTTCTTCCACTAGTCTGATTGTACATTCCTTGAAAGCATAGACCAGCTTATTCCTCTTTTTGGTCTCAGCCTTTTGCTGCATACTACATGCTTAATACATTTTTATTGAATGAATACATTTGTTATCGCCATTTTATAGACAAGGAAACCAAGACAGAGAAAGATTAAATAATTAGTCTTATCACACGATTAACAAATGTTGGAGAGTCAGGATTTGGTTCCTGGTTTCAGAGCAGGAGTTCTTAGCCATAATGATAATATGTAGCAAATTAAAGACATCCACAAATTCTTCAACATTCCTCTCACCTAGAGGTGAGATCTTTGCCTCTTTCTCCTTGAATCTGGGTCAGTTATGGGACTTCTTGGGTCAATAGAATATGGAGGAAATAATACTATCAACAGTTTTGGGGCCTAGGCTTTAAAAGATTGGCTGCTTTCACTTCTTGTCTCTTTAGGATATCTGAACTACCATGTAAAAAGTCTGACTACCCTGGTAGTCTCACAGAGGTGCTCCAGCTGAGATCCCAGCTGTGCTTGGCCTTCCAGCCATCCCCACTAAGACACCAGACACATGAGTGAAACCATCCAGTTTAGATCCTCTGCCAGCTGAGTACCACCAAGAGACCTCAGTCAATGCCATGTAGAACATAAGAAACTTCCAGCTGAGTTCTGAATTCCTGATCCATGGAATTGTGAGATACGAAAAACAACCAAAATAACAGTAATGACGATGACACCAGCAGCACCAGTACAACTAAGGCTGTAGTTTAAGCCACTAAGTTTGGCGTAGTTTATTATGTATAGCAATAGATAACTTGGAAGGAGGTATATTTTTGAATGGAAAGATACAGAAATCCACAGACCTCAAGATGGAAGAATATCTGTCTGAGGAAAGAGAGAGATAAATAGAGTTACTATTGCTGTGGGAAGTTACTATAAACTTAGCCATATGGGTGACGTAGATCATGCTTTCTTGACACAGAGGCAAATCATGGTGAAGATGAATGACTTATTCTGCTAAAAATAGACTATGTGAATAAATCTGGACTCAATTTGCTAATAATTTAGTTGCTTTGGTGGTAGAGGATGTAACTGAGAACTACCCTTAACTTCAAGTTTCTACTTGGATGTCTAACAGGTGTCTCAAATTTAACATGTCTAATACCAACTCAAGGTTTTCACTTTTTCTTCCCCAAACTACTACTCCTTCAGTCTTACATATCTCAACAGATGACAATCATACTTTACAGTTTCTCAGGTTCAAAACTTGGAAGTTTTAAACTCTTCCCATATCCAATATTCAATCCAACTATGGTTTCATCTACCTTACCTTCAAATTCCAGCAGTTCTATGGGAAGGCAACAGGTTTTGTATGAAGAAAAATGAGGCCCATAGTCAATTATATTTGAAAAATTGATGAGGTTTTTTAATTGTAAGATAAAAAATTTAGGGCTACCACAGTTTAGGGTAATATGCTTTATGACTCAGACAATTTTTTTCCAAAAATTATTTGACCAGGATTAGTGTTACATGGAATAAACTTGGGGAAAACTGCTCTAGGCATTCTATATCCTGTATTCAGTAAAGTATTTAATAGTCTTTATGACATTGTTGTGGACATGAAAGAGAAATGTGGGATGCATGAGAATATTGTCAAGTGGGTTTACATCTGGTCAAACAAACATTTACAAAAAGAGACCAATTTCAGCATAGAGGGTTTTTTTTTTATGCCATGCTTAATGCCTTTATCACCAGATTAAACGGCAATATGGAAGCTTAGCAAATTTGTGGATGCTCACAAAATTGAAAGAGCTGGCTAATACATTGGATAGATTCAAAACATTTTCTTTAGATTGAAATGTTGAATTGAAAGCATCAAGATGATATTGTGCAGGTATAAGTAGAAAAAAATCTACATACTTAATTTTCAAGAGAAGTCTACTAATTAAACGTAAGATTGAGGTAGACTTGGCCTGACAGCAGTTTATGTGAAAAAGACAAGTTTAGGTAGTTGCAAAAAATGCTTATGCAATATTAAATTGAATTTATAGAGAAGTCCAGACAAATAGACTTGATAAATAAATATGTGCATATCATAAACTTGCTCAAGGTATTTGCAGCAACACAGATGGATGTGGAGGGTATTATGTTAAATGAAATAAATCAGACAGAGAAAGAAAAATACTGTAAGTTTTCACTTATATGTGCAATCTAAAAAACAAAACAAATTAACAAATAAAACAGAAACAGACTCACAGATACAGAAAACAAACTAGTGGTTGCCAGAGGGGAGATGAACGAAATAGGTGAAGGGGCTTAAGAGGTACAGACTACCAGTTATAAAATGAATAAATCACAGAGATGTACTATATGGCAGAGGAAATTAGTCAGTAATATCAAAATAACTTTGTATGGTGCATAATCTATAAAGATATTGAATCATTATGTTGTATACCTGAAACTAATAAGTCAACTATACTTCAATAAAAAATTTTTAAAAAAATTCTCAAGGCAAGGTTTTAGGCCGTTTGTTCATTTCAGAATTCTCATCCCCTCTGCTCAGTCATGCTACTTTTTGTTTCTCTCTGGTCAGCAACCTCCCATTCCCAAGCCTTTACATTTTCTTTTACCTCAAGCCCTTTCCTCATGCATTCCTTATCTTCTTGTTACTTCTTTTCCTCTGTCTTAGTTAGGATACACTAACTACTGTAAAAGCCCCACAAATTTCTGTATTAATCAATGTAGGTATTAGCTATAATATAAAACCTCCAAAATTTCAGATGATTGAAATAATACGAGATCACTTTTTACCCAGACAGTAATTTAATGCAAGTGTTCCTTGTTGGGTAGATCTCCTACCCTTATCTAGCTTCTGAACTCAATATCTCTAGCAAAATTCTAGAATTAATTATTGATCAGATGGTATATAAAAAGGACAAAGTACATTTATTCTAATATTTTTAGCATCCAGCAAAGGGACTGGCATTCATTCATTGATATAACAAGTACTTATTGAGTGCCAACTTTGTTTCAGCCATTGTTTTAGATTCTGGTAAAATGACAAGCAAGGCAGAAAATGTTACTGTTTTCATGGAGTTTATATTATGTGGGGAAGAGACAGATAATAGTCAGTGAATGAGATACTTTCTGATAATAATAGTGCTCTGAAGAAAATACAGCTGAGTGATGTAATAGAGATTGTGCATTTGGGAATTCTTCAGATTGGTAGACTTTGTTGAAAAGATGAAGCTTGAACCGAAACCTGTCAAGATGGAGCTGGCCATACAGAGATCTGGTGAGAGGGTGTCTCAAGCAGAAGAAGGATTAGGCACAAAGGCTTCAAGCAGGAATGAGTTTGGTGTGTTCTGGGAATAGGAAAAGGATCGGAGATGAATTTGTAGAAGTAATGGGGGTTGAGGTCTTATAGGGCCATATAGGCTGTGCTAAGGAGTTTGGATTTTATTCTGAACTTGATTAGAAATAAACTGAGTGTTTTCAGCAGAGAATGGTATGACCTGATTTACGTTTTTCAAAGTTAGCTCTGGCTCGTGCACAGGGACTAGGTTTTAAAGGGGGCTACAGCAGAAGCAAGGAGATCAGCAGAGGTAGGAGGCTGCAATAATGCAGGTAAGAGACTTGGTTGAGGATGGTAACAGTGGAAAATGCACTGAAGTGGACAAACGTGGGGTATTTTTTTAGAGTGAGTGTTGACAGGACTTGTTGACAGATTTGGATTTGGCGGTGAGCAGTTGGTGAGTGGTGGTGACATTTACTGAGGTGAGGAACAGTGGTACAAGTTAGAGTAGAGGTGGGGGAATAAAGAGTCCTAATTTGAATATTCAACTCTGAGATACCAACTAAATATCCAAATGGAGATATCAAATATACGTATCTAAAATGTGGAAGAAAGATTAGAACTGAATGCATCAGATTTGCGGTCATTGGCCTATTTATAAGATGGCCACAGCATTCTGTAGCACCCATTCAAACAGGCAGAAAAGTCTTCCATGCCTTGTCTCTTTTCCAAGAAAGAAAGAAGTTTATCAGACTTATCTTCATGCTCATTGGCTTGAATTGCATCACATGACCCTAAGTCAGCTGTTGGCAAGGGTAATGGGATCACCATGTTTGGCTTGTCTTAAGCAGGACTGGCCCCTGGGCTGGGGATGGGGCCAGCCTTCCCCAACTTATAAGGCAACATGGAGAAAGTGTAGAGGTGTGGACAAAATCAAGGGAAGCAGGAAAGAGTGGATGGATGTTAGGGAGGCAATCAATATTCTAGCTAAAGCCCAGTTCGGTTTTCTCATCATTAAACAGGCCAGTGTCTTACCTCATGGAATATGTGTGAGACAGTGGTGTGAAAGCGTTTTATAAACTATAAAAACTATTTTACTACTTAAAATACTTAAGTTAGTCTGAATCAGATTATCCTTAACATTTCTCCATTTCTCCATTTCACTCAAGGGTTGCCAGTGCTCTGGTAATATTTGTTATTATGTTGTGGAAATATTTTTTCAAAACATTAGGAAATGAACACAAAAAATAAGTTTATTTGCTCTTAGCACATTTTCTTTCCACCAATAGATTTACATATGTTTTCCTCTTATCATGCATTGCTAATGTTTTCTCCTTCTTTTTTATATTCACAGGCTCCTACACATGAAACATGGTATCATTTCAAAATTAGATATTTATGGAAATGAGATGTTCGTTAATAAAAGCCTGCAGAAGTCTCTGAGGCATTCATTTGCCCATTGATAGCAACACGTAAGAAAGTGATGTACCTGAGGTGAGTTGTTGGCAAAGTTGAAATGATCATTTCACAATTTTTAAGGGCCTACAAGGTGGTAGGTCCTGACCTAGAATACAGGAATTACCAGTTCCAATTATAGGTTTAATGCACTTGTATTATTGTATTCTACTTGCTTTTAAACATCAAAACCATAAATTCATAGTAAAATAATGCAGTTTATCCAAAGATAATTTTGTTCCATTTTTCTGGGTCTATATTTCCCCCATTTTAAAAGGAGATAAACTTTGAAAAAAAAAATGAATCTGAGTAGAATAAAATTAACCAAAGTGTGGGGTGAATGCGGGGGGCTGGGAGTTATTTGTCGCAGAGGAGGATGGAGCTCTTGTATTTCTCTTGTACCATGTTTTTTAACTCTTTAACTCTTCACTGGTATGAGTCCTTTACAGAAAACTTCTTGGGCTTTGTTGATGGTAAAGCAGGAATCACTGATTTTAGGCTGGTGACAGACTGACTTCTGTGGTCAAAGGCTGTTGGCATTGGGTTCCTGACTGATACAAAAGGGCATCTTTTCCCCAATTTTTAAATAGATATTTCCTTTTATCACAAATGCTTTGGGGCAACGCACATGGTTGTATTGTTTTGTTTTTAGCCATTTGTTCATTCTACAAATATTTATTGTGTGTTCACATGTGTTAGGCCCTATACTAAGGTTTTAAATAAAATAAATATGATCTTTCACTCTATAGGTCATATCCATTAGCAAGGAAGACAGTCATTAAACTAATAATCAGATCTGCACCTAACATTTATAGGGCCTGGGGCAAGAGGACACATGGATGCCATGAATCAAATATTTAAATTTATAAGTGATAAGCTCTGCCCTAGGCCCAATTCACATTCTCTTCCAAAGCCTGGAAACTCACACCCTGGGGATGATCCTTGTGACCTGGAGGCTAAAGGAACCTTACTCTCTCCCAGGTCAGTTCTGCCACCTGTGAGCCTGAGTAGCAACAGGGAACTTTTAGCATAGCGCAGGAAAGAAGGGGGCAGGGTCTCGGAGTCCAGGGTGGTGACTGAACTCACCTGGCACTGGAATAGGAAAGGACATTGTCCAGGTGTCCAGGGAACTGGGCTGGGAGGTCCTGTTCCTCGTGCTTCACTTTTCATCCCCTTTTAGGCAGTTCTAAGCACCTCTCTATCAGAGAAGCGAGGGATGGCGTGTAGTCCTCTGGGAAATGCCGTCTGCTCTGGGTGTTCTTGGGAAGGACAACTTCAAACAAAGGGAGCCCTCACTATCCATTTCCCAGGGCAAAGGCTAAGGTTTTCTTCTTCTCCAACCATAGGCTCACTCGCTGTCAGCCTGGCATGCTTTGGTCTGCATGGTTCAGCTTGCTCAGAGCATCCTTCTTCCATAATTCACTCAAAAATAGACTGAACTCTCAACAGTCTTTCTTTGGAGAATGAAAAAGGAAAAAAAGATATGTGCATTTTGATATATGTGACATGTGTGATTCTCTAAAGCAAGGGGCCTAGGACAGAATTCCTTCTGCCTGGGTTTAAGCAGGTTTGCCGGTCATTCTTACACATGCATGTGTAGTTACAAGCCATGATAAGGGCTATGAAGGAGGAGACAGAGGGCTGGGAGGGAGTCTACACAGGAACCCCAGCTGGAGAAGTGCTGCTTATGGGCTTAATCAGGGAAGGCACCCTGGAGGAAGTTACATATCAACTGAGACCAGAATGTAGGCAACATTGTTGCCTAATCTGAGCAATGTTCTCAACTTAACTAATGAATTTCAGGGAAAGTTAGAGAGACTACAACTTGGGTTTTTACAAAATGTAATCTTCATGTTTAGTTTCTTTTTATAAAAGTAATAACTGTTCATTACAAAAAGAATCAAGTAATATAGACATGTAAGATTTAAAAAAATGAATATTTTCTGTAAGTCCACCTCTCTGTAAATTTAAAATCAATAGTGTGATTTAATTTTCTCCTAGATTTCTTCTCATACATACACAAATTTTTATATGTATGTATAAAACTAATCACTTATTATTTTATAATCACTGCTTTAAGGTGGGGTCTCTTTTCCATCTCCATGGTAACTGCCAGTTGACTAATCACCTACTTTCCAACTCGGCAGTGGATTGAACATGTCCAGTGTGTATTCCTTCCTAGGAGGTAGATAAAATGTGGATAATTAACTGCACCTAAAGCCAAGATCCATATAGTTTTTGTGTGATCCTTCATGAACCTGTCTTCTGGCCATGATGCAAAATCTAATAGGGTGGAAAAAAAATCTGATAGGTTGGAAATGATTGCAACTCAGTTATTATTCCCTTCCTTGATTTTCCATTATTATTATTGTTGATGTTATTATTATTATTATTATTAGTTTCCCTTCCCTTATTTTCAAATGATACCTAGGTTGCTTTGTTGTTCCCCTGTAAATGCTTGGGAACCCAGTCTTTTTTCCCTTTATATTTGTAAACACACTTCAGGCCAATTCTGCAAACTATGGGCCACACCAAATAATGAACTATCTCTTGGTCTTACTAGCTGTTGTTGCCTATGTTGGCCCCAGAACTGAATTTAGAAAGTCCTAAACCTACATTCAATTTTTGGCTTAGTCATTTACTGGTGGTGTGAACTTGGACAGGCACCTTCATGCCTCAGTGTCCTGCTTGAAACACAGAATCAGCATTTGCTCTGTCCTCCCCTTAGGGGTATGGAAATATTACACTGAGATAAAGTGTGTGAAAAACTTTTGTAAACTGTAAAGTTTGCACCAATACTTTCTAGGATAAGCTACCACTTGACTGAGAGAGCACTGCTTCCCTCTGCTCTTCTTTTTTTTAAAAAATAAATTTATTTATTTAATTTATTTTTGGCTGTGTTGGGTCTTCATTGCTGCACGTGGCGACGAGCAGGGGCTATTCTTCGTTACGGTGCACGGGCTTCTCATTGTGGTGGCTTCCCTTGTTGCGGAGCACGGGCTCTAGGCACGCGGGCTTCAGTAGTTGCAGTGCATGGGCTCAGTAGTTGTGGCTCGCGGGCTCTAGAGTGCAGGCTCAGTAGTTGTGGCACGTGGGCTTAGTTGCTCCACAGCATGTGGGATCTTCCTGGACCAGGGATTGAACCCGTTTCCCCTGCATTAACAGGCAGATTCTTAACCACTGCACCACCAGGGAAGTCGCCTCTCTGCTCTTCTAATGACCATTCTCTAGGAAGCATGTCCTGAACCAAACAAGGCAGGGGATGGAAAAGTGTGCTCATTTTAATTCCTTCAACATCAAGATACTTGGTTTTCTTTTTATATAGAAAAGTTTTACATATAATTTTGTATATAGCATCCTTTATTTTAGTATATGGCCTAAAACTTATAAATAACCATCAGATAAATATTCCCCAAATTCAAACATACTTTCTCTATGGAAATTCTGATGGTAAGATGAAGTCAACCTGCATTTTTAATCAGTAGGCAGCTGACTTTTTTTATGGTTTATATAGAATTATGGTCTATTATCTATAGTTTGTTGCAAATAATGCCTAGGCAAGGGTTTAGGTGATTCATTAGGTGGTAATTTAGATCCATGCATATTATTATTGTTAATTAATGATAATAAAAACAATCCAAATGTTGGCATAGGGAGAGGTGACATCAAGTTTGATAGACCTTCTTGAGAAGGTTCCAAACACCCCATAGATTTGGGGGTTTTGTTTGAGCAGCTTTGCTGAGTACTCTCAGTCTCTGAAACTGAAGCAAAGATGGGTTATCGCTCACTTAATGTGTGGCCTCTTTCCTCCCACACCACCCTAACTGTAAATCACACAGTCTCACCCTCTACAGCCAGCATTTAATGTATCTGACTTTATTGCTTTCCATTTTATGAAAATTAATTACAGCTCACATTCTGACACTGAAATTAAAGAGTAAGCACTAAATCTTGTACACAACAATAGAGAATTAAGAGAGCATTCTTTATTATCAGAATAATGGGGTACTTGTTTTTCTTCTCTTAAGGCACTGGGCAGTGAGATAAAATCAGATTTAAACAGACATCATCCCTCCTTAACTTGTGCCATTGCAACGTGAAAGACAGAATAGAATTATGATATTTTAATTATAAAGCTCTGACTCTTTATGTTTTCTCCAGAGGGATATAGTTTTGTGATAGCACTGTAGGCTATGGAACTCTGTCCTTGCAGGCTGTCTTACTAGGAAATAAGGAGATGTAGGAAGTGAGACAACTAGTCTCTGCACCAATAGTGGACCAAATTCAGTAGATTCTATGAATGCCTCCAACAGAAAAAACATTTTGTAGAGAAAAGTATCAAAGAGCTTGAGATGTATACATGGTGTAAATGTGCTACTTGTGATAGCCTACCTTTGGACATAGGTTTTTCAAAGTCAGCAATCATGTAGAATATCCAACTTTATAGGCACTTTACAGAATGTATTTTCAAATATATCATTTCATTTAACACTCACATTAATCTAGTACAAAAGTTATTTTTGTTTTAATAGATCAAGCAAGCAACTGTGTTTAACTCATATAATATCAATATATCTCAGGGGTTTCTAAATCTTTTTCTTTTTGCCATGGATACATTAAAAAAACACCCATATGATAAACTGTAATATATAAAATTGGGAGTGAAAACATAGAAGGGGTCAGATATCTGTTCACTTGGTCTTCTCCAGTCCTTAGCTACACTCTCTGAGGCACTGCTTTGGTGATCCATGGAGCATAGTTTAAAAATTCATAGTATAAAATTTAAAGTGTTTAATAAATGTTGTTGTAAAAAGTTGCAACCTCAGGGGCAAATAATCAGAAAATACTAGCTTCACAGCTAGCTTGAGGTTGTCATCATGTTGGGCTAAGCAACAGCCTAGCAGACTAGCTAGAAATTCAGCATGGAGATCTGGGGAGATGAGATAGCCATTGTGAGCCTTGATAAGCTCTCCCATATTCCTGGTGGTTTAGAAGGATGCATGCTTGTAAAAGGCTATACACATCCTCAAAAGAGACTGGAGAGGGCCTAGCTCTCTACTGGTCCCTGGCTCAAAGTGAGGTCTAGAGCATGCTCAGAGGAGACGTGAGAAGACCCAGCAAAAGGCAAAAGTAGCATAAACTAACTGAACTTTGAATGCATTCCCTAACTCATACATATCTCCATTAATGAAGAGTGAAAACCTTACTGGCTTAAGGTGTTTAAGCTCAACTTTTGACCAGACATTGACTGATGACTAAGCTATTGCTGATTGATGGACAACCCTTAGGAAGACAGGCTTAAATATAAAAACAACTTTAAGCAACAACAAACTCAGCAGAGACATCAGCAGCTACACATTGCAGGGAAGACAGCTCTACAGTATTAGTTAAGTTACTAGTCAAACCATAACGCTCTGTGTGGAATCAGAATCTAGAGCAGCTACACGATCAAAAATGCCTTGTTTTCCCCAAAATAATTATGAGATGGGGCCAAAAACAGGAAAGTGTGACATATACAGAAGGGAAAAAAGCAGTCAATAGAAACCGTCTCTGAGAGCATCTAGGTGTTGGACTTAGTAAACAAAGGCCTCTAATTCGTTATTGTAAATATGCTCAAAGAAGTAAACTATTCTTTTTTTTTTAACATCTTTATTGGAGTATAGTTGCTTTACAATGGCGTGTTAGTTTCTGCTTTATAACAAAGTGAATCAGTTATACATATACACATGTTCCCATATCTCTTCCCTCTTGCGTCTCCCTCCCTCCCACCCTCCCTATCCCACCCCTCTAGGTGGTCACAAAGCACCAAGCTGGTCTCCCTGTGCTATGCAGCTGCTTCCTACTAGCTATCTATTCTACGTTCGGTAGTGTATATATGTCCATGCCACTCTCTCACTTTGTCACAGCCTACCCTTCCCCCTCCCCACATCCTCAAGTCCATTCTCTAGTAGGTCTGCATCTCCATTCCTGTCTTACCCCTAGTTTCTTCATGACCTTTTTTTTTTTTCCCTCAGATTCCATATATATGTGTTAGCATAAGGTATTTGTTTTTCTCTTTCTGACTTACTTCACTCGGTATGACAGAATCTAGGTCCATCCACCTCACTACAAATAACTCAATTTCATTTCTTTTTATGGCTGAGTAATATTCCATTGTATATATGTGCCACATCTTCTTTATCCATTCATCTGATGATGGACGCTTAGGTTGCTTCCATTGCCTGGCTATTGCAAATAGAGCTGCAATGATCATTGTGGTACATGACTCTTTTTTTTTTTTTTTAACATCTTTATTGGGGTATAATTGCTTTACAATTGTGTGTTAGTTTCTGCTTTATAACAAAGTGAATCAGTTATACATATACATATGTTCCCATATCTCTTCCCTCTTGTGTCTCCCTCCCTCCCACCCTCCCTATCCCACCCCTCCAGGTAGTATGTGACTCTTTTTGAATTATGGTTTTCTCAGGGTATATGCCCAGTAGTGGGATTGCTGGGTCGTATGGTAGTTCTATTTGTAGTTTTTTAAGGAACCTCCATACTGTTCTCCATAGTGGCTGTATCAATTTACATTCCCACCAGCAATGCAAGAATGTTCCCTAGTAGACTATCCTTTTTAGCAAATTTCAAGTATATACCGCAGTATTATTAACTATAGTAACCATGCTATACATTAGATCCCCAGAGCTTATTCATTTTATAGCTGAAAGTTTGTACCCTTTGACTAACATCTTCCCATTTCTCCTAGCCCTTAGTTCCTAGTAAAAAAAAAAAAAAGTTAATGTGTGAGGTGATGGATGTGTTAATTAACTTGATTGGATTAATCATTTCACAATGTATGCATATATCAAACCATAAAAACCATCATATGTATACCTTAAATAAATAAGTTTCCATCTGGTTCTTTTAAAAATAATTTCTATCTCTTTATTGATATTCTTTATTTGAGGAATCATTTTCATCATGCTTTCCTATAATTCTTTTTTTTCCAGTTTTATTGAAGTATAATTGACAAATAAAACTTGTACCAAGTATGTACTCTGATCCAATGGAATTAAATTAAAAATCAACAATGGAAAGAAATTTTGGAAGTCTATAAATCTACGGAAGTTAAGAAAGAAACACATCTAGGGCTTCCCTGGTGGCACAGTGGTTGAGAGTCCACCTGCCAATGCAGGGGACATGGGTTCGTGCCCCGGTCCGGGAAGATCCCACATGCCGCGGAGTGGCTGGACCCGTGAGCCCTGGCCGCTGAGCCTGCGCATCTGGAGCCTGTGCTCCGCAACGGGAGAGGCCACAACAGTGAGAGGCCCGCGTACCGCAAAAAAAAAAAAGAAAGAAAGAAAGAAACATATCTAAATGACTCATCGGTGAAAGAAGAAATCACAAGGGAACTTAGAAAATCATTTGAATTGACTGAAGATGGAAACACAACATATTAAAATTTATGGGATGTAACTAAAATGGTATTTAGGGAAAATTTATCATTTTAAACACCTATATTAGTAAAGATGAAAGTCACAAATAAATAACCTAAGGAACTAGAAAAAGAAGAGCCAACTAAATCCAAAGCAAATTGAAGGAAGGAAATAGAACATACGCAAGGAAATGGAAAACAGAAAAACAATAGAAGAAATCAAGGAAACCAAAAGTTGGTTCTTTGAAAAGATTTTAAAAAATTGCCAAACCTTTGTCTAGACTGAGCAAGCAGAAAAGAGAGAAGGTTCAAGGAAGTCAAGAATAAAAGAGGAGACATCACCAGTACCCTCGCAGAAAGGAAAAGGATTAAAAGAGAGTCCTATGAGCAACTTTATACTGATATATTAGAAAACTTAGATGAAATGGTCAAATTCTTAGACAGACACAAACCAAAACTGACTCATGAAAAAATAGAAAATTTGAACAGACCTATAAAAAGTAAAGAAATTGAATTATATTAAAAATATTCCCACAAAGAAAAAGTCCAGGCCCAGATGGCTTCACAGTTGAATTTCATCAAACGTATAGACAATAAATAATACCAATCCTTCACAAACTCTTCCAGAAAATAGAGAGAGAGGGAATACTTTCTAACTCATTCTATGAAGTTGGAATTACTCTAATGAAAGAATTCAGATACAAAAGACCACATACTGTGTGATTCTATTTGTATGAAAAGCTCAAAAAGGCAGAGACAGAAGGCAGATTATTGGTTGCCTGGGGTTGGGAGTAGGAATGGGGATTAACTACAAACTGGTACTGAGGATCTTTCTGAGATGATCAGAATGTTCTAAATCTGGATTTTGGTGATGGTTGTACAATTATATAAATTTACTAAAAATTATTGAGTTATATACTTAAAAGAAAAATAGAAGAGGAAAAAAGTAGGTATTTGGTGAAGATATGGAAGGGGGAAGAATGGAGAGCCACAGGGAACAGCATGTGCAAAGGCTCTGAGGTAAGAAGGTAGTATGATGAGTTTGAGACAGTAAAAGAAATTCAATATTGATGTGCTTAAAGTACAAGGGAGATTGAAAAAGTAAAGTAGGCCATATCATGGGCCTTGTAAGCCTACTTAAGAAGAGATGACTTTATCCCAATAACTGCAAGGATCCTTCAGTGGATGTGTATAGTTAGATTTTGCAGTATGATTTAGAGAAATAACATGATTATGATAATTATTTACATAAATATGTTAAAAACAATTAACTATAAAAGCTCAAACTCCAGATTTATTGTGATTTTACAACTTTGGAAAGGAAGAGTCACATTTCTTTTTTTTTTTTTTTTAATTATTATTTTTTTTGTGGTACGCGGGCCTCTCACTGTTGTGGCCTCTCCCATTGCGGAGCACAGGCTCCAGACGCACAGTCTCAGCAGCCATGGCTCACGGGCCCAGTTGCTCCATGGCATGTGGGATCTTCCCGGACTGGGGCATGAACCCGTGTCCCCTGCATCGGCAGGCGGACTCTCAACCACTGCACCACCAGGGAAGCCCACATTTCTTTTCATTGTATGTGAATGAGAGAGTTCCAAAAAAAAAAAAATGGAATTAAGACTATAAGTTTCAGCTCATATTTTATTGTTATTAAAGAGAAATATAATCTCTGTTGGTTTAGCCATTGACTGTGGATCCAAAGCATAATTTTCACAAGAAGTAAAGTTAAATTCTTTACTGTACTGAAAAACTGAATTCCCAAATTTCAAAAAGGATTAAATATTTTAAAGAATGGACTGATTGAAAATACATGCTGATTCAACATTGGGGATAATGGCTGATAACTATGTCAAAAAAAAAAGAGTTACCATATACTTCTTTATATTTTATACCTAGCATGTCAGTAACAAATAAAGCAGATCAGAGCATGTTTGTCACATGAACACCTGGTTGAATTTGGATATTGCATATGTTTTAACTTTTTGGTTTTTGAAGACTTAAAATTCTAAATAGCCTCTATAGATCTTTAAAAAGTTTGCTTTCAATACCTAGTCTTACTTTCATTGTGAATTTTTAAGTGTAAATTTCATTTCAATTTTAAATGAGAAAAGGAGATGGGCAGCATACCCAGAATTAGTGTAAGAGAGAGCTCTATATAAAAATATGAATTCTGACATCAAGATATGGAATTTACTGTCCTTCCTCCTCCTCAAACCCTCCCCCCACCCCCACCCCCAAAGCATTACTGTCACCTGACTGGTGGTTGTCAGATTTCACCTAAGTCAACTTTCATTCTCAATCCCATCTTGGCTTTTGTCTCACCTATGCCTTTGTCTCTAGAGTAAAGGCAACCAGGCTGAATAAAAGCAACAGGGTGATTGTGTGATGGGGACCAGTGGTTCCAGACACTGGGTTAAGAGACCACCAAATTGATTTCACTTGAGAGCAAATTCAGATCTGAACCCAGTTTTTCAGAGGTGAAAAAGATCTATTGATTTTCGTCACAGTCAGTTTAAAACTGAAATGATCGCCATTTTAACCGTGTCGGACTTAACAAATCTATTGGAAATGAGTATCATTGACGCTGCAAGTTGTTTTTCTTTTGACTGAATTCTATATTGTACATCTGAGATGGAAAATAAAGTAATAAGACTGTTAAAAGCAGCTGGGAACTTCTGTGGTGGCTGTTATTTAATAAATGAAGCAGGCCAGGGAGGAAGAACACTTCCTTCACAGAAGTGTCTACAATACCTGAGTCCCCCACTGATGGAAAGGAGTCACCTAACCCATGAGCAGATCTCCTATGAGGCTGAGCTCATTTTGTAAACACCTCAGTGCTTCCAGCTGTTTAGGGTCTGTGAAAAGAAAGAGCCCTCCCGGAGGCTGCAGAAGAGGCATCTCCGAGAATTGTAGGTTTTAGGGTTACTTTGCAGAATTTGGTTTGAAGCTTAATATTGAACTTTAAACAACCATGCAGAGTGAATACAGTTGACCCTTAAACAGCATGGGTTTGAACTGCATGAGTCCACTTACATTTAGATTTTTTTCCAATAAACACATATATTTACGGTAAATTTATTTTCTCTTCCTTATGATTTTTATAATAACATTTTCCTTTCTCTAGCTTAATTTATTTTAATAATACAATACATAATACATATGCATACAAAATGTGTCTTAATCGACTGTTTATGTTATAGGTAAGGCTTCCAGTCAATAGTAGGCTATTAATAGTTAAGTTTTAGGGGAGTCAAAAGTTGTACATGGATTTTTGACTGTATGAGGGTCAGTGTCCCAAACACCTGCCTTGTTCAAGGGCCAACTGTACATATATATTAGACTATTTCTGGAAAGTGTAAGTAATATGATGTTTTTGAATGAACCTGTTTCATGCATAGAAATCACAATTCTGTATTAGTCCTTCCTGTTAGGAAATGCCAGAGTGAAAAAGACTTGTTATATCTTCCATTGAATGGTGTTCAAAATTGGCCATTCTTAGCCGAGGTACATGAGAAATCTTTTTTAGTTTGTTTCCGAGATTAAGTTTTCATAAAGTTAGTCTTTACTCCTAGAGAAAATGTTTGTCCTCTTGGTGTTTTGAAAGTAAACAAATAGAATCAACTTCTTTTCTTAAAATTTTGAACTCTATTTCCAGTAGTATCCCAATGATAAGCTCTTCTCATAATTTCCCCACACACATTTTATCCAAGTGATGAATCTGTTCTGTCAATTACAAACAGGTAATTTTTTTGTTTCTGTAAGCTCCCCTTTCTACGTATCCTTTTCTTTTTAAATTATTGTCATTATTATCACCATCATATCTTCGTCACTCTCTGTTTTTGAGTCCCTACTTTATAAAAGATATTTGTATATTTTGTGTGTGTATGTGTGTGTGCATATATGTGATACATTAAAATACAGGTAAAATACTGCCATCACTGTGATCACTATATGGGTGATGGTTGCAGTGGTGGTGGGCAGAGACGAGGGAAATGAAACCTATCATAGTCCTTTCATCCATCAGACTTGGTTACCTGATTTATTTATATCTCACTTAATCTTCACAACAAAAATATGAGATGTGTATTATTATTATTCTCATTTCATCAATGAAGAAATGGAGATTCAAGAGGTTCAGTAACTTGTTTGAGGTGACAGAGCTAGTAAGTGGATTGCCAGCAAGCCCTTTGGAATAGTAAACCTCTGCTCTTGCTCAAAACTGGGCTGTACCCAGGCATTCCTGCAAGGCAGTTTGAGTACAATGATGGTCATGTCTTGTCATGCAAAGGACGCATCCACCTGGCAGGGTAGCGATGTTTACAGATCAGCATTGCTTCACATTTCAGGGCTTCATCAAAACAGTGTATTCATCACCAGGTTGTGGTTGAGTTCTCTCATGGAGAAAGTCTACAATTGAATTTTTTCAACCAAAAGTTGTAGTTTGAGCAGTCTGTAAACAGATCTGTTAACTGAAACAGCATAAATTAAGACAGAGCTTAACAGTTAAATTTATCCAGAAGTTACAAAAGCATTCCCAGGAGTAAATTAACATGCCTTAGAAATGTCCAAGCCCATCCTCAAGTTCTTTATCAATGACTTAAAGGCATTCCTTGATCATTCAAATGGCGCACTATATCTTATTCCTTCATGTACTACTTTCAGTTTATGGTTAGATTCTTGTTACTTTGGGTAAGTACAGAGCCTCTTGGAGTAATTTTCCTACATGAATAGAGTGAAGAGGGAAAAGTTCAAACTAGATTTTATAGAGAATGATGAGGTGAGGGTTAGGTCGTGCAAAACCAAACATTAAAACCAAGTGGATAGGGACTTCCCTGGTGTTCCAGCAGTTAAGACTCCACACTCCCAATGCAGGGGGCCCTGGTTCGATCCCTGGTCAGGGAACTAGATCCTGCATGCCACAACTAAAGATCCCGCATGCGAAGATCCTGCGTGCCGCAACTAAGACCCAGCACAGCCAAATAAGTAAATAAATAAATATTTAAAAAATAAATAAAACCAAGTGGATAGCAGACCGGGGTGCCATGGCATGGTGAAAGATTCCAGGGAAGTTCATCTGGGTCTTCCTTGGATAAAAGTCTGGGTGGAATCCATGAGGCTCTGAATTTCAAGATTGAGTAAGTAAAATCATATGAGGTCTTCCAGACTGGGC
Organism: Leucopleurus acutus; assembly: GCF_964270905.1. NCBI lineage: Eukaryota > Metazoa > Chordata > Mammalia > Artiodactyla > Delphinidae > Leucopleurus > Leucopleurus acutus. The sequence continues at coordinate 118,472,275 of NC_139146.1, read as the reverse complement.
CAGTGTTCCTTAGCCTGGCCATGCGTTAGTGTCACCTGTGGAATTTTTCACACATCCTGAATCTCATTGCAGCTTTACTGATTTGGGGTTTTGGAATATGTGTGTTTACAAAGCTGTCCCTTCAAAAAGTATTATGCAGAGAATAAAGGAAAGAGAGAAGAAAAAGGAGGAGGCAGGGGAGGAGAATGGAGTACAAATACTAAACTAAAGAGGGTGACATGGTAACAGTGAGTAAACCTAGATCAAGGGCAGCAGTGCTATGCTGGAGCTGGTATGAATGGGCTCGTGATTCTGTGCGTCTCTTCCCACTCTGTCTGTAACTTCACATTGGTTGTTGGAAATTGACTGTGGTTAGAGTATTTACACTACAAAAGTCAGAAAATGCAACAAATCAGGGCTTCCTCTCTACTTCAAAGGCCTATTCAGCGCACCATTGGGTATATGGGTTCTCTCTGTAAAACTTACACCCTCTCTAAAGCCAAACCAAAACAAAAAGACCCCACTCTTCTCGTGATGCAACTGCAGCCTGTCTGGCATCCACAATTGGGATTTGGTAAGTACTGCACTCGACAGTAAGCTTCCTGAGGGCAGAGATCATGTCCAGCTATATCTTGACTATATACCCAGCATGTAGCTTGGTGCCAGATATATGGTGGAAAATAAACATTTGTTGAATAAATGAAGTTTCTCATATTAAGACATTTTACACTACCTTAATTTGGGATGGGTGGCAGAGAAAAAGCAATGGAGGAAGATGAAAATACATAGTTAATATTCTGTACAAAACTTCCATTAGCTCCTGTGGGGAGAGGGTATTTAGCAAATGGAAAGCATAAGGTCCAAAATTAATCCCATTTTAACCTCAGGAAATGCATAGGGGAAGAAAATTCACATTACTGATTACACACTGCTACCTGACAGATAGAAATGAGATAATAAGTAGATATTGACTTCTGTTGAGGTGAACATCAAGATCTATTGACCTGAGAGGTAAATATTGACCGAGGTGAAGTCAAGGTCAATATTTGCCTCAAAGAACAAGAAATCTTAATGCTCACCAATATATAAAGGTTATATGTGAATTTTTACATACATTTCCCAGGCATAACATTATGAAAGCTATTTTCTCAAGCAATTCACAAAAGTCTGTTTTAAAATTTTAAGTTCTATCAAATGGTAACTTTAAAGAATAAGAATTTCCACTTCCTTCTCTGTTGTTAATATTTGCTGAGCCATTAGTGAAGAGGATTTGATATGGTCTGCTTCTGGTACAGCAAAGGTTAACAACAGTTTAACAGAACTCAAGCCATCCCTTAGGAGGGCACAAAGAGCATCTTACTGAATCATCATGGTTACCAGTGACATTTTCTCACAACTATCTTTGCCAATCATGAGTTAAAATCTTTCTTTCTGTAACAGCACATCGTAATCATAGTCCTTAGGCTTTAGGTTTGCAAGTGTATTCATCTAGTTATTAGTTCTAATTTGTTTCCTGGCTTCAAGGTGGACTCTATCAAAAGATGACCCAGGGCTGGTAAACCCTGGTCATCATGGATCTCCAAATGAAGTTATTCTGTTGACTCCAGTAGTGGGGAAGAAGGGATGAACCTTTGAAGGACTGGAACATTTTAATTGCTCTCCATTCCTGGGCTCCTTGGAGAAGCCCCCATCACTATTGCCAGAGACATGAAACCATCTGGAAGCTAATGTCCAACAACTTCCAGTTCCCCCAGTAACAGAGTGTTCAGGCCAAGCCAGGAGGGAGCTTCTCTAAAAACTCAATGATCGCTCTTGCCGCCATGTTACTGCTCCCTACTGCTGCCTCTGCTGGTGGAAGCTGTGCTTAATACTGAGGGATTTGAATGGAATCATCCTTACTAGGCCTCCTTTGTTATTCCGCTCTTGTTCCTTCTCAGCCTAACTTTCAGACCAAGAAACAAAACTGGAGGTCCCTCCAAGCAAAGAAAATGCCAGTGCATACCAACAACACATGCTTGGTGTCCCAGCTCCCTTTCAGTTCTCTTAAGCTCCTTGAGGGTAAAGACAATGGCGCATACCTCTTCACTCCTCCTATAGCACCTAAAGCAGCACTGAGGGGAATAGACTTTCAACAAAGAAGTGCTGAAGGATCAAGTGAGTGAGCAAATGCAAAGGCCCTCCTCATTGTGTCCTTACTGATTCTCTCCTGCTGCCTCAAGGCATTTGCAGAAATGTCAGGAGGACGGGATTAACAGCATCTATAGCCAATGCAAGGATTTAAAAATGCCCACCCCTGTCCCCTCCCTCACTGGCTAGACTCTAATATATGCATTGCCTGATTTTCATACATGCTGATTGCCTAGCAATTTCTTCTACAAGTGCCAAGGAGAAGAGTCACCCCTGGACTAAATGTAAAATCTTTATTCTCACCAATGTCTAAATCATTGTTTTCTCGCGGCCAAGATCCTGTGGCACACATTATTAATAGCTCTGGTCTCTCCACCACTTGACATAGCGCTCCAGCTGTCATTCTGCTCCCTGGCTCGTATGATTCTTGCACTGGTGAAGTGCCAGGCCTGGGCCTAGCCCATCAGTCACTGTCACCCACCACCCAGTGATGAATAGCCCGGCCGTCGCCGTGGCGAGGCCCGGGCTCTGATTCACACACGCCTGACTTTTACCAACTTCAGCACACCAGCTGAGGCCTATCCCAGCTGAGGAAGGCCGCAGTGACCTGGAAATGGCACCGCCTCCGCTCCTCCCCCCTCCCTCTCCCCTCCCCCCTCAGATTAGTTAAAAATGAAACAAATCCTAATGTGATCATGTCACTAATTATGCATTTAATTCAGTTATAAGGAGCTAATGGCTCCCTCAGTGACAGCTTTTACTGCTAAAAGGCAATTCATTCCTGAAACGGAGAAATCTAATTACACAAAATGCTTCATCCTAATCCTTTCAAAGAATAATCTTATTTGTAGACATTAACATCCCAGATGCTGCTGCTGTTTGTCCATTATGACAGTGTTTGTCCTGAATAATGTATAAATAGCTCTTTCTGGACAGTTGCATGTCACTAAATCAATACAGTTTGCTGCCTTCTGTTACATTAAGTCGGCCTGGGCAGGCTGGAGAAAATTAACCTTTTGTTTTCCTCCCCTCCCCCTTTCTCAAAGGGCGTTCAGAATTAGAAATGAGCAAAGGATCAAAGGGGACTGGGGTGGAATTGAAAGGGGACAGTAGGGAGAGAGGGAGTGAAGAGGGACAGATATGAACGAAGCTGCAAACAGCAAAGGAAGGACTATCAGGTGTAGAAATGCCGTGAGATGAACCACAAATGATGAGTGAGAGAAAATGACAAACTTTTAGGAAGATTATTTTGAAATTACTCCAGATGTGGACCCAGACCAAGCATCATATGTGGTGATCCTTGGTCTCACACTTCTTAATTTTAAATGATGCTTTCTTTGAAATGGTGCTTTGATGCATATAGACAGCTCGTGGTGAGTGGGGGTAGACAACTAATGTTAAGGGAAAATGATAGCTGCTTGAATCAGTTGACTGAGACATCCTTGCTCAGACCACCATTTATATGGAAAGCATTCAGGGCAGTGCATAATAACAACAACTTATACGTGTGTAATTTATGGCTTAACAAAGGATTTATACAGAGATAATTTCATTTGATTTACACAACCTTGAGAGGGAGGCATCAGGGTTCTCGTTCCAAAGGTGAGAAAATAGAAGCTAAATGACTTGTCCAAGGTGACGTAACTGCCACTCTGTCTTCCAGCTCTTGGTTCCTAGTGGAGTCTTTCCATCATTCCACAAGTGACCCTCTGCAATTGCCACACCTCTGAGTATTCGGGAAGCTCTCCTAGCAAGGGTGTTTAATATTTCGTTTTAGGGCACCCAACAATGCATGTGCATGTACACACGACACCCCTTCCCATACACACATTCCTTTCTATGTAAAACATAGATAGGTGGGTTTTAATATGTAATTATTCAAAGATCGTAAGAGTGTGCAAATATAATTTAATTTCTAAATACTATGAGTTCTCTTCTGAAGATTAGATAACAGACTGATAAAATTTTTCTCTGAAGAGCCAGATAGTAAATATTTTACGCTGTAAGTGCCATTGTCTCACGGTCACCACTGCTCAATTCTTCCATCGTAGAACAAAAGCAGCCGTAGACACTGAGCAGACTGGTGGGTGTGGAAGAGGTGGCAGGCTGGATTTGGCCTTTGGGCTGTAGTTTGCAGACCCTTGGATTAGAGAATATAAAAAAAAATTTAACCTGAGTAGTTTTACTTGAGTTGTAAATTTTACCTTTGTTTCCTTCACATGATTACTTGCTCCCAGTCACTGCTTTGTTTTTAATATTGTCTCAGAAGAATACAGATATCTGCCTTCATATAAACTCCATAAAGAGAGAGTCCTGCAAATAGAAGCAAAATTGACAAAGTGGATGAGAATGCTTTATACTCTCCTTGCCTTTGCTTGATTTCTGTTTAGTTCTCTCTGATTGCTCTTGGGAATATGGGCCAGAATTCAGTTTCATTGCTACACTGTTGGCTGGTTCTTGTTTATGTTCATGTTTTGTTTTAGTGCAGGGGTAGGATGAGGGGTGAGGGACACAGTGCAGCTATTGGGATTAGGTTCCACTGTTTGAAAGCTCCCACTCAAAGCTTGCGTTAATGCATTTCAGCAAAGAAAATACATCACTATAAGGCAGACCCGTAAGGCAGACCTGCTTTAAAAAGGGCTTTAGCTCGGTGAACCACCAGAATGCTGTGCTGGGGTGGAGTGTCATCTTTAAGATGGTCTAAGGACAATAGCCTATCGAGGTTTCAGGGTAGAAGTGAAAGTCAGGTAAGGAAACAAGTTCAAATCCAAGATATAGACATGTATGCTCGTTGATGTGCTTCTCAAGCTCACACCACACAGTGAATGACATCAGAGCCTTACTACAAATACAATCTTCATTATCCACAGCCTGCTGTGGAGACCTGCTTAGAGGCCCGCAGCTGGCATGCAGTGGTGGATGCGGGGAGCTATTTTGGATAAGCACTTCAATCGGCAGTGGAAAAGCAAAATATTGTCTAAAGTTGATTTTGAGAGCAAAAAATCAAATAAGAGGCCCAGAGAAATGACAGAAAAATAAAGCATCGAAGGCTGCCTTTGATGAAATTAAACGGAGCACGCTGGAGGTGCATGGATTGTACAGCATTTGAAGGGTCCTTGTGGAAGTGTTCAGAACATTCTTTGCTTTATCTTTTAGCCTAGCTCTTTATCTTGTGTTATACTCCTTTACTGCTTTGCTGAAGTACTATTTTTCTTGCCTTCTTCCTATTTCCCTAAAAGTATATGTGAGATAATCTATTTGGAAAGTAAGCCTACACATGGCATTATAAGGTTCACTCTTGGGAAAGGATTCAGTGTTGAATTCTTAGATTAGCTTCTTCTTGGGGAAGCTTTGCTTTTGTGTATCTTTTGAATGTGAGTTGTCAGGTTTCTTTGGAGTGAAGCCTTTAGCATCTCAGAAATTATTATTTCCTTGACTTTGTAACTTCTACATTTGTCAGACTTTCAAAAATGGTTAAGACTCAGTCAAACTGACCATATTAGTAATTCCATTACTACTTGGGATATGAGATTTTAAAAGTAAATAATAATCTATTCTGTAGAAACAGGCAGGGCTTCTCCAACGGAATCAGGATTTACTGTGAAAGGAAGTAGTATAGGATGAGATGCAGAGCAGAAAGTCTTATTTCTGGAAAGTAATTTATTTGGGGGGTGCCCCTTTAAAGCATCAGGGCCAGCGTCACTGAAGAGGGCTCAGATTAGCTGATCTGGTTGATTGGGCCTTAATCCATCACTGCTTGAACTCCCTCAAATGTGTTATCACCAGGGATTTGTCTGGCTACATATGATTTCACACATCTGTCATCTAAATCACAGATCCAAATGCAAAGTCCAGCACTAGAAAACGTCACAGGCATTTGTGAAAATCCTTGGAGGAACTTGGGACCATAAATCAATGGATGGATTACAGTTCAATAGTATGACCTTCTCATTTATGATGAAAAGATGTTGTCCACATGAATGCTTAGGTATTATGGTGATGAAACTATAAACAGGTATTTGAGAGTAAATCTCTCTGGTTCTTCCTTAGACCAGTCTCTAAGTACTAGCTTTAAGATAAGAACCTTTTAAATTAAGACCAAACTGAAAAAAATAAGCTGTATGAAAGCTTACTGGGGATTAGCTTTGTGAATGGGCCAGACAAATTTTGTTTTTGTTCTTTTTAGATGGAATAGTAGTAGTAGTAGTAGTGGTAGTAGGAACAAATATTTCTCCGATGTTTGCTATAACTGTGCACTCTGCTAAGCACTTCTTACGTATAATCTCAGGAAACAGTGTCAGAGAGATGAATCCATGCCCAGTGTGCACAGCTATGCCTTCAATGCAAAGAGCCAGGAATTGAACCTAAGTCTTCCTGACTGCAACTTTGTGCCTTGTCACAAGGAAAGGAAAGTCCACATCAGACTTTTCTTGATTTCAGAAGCAAAGTGAGAGGGTCAGAATTTTAAAAATATCTCCCATAAAGTGAGAGGCTTGTCAAGTCAAATATTCTATTTGTTGGTCTAAGCATTGCAGAAAACATCTGTGGGAAGAGAGTCACTGAGAGTGCTTTCGGCTATGACCAGCTCTCCCACTTGCCCACTGAGTGTGCCTGGCACTAACATCCCACAAATACTGATGTAATGGGTTAAAAGCCAGTGGGCCTAGAGTGAGGATGCATGTCCTTAGAGCCATCTTGGAAGAGATGCCTTGGATGGTAGAGATTTTTACAAATTCCCAAGGAGATCATATTTGATCATCACATTGGAAAGCAAAGCAAAATAATAAAACAAAACAACACAAAACAAGAACGACCCACTTCATGAGCCTGAAATTGTTGCATTACGGGAATCAGTCTGGCATCACCCTGATGGCAGGGTCTAAAAGTACTGTTCAGCTGTCTATTGGGAAGAGGGGCCTTTATTAAGGAATTTTAATGCTTAGTTAATTTCCTTGGGAACAGGAAGATTCATCCCTTCCATACCTCCCATAATTGGGCATTTACCATTTTTTTTTTTCTGATTGAGACTGAAGTGTGACAGAGTGAGGAAACTTTCACTGTTTGGTGTTTTCATAGAAGGAAAATTTTATAGGCCTTCATTCTTTCATTTCTTGAAAATAACTTTCCATGAGAGTCTATCTATGTAGTCAATGCAAATTTCTTTGAATGATTTCTCTTCTCAAATTGAAATACAAACTTAGAAGTAATACTTGAAGATGGTATTTTTTCCTTTGATTTTGTCATTTAAAGGCTTTTTATTGAATTAAAATAATGAACATTTGTTGAGTCTTTATAATGCTCTTGGAACCATGCTAAGTGTTTTATCTGCATGATCTTACTTTTGTTTCTCACAATAGCTATGACGTAGCTATATTATCATCCCATGTTAAAGATGAGGAAACTGAGACACCAACTGGATACGTAGCTTGTACAAGGCTATTTTCCTAATTAGTGGCAGAGCATTTGAACTCAAATCTGGCTGACTTCAAAGCCCTTTCTCTTAGTCACCTTTTTTTGCCTCAATCTGAGAAAATTAATGCCTACAAAAAGTATGAATGTTGAAAGCAATTGTAGGCCTTGTGGATGTTGTATAGCTGAGAGAAACCTTAGAGATCACTTCTTATCTTTATTTTACTGGTAGATAAATCAAGATATGAGATTACAACTATATCAATTGATGTTAAATGCCTGTGTCAATCCGGTCAATTAATCTAGTGATGTTAATTGTTTGGTATCAAACAGAAAAATAATGTTGATTAAACCAACTTTTCACTGTTCAATTGGTTATTCTGACATAAAATGAACTCAACTTAAAAAAATTATTTTATTGAAGTGTAGTTGATTTACAATGATGTGTTAATTTCCGCTGTACAAAATAGTGATTCAGTTTTTATATATATATATATATATATATATATTCTTTTAAAATGAACTCAACTTTAGACAAGGCATCAAGATCACAAATACATTGTAAAACGGATGATTCAAACTGTTTTGGATTTCTATTGTATGCAATATGATGCTTATTTATGCTACTGAAAGTGAAAAACAATTCTCTTCACTTTACCCCTTTAATTCAAAGTCTACACAGTGTCAAATAGCTTGACAATTTTGTTGTAACTGAATTGAGTATAGAGACAGCCAAAGTCTGTTTCACCCTTGAGGGCTGCAAGATTTCCTTTGGACCTGGGCAAACGTCTCTATTTTCCCTCTAGCTATCTTTGAGTAGTCATGCTTGCTCACATAATAAGTTCTCTAACTCTTTGGTCAACTCAAATGAGTTTGAGTGTCTCATCATAGAACTAAGAGGTTGAGCAGACTGGAGACGTTCATCTCCTGCGTTGATAGATCAGTCCTAGAATCAGTCCTCCTGTGTTTTACTTCTCTCGGAAAGGCTCTTAGAATCCTACACGCTCATGACAAAGTAAAATCAGATCAGCTCCTCCTTTCCTGCATCCCTTCTCTCTCCCAGAACATTACTGTCATTGGGACTGATTTAAGAGACAGGGTACATGCATCTCGGTGTCCAGATCTTGCGTTGACCAGACAGTGCCCGCATCTATGAAAAGCATTGCTTAATCTAGACACTGAGGCGGTTTGATATAGAGGCTATTGACAGGGAATCAACTTGAAAGCCCCAACACGCCTTTTCTGGAGTCACTTTTCATATTGCAAGTGCAATTCACACGTATTTGCCCTGTGGCACCGTCAGACATTATGAGAGAGCCAGGAAACCTGGAACTCAGACATTATGGGAAAATAAAAGGAAATTATTTTATGTTGTTCAATAATGTTACATCATTATCTTTGTGATGGGCTAATTCATATACTCTACAGAAGACTATTTATGAATTAATGGCTTGGGATTCCAAATTTAAGTTAAAAAAATATGTAACTTAAGCTGATGGATTCAATTTGCAATTCAAATGAGTATTTTGTACATTTGCCCAGAGTCTTTAAGTCAATAGGCTTAAATAAGTAAACAAAAACTTCTCCAATCATTTTAATAACTTTCTCTTGGCTATAATACTCCAAGCCAACTATGACCGGAAGTGACATCAGCAACATAGCTATACTTTCTATTAGGCCAAGGTGTTCTTTGAGCTAAAATGTGCCATCTATATTTATCTTTTTGATGACTTTTAAACCATGTAAAATATTTCCAGGGGAGTTTTTGTTCAGTTTTCTTTTCTCTTTAACCCTGTTAATTTTACTTTTTGCAAATAATATTTTAGGTTGAACTCATTTATTTGCTCTGACAAAATCATTGTTTTCATTTTTACAAAGGACTAAGAAGGTGAATATCAGGGGAAAACACAGGATTAGATTCAGGATAAAGATAGGAGCACCAAATTTTGGTTATCACTGTGTTGAGGGAATTGGGATAGCTCAAGCTGGTCCTTCAACTTAAAAAAATCTGTAACTCAAAAGACAATCATGAAACATCTATTCCAACTATTCCTTCCCAGCCCCTCATGGCAGACTCAAGATCAGGATTCCTGAGACCAGTGGCATGTTACATTATCATTTAAAATTTCATATCATAGCTTATAGGATGTTAGAACTGGAAGGGAACATGTATTTCAAACTTCATCTGCTAGAGATAAGTAACCTCTGGTCCGGAAAGGTTAAATTAGTAGCCTGAAGTGTACAGCTTATAATGGAGCTTAGCTCATGTCTTCTATTTCCATGGATGGCTTGGCCTTGGGATGTTGACCTGTTTATTCACCTTGGATTTTCCCTTTAAATCTATTCATTCATTCATTCATTTATTCATCCAGCATCTACTATATACCATGCTATGTGTAAAGCTCGAGGATACAGAAGAAAACAGGCAAAATCCCTGACTTCATTGAATTGATATTCTAGGGAGAGAAGATAGAAAATAAATAAGTAAGTAAATAAATAAAATAATTTTAAGTAGTGATTAGTATTCTGAAGGAAAAATAAAGTAGGGTAAGATGTTAGAAAGTGATAGGCTGAAAGGAGGCATCATTTTGATAGGATGGTCAGAGAAAGCTTAACTTGATCAGAGGTCATTTGAGTAAAGACCTGAAGAAGGCAGGGACAAGAGCTATCCAGGTATTTAGGGGGAAAGTGCTCTAAGCAGAGGGAACAAGTGCAAAGGCCCTGAGGCAGGGTGTGCTCATCCACTGGTTCTCTAGAACCTCTTTTTGGGCAGACTCTGATTCGGTTTCTGTATAGCCACCATGCTACCTGCAAGCCAGTGTTTTCCTGGGAGGAGCTGGAGCAGGACCAAATTTTGGAGTCAGATCCAATATTTAGTTAGATGATGTTGGGCAGATGGGCCTGATTGTGTGTCAGTAGGAAGGAGAGGAAGAGAAAAAAAATGCCTTTTGGGGTTGGATATCTCTTCTGGCTACCAGTGATAAGAAGTTCACCTGAAAATCTTTCCACTAAATAATATTAAACTTCAATACTGTGATAAAGGATCTTTATTTAATTAATTTGTTTTCAATTGATTCCAAAATAGTGCATTAGCTTTTTAAGGGTCCCCTGGGTCCATGACGCCCAGGGCACATTGATAACTATCTTCTTGCTCCCAACACCCAATGTGTACTTGAGGGGTAGGGACAGGCTTCGTCTAGAGCCAAGCCTCCTCAAACAGGAGAGGAATGCCATAAGGACTTGGGGCTTATCCCATTAGGAAAAAAGAAGGGATTGAGGGGAAAGAGGGAAAAGGTGGATCCCCAGTTAATCCAGGGGACTGAAAATATTCTTCCATCTCGTGACATCTAGAAAAAAATGGAAATTAAACTATTGAGTGACTAGAGTTAAAACAGGGTATCCTAATTTGTAATTCGTACTGAGTGATACTTTTTAAAATATAGTTTAGAATTATGCTGTGGACTGAACTGTGTTCGTACGTTGAAGCCCTAACACCAGCCGCCCCGCCTACTGCCATTGTGAGTGTATCTGGAGACAGAGTCTTTTGGAGGTAATTAAGGTTAAATGAGGTCATAAGAGTGGGGCCTTAATCTGATAGGACTGTGGCCTCATAAAAAAAGGGAGATCTTTCTCTCCTCTCTTTCTCTGCCATGTGAGGGCACAGGGAGAAGGCAACTGTGTGCAAGTCAGGAAGAGAGCTCTCTCCAGAACACAACCCTGCTGGTACCTTGATTTAGAATTTCCAGCCTCCAGAACTGTAAGGAATAAATTTCTGTTGTTTAAACCACCAAGACTATGGTGTTTTGTTATGGCAGCCCAAGCAGACTAAGGCAAATTCGTATCTGGATGGCTACCCTGTGATACAAATTGATTTTCATACCAAATGCTAAAGTATACTAATCTGGATCCCAAGGGACTCTTGGTCACCTGGCAATTTAGGGACACCTTTCCAAACTCCATGGCCTTCTGTGTCCTCACATCCACAAAATAAATCATGTTTGGAGACAGGAACTAAGGATTTGGCTAGGCTTGGCTCTGCCATTTTAGTTTCTCATTAGCTTTACCCACCACTGTCACTAACCAGCTGAATAAACTCAGGCAAGCCACTTGACCTCTCTGTTTCACAGTTCCCCCATCATACGAGGACCAGATGCCATCGGGTCTGTGAAAGTACTAAACATTCTGAAGTTTTAAATGAAAGTGAAAACATTCTCTTTCAATAGAAAACCATTCTCTTCATTGTAATTGAAGGGCCGCTGATTTTGAAGCCAGGGCTTCTGAGCTGTTCAGAGGTGGTAACAACCAGCATTTGCATGGTTCATTCAGCCATTCCCACACCTCATCCCAGTGATTCTTCAAAATGGAACCTTGACAAGGACACTTCAGAGGCCTTGTGAAGAGCGGCTCCCTCATTCAGCAAAGGTGCTCGGAAGATGCTTCTAGTTGCCTTGTCCCTGCACTGTGTGCAAGTTAGAGCCTCCTGTGAGGTCAGGCAGCAAGCCTCATCAGGCATCCATGGCCTGCCACCCCTCCATCATTGTCAATAAGCGAGATGGAGAGACCTGTACATCATTTCATTTACTATTGCAATGATTACATAGCTCATTGCCTTCCCATTGTTTCAGAGATAGATTTAATTAACTTCCAATTAATCATAGAGGGTGATATTTAATGCTTAGCCCAGCACTGAGCACAGTGTCACAGACCAAAGAATATATTCTGAAGGCTTCAGTAATCAAGAGGTCATGGAAGATAGATGTTCTTCACTGAAGGAGAGGGAAGATAAATCTGTGTGTCCAGACCACTCTGGCTAACTGTTTTGAGATAATTGTTTTGCATCCAAATGATAACTTTCCATAAGGCACAACCATGCATAGCACAGGAGAGATAGATGGAGGGAGAGAGAGATAATAGGGTTACAATGTGGAGAATTCACTTGGCTGTAATTCCCATCTGATGCCAACCAGACTGAGGTCACCAGGGAATTCTGCTTAGATTTGCAAGAGTGCAAGTGCTATAGTGGGGGTCTAACTTAGGACCTTATGCTGAAGAGACGCTCTATAAATCTTTGTCCAGTGAATGAGAAAGGAGGCCCACAGATCTTGGTTAGGTTGGCTTTTTGCTTTCAATAATCACGAGGGCTTACTGATGTTTTGCTCACAGTGTGATACCAAGTATTTCTCTCTCTGTTTCTTGAAAAGATGTAAGACTTGCATGTCTGAGCAATGGAAACCTGATGTCCCTGGGTCTAGCAGTGTGGTGGTCACTCTCGATGCTGTGTCTCCAAAAGAATGTAGATCCCTGAGCTACAGCCTAGGCAACTAAAATGTTTTTAATGAAATAGATCAGAACCTCTGAGGATAAGATTCTAGAAGTTTCCTGAACACTCTGTGAGAAACTCTGTTTTGACTCAGAACAAAAACATACTTAAGAAGATCAGTCATACTTCTTGTATTTACATTTACATTCAGGTAATGGTATGGTAACAAATGATAATACAGATTATAGCCCTTTATTCTTTCTTCACCCATCTATATGTCTATTCATAATTATGTGCTAAACATTTTTATATCAATAAAATGGTCATTTATATATTATTTCAAACAATGTCTAGAACATTAAAATCTCAGGATAAAAGGAGTAATTCAAACTGAACTGTTATTTCTATATTATTTCAAACAATGTTTAGAACATTAAAATCTCAGGGTAAAAGGAGTAATTCAAACTGAACTGTAAAGTCATTGTTGACAGGCTTTGACCAGGAGTGATAACAAAATTTTTAGAAAGTATATGGTTATCATTAGAGTACTTGTTATAAGTAATAAAGCCCTTGTTATAATATAAAACGTTGTCTGGGTGTGTGTATATTTTCTGGAGAAAGTGTCTATAGCTCTAAATGTGGATTTGTGACATTGAAAGGTTAAGAACCCCAGTGCTCCAGCATTTTACCCCCAAGAGGTTAATATATCTGTGCCAATTGACATGAAATAAGGAACTATTAACCAATTCCATAGACTTACACAATCCCTGTTCTCAGAAAAGTAAGATGTGGCATTATGTCTGGCATCTACAACTTTATTTAGATAAATTATTTCTGCAGTTATCTATTCAGAATAAGATTTCAGATTAGGATACACATGACCCAGGCCTTGGAGATGCTATTTGCTTTAAGTCCTAGGAGAGCTACATCTGACAAATAGCATACTTAGTGGCTGAATATGCTTGTGATTGTTACTGGAGTGTGTGTGTGTGTGTGTGTGTGTGTGTGTGTGTGTGTGTATGTGCTGGTATGTGTGCATGCACACCGCAGGACTCAAAGCTCTAGAAATAACTTGACAGAGAGATTGAAGCATGGGGAAGTCCACCTGGTCCACTTTACTTCACATACCAGGAGTCAAATGCAAAATGAGAGGCACATGCCTCGCTTTATGATGGAGACACCCCGCTTCACTTTGCAGTGAACAAATTGGAGATGGAACAAGAATGAACTCTTGTATTATCTACCTGCCCTTCCAGTCAAGAGGTTGACATCTGAGTAGGGCCATGAGATTATAGTCATGACCCAGTATAAAAGAATGAGAGACATTTGCCACTCTTGTTTCAATTCTGGTCATAAAAATGCATTAAGTTTGGCGTGAGTTTCTGTTCTTGTTGATAGTGTCATCATAGGAAAGCAGAATCGGGAGAAGCCCCCAGAGGATTCCCTGGGATAGATCACAACATGTGCCTGGTTTGCTCTCTTACTGGGGACTTGAATGATTTCTCCCATCGATCTTGGGAGGCCACTAGAATATACTTATTTGGGCATAAAAGTAAAGATTCCCTTTCAGGACAAACTACTTAAGTGAAGAAGCTATAGGATATGGGCTGTGTGAATATAATCCAACCATTTGAGTAATTCTACCCAAGGGAAATCACAGCAGAAACCTCTGTGTATCATGTAATCTATCAGGGCAAACAGTACAATGTACCAAGCTGGTCTGCTAGCCCTCAGGCTGTTTTCTAGGCACTTCTTTCCTCCCTTAGGAGCCAGTGCTTCCTGATGCTCCAGGCCTCTTCACACTTTTAATGCAGACCTTGGTGCAGATCTTCCCTCTTTAGATATCACTTTTCTCAGTTTCTTCTTCCTATCAAAATCATCCAGTTCTCCATCTCATTTCCTTCAGGCCCATGCATTTTTCAAGCTGCATGCATTCTGATAATTTAATCCCTGTGGAGGTGCATATGTGTGCTAATGGTTTGATGTCTCTTAACATATTTGCATTTGGCAGTCTTTTCAGAGAAACCCTGTCTTAGCTCGAAGGAATAAATCTAATGTTAGTAAATCTCAGTTGGTCGCAGGGGCTGAGATATTTGGAAGTGGGATGGAGGAAGAATGGAGAAACTAAATCATATTGGTTGTGCAGCTGTGTGGTTTATTATACATATATCCGATTTTTAACTGGTGATCAAGGAGGAATAATTCTCTCTCAAACTCCCCATTTATATTTATCTCTAAATAAAAATGGGAATTTTCAAGGCTACTCATCCTAAAATCACTTTCATCTGCTCCTGATAACGTGGAGTTGGGCTTTGTAATCTTTCCTTGATATTGAGTTAATTCAAAACATGTTTACTGAGTGTTTGCTGTGTCCCAGACCTGGTGATTGGTGCTGGGATACAAAGACACAATCTCTGACTTTAGATTAGTGTTGGAGATGGACAACCAAGCAGGCAATTTCAATACAGGTGATATGCCCTGTGATGGAGTTACTGCAGAGAGGCACCTAAGCTGTGTAAGGAGAGAGGGAAGGGTTCCTGGAGAAGCCATATCTTATTGGAAAGCCAAGGAATGAGAAGGTATGGGGAGAATTGTTTGCTATTTGTTAGGGTTTAGGCTAAGATCCATAAAAGACTTCAAAATACAGTGGCTTACACAGGATAGATACAGATATCTCTCATGAAATCCTAGAGATAAGAGGCTTAGAGTGATGCAGCTATTTTCAGCAAGTGCCTCTTGCCTCTAGGTCCAAGAGAGGTGCCTTTGCTGCAGCTGTGTCCTTGCCAGCAGGAGTGTGTCAAGGGTCGGGAGCAAAAGAGAACAAGTTGGCGAGACTCTTAGTCATTCTGTATGGGAGGATAGGAATGTCAGAGGCAAGGGTGGAGTGGCCATATATGCTCTGCTCAGAAATTTGGATTTTTCCATTGAGAGTGATGGGAAGCCTTTGTAGGGTTTCAAGCAGAGTAATGACCCAGTGACATTTTAATTTTAGAACATTTACTTTGGCTGAGTAGTTCTTTAGTTATCAATAACTTTCAGCATTTCATACAGCTGAACTTATACTCTGAAGGAGTGGTGAATATAGAGATGAGCTACAGATTATAATTCAGTAACTTAATAGTTCAGTAACTGAAACTTCATGTAAAGAGAAGGATCTCTATATGTAAAAACTGGCCTTGGGATAAGGTCAGGTTGTTTCTGGAAATGTGGTTTTGGAAAATGATCTGAATTTTTTGATCATATGGTCTTTTCTCTCTCGCTGACTTCTTTCTCCTTAAAATATATGCTGTAGGGAAAAGTTTAAATAAAACATTTTTCAAGAATTGCAACCTTAAGTGGAGAGCAGAACAGGCAATGCCGTGTAAAACTGGGGATGGTGGTAGCTAATACAAGGCCACTTGTATTCACAGGCCACTCCCTCCCACTCTGCTTTTACCCTTCCTCAAATATTTGTAGTAATATATTGTGCTTTTTATACATAACTCTAGAATATAGATTTCCTTCTCCATTGTCTGCAGTATTTTCCCCTTTACGGAATAATTCATTTTTAACTATGGTATTTACATTTCACCATGTAGTAAATTTTATCTCTTATTTGAAATCTACTTTTCATAGCACTTAAGTTCCACAAATGGGCTGAGGACAGAGCTAAAGAGTTTACTGTAGGTCAAGACAAGTGGTAAACTTGTTAATGGCACTAAGTTCCAATAATTAGAATTCGGAGAGAACGACCCATTTCCTTAGTGGCATGTGTCTTGTTTTGTCTGATGTTGGCTAAAAATGAAAGATTGTACTGAAATAAGACACAAAAACTGAAGATTCCTGGGTTATTGGCAATTTTGTGTATTGGGAAATATGGAGTGTTGGGATTTTACTTGAAGGGGTGAATAGAGGCTCTGCTTTGGAATATTAGACATGATACTAGGATTTCAGGTGTTGAAACTCAAATGTAATTCTATGGATAGTATTTTTCCATAAAATGTCAGCAGTTATCACAGGGATGAGTGCTTGGGGGAAGAAATGGAGACATCACAAAACATTGTCTCTTTCACAGAATTGTATAAGGTAGGGCATTACCTGGTAGCACGATTTATAATACTTTGTTTTCTAATTACCTATGATATTCATAGAGTTCACAATGGAAAAATATCTAATGGTATGGAAAGAACATTATTTTTGACATAGATGGGCCAAGAAAAATCCCTTGGCTTTCTAGAAAGAAGGAATATAGATGATGCCATGGTCCAAACAAGTGAATTTATTTCCAGTAGCAACAGAGTGCAATACTGAACTTGAAGTAAAGCATGTCCATTCTAGAAAATGTGTTCCTTCTCTGAAAAACTGTTTCTGTCTCTGATCAAGAAACTAGAATAGTACACGGGAGGATCCAGGTCATGCTCCCAGGAGGCCAGGCAATAACTCAATCAGAAACAGGTAAAAGCTGAGTTGAGAGAGTACTGTCAATCACTGCTCAATTAGATTGAATTGACAATGGCTTTTCAGTATGGCTTTGCCTGGCAAACATTTGGAGTTCTAAGAGAAGGAAAAACAAGCCTATGTTCTCAATGTCAAATTCATTTTGGCCACTTGCCTAAGACCCCCCTGGAGAATCCCAACAGGAATGAGACCCTGCATTTTAGAAAGATAGACTTCTGCTCAATGCATCAGCAGTTCTGCATGGTTGCTTCTATCACCAATTTCTCTGATAAAAAACGTTATTTACCAAGTGCTGCACTTTCTTTCTTTTGCCTAACCTGTGGAAAAATTCAGTCGGTTTCCAGCTGCTCTTTTTTGACTGAATTTGTCCAAGAAAATACTTTTATATCCTTCAGTGAGCAGAAGGAAGACAGCATTTTGGGATGAGAGATGGCAAGAGGAGGAAATTCCACAAGTGGAAATTGGATGTGACCATTCCTTGGGCTCACGCCAGTCATTACTATTACCTACACTGCTTCTGGGCTGACTCGTTTGTCCATTTGTGACCCCGACATATAGAAAATGCATTCTTAGGAGAGCATTTATCCCATGGGCTTTTCTACAATCTCAATATCACAACCCTGGAGGCCTCAACTGCCTTATCAACAGGAAGTTTGAGCAAGTCTTACCGACCCCTTCTTCTTTTTCAATACTTCTCTATCTACAAAACCAAGCATTATTTTGACACTCATATTAGTCCAATTAAACTGAAACTCTTGTTTTACTTTCTATGATTTTTTTTCTTCCTGTTTCTAACAATGTTATCCATGCCTTCCCAGATACTCAGTCAAATCTTCCTCAGTTGTTGAAGACAAGAGACATTGGACTGGGAGCCAAGATTCTGAGTGCCTTTGACTGAGCTGACCTGACTCTGCCACTAACTAGTGGTGTGATCCTAGGCCAGTCACTTTCCTGATCTTTAAAACAAAGTAGTTGGACAGGATGGTCTCTAAGGTACCATGTGGCTCTATAGGCTTTATTGAACTGCTAAACACTACTTCTCTCTAGGTCTAGCCTTTAGGTTCCACAGCTGCTGTCAGCACCAACCTTTCTGTTCCCCAGTTGCTTCTAGTCCCTAGAAAGATTTCACCAAACTAATTTTGTTCTATTCATTAATTAACAATATAAATACATACATTTAAATTAACAACTCCTCCAAAAAACAGTGAACCATTAATAATAAAATTTTATAATCATCATAAAACTGTCTAGGGCATGGAAGATGGTATAATAATTCACACCTAATTGCTTTCAACCTTGGGCCCACAAACACACTAGCTGGAGAAATGAATTCAGATACTGTAATTCATGCCAGGTCATGTTTTATTATTTAAGTCATCCCTGTTACTTAAAAAAAACTTTGATGTTCAAATAATCTACAAATTCACAGTGCCACAAACTACAGGGGAATTTAGAGAAAGTGCACATTTGCCTATTTTGTCAGCCCTTCATGCAGAAGATCCATTTGAATCTTGGTGTTCTCTATAGAACAGTGGTTATTTTACTTAATGATAGAAATAATTTACATAATATAAACAATAACCTTAATTGCAAGATTAGAGTATTGAGAAAATTTTTTGTTAACTTACAAAAAAGAGGTGAGCAGCCCACAAAGTGTGCAAAAATAGCAATTGCAAACCAAGTGGTAGAATTAAATCATAATATTTAAGAGCACAAATTCTGGAGCCAGGCTGCTGGGGTTGAAATCTCAGCTCCACTACTTACTAGTTATTCTTGACCTTGGGTAAGTTACTTCACCTCTCCAACCTTCAGTTTCCTTATCTGTACACAGAGGAATATGATAATACCAGGTTGATATAAGGATTATATAAATTGATATAAGGAGATGTTTAGTAGTTACATTAAGTGAAGCATTATATTATTAGTAGTATCATTAGAGACCATGGCATCCTTCCTTGAAGGCTTAGAAAGATGTGTGTACTTTGTATGTATATAGCCCTGGACTTAATTGTATACGCAATGCTGCTTAAGATGGGTGGGGCTCTTCTGAGGTCTATTTGCAAATTTAACATGGTCAACTAAACCAGGGCAATTAATATGACATTGAAGATGTTCATATGAGTGAGGAAAATAACAGATTAAAGGAAAGGAAGCAAGACTGGGGAGGTATTTCTGTATTTTGAAAGTAAGTTAGCAGCATTCAAATGGATTTTAAAACTCAGTAATTTAGACATTTCTTCTAGGGTTGTTAGTAAGTCACTCAGTGTTTCTGCTTGTGAATCCGTATTAGAGTTATACAGTGTCATACAAGGAACGAGATGCACTTGTATTGATTTTTCTTGGGCACACATATGTGGTCTGCTGAGTGGGGGGTCTAAGCCAGCTGTGCCACCCTCCCCCGACTCCCATGTGTGTTTTGCTTCTGGTCCTCTGGTATGGGAGTACTGCCTCACAGTGTCCAGGGCTGTTAGCTGAACCCAAACCTGTAACAGTTGAAAGCTTGTTAAAATCAAAAAGGTAAATACATTTCTCTATGATTAGGTGACCAATGCCTATAGCAGATCGTGAATACCCAGAAGGCATCTGCTCAGACTTTGTATCACACACTCTACCTCTCTCTTTCTGTCCCTCAGGTTTTAGGGCCCAATTAATTTGTGTTTGCCTTGTCCAACAGAACCCATTCTCAAGCAAAAGATGCTGCTTGCTTTCAATTTGAAATATAAACCAGAGACTGGGATGGACTATACAAGGAAAGCAACTCAGTAATGTCATCTAATGGGAGGATCAGAGTTCTATGTCCAAGCCTCCTGTAGGTGGGCATTTAATTGTTCTAACTCCTCATCTGTAAAATAGAAAGATTGGATTTGGTGACTTCCGATATCGCTTACATTCAAATAGTCTATGTGTTTCATTAAGTTCAGGAATCTTTAAAAAGATTCCTAAATAAAGTGATTCTTCCCCTTCTTTGAGAATTTTAGGAAAATTCTTCACCTATGTATGTGGGAATCGATTGAGCTTTGAGAAAGCATACATTCCTCATTCTGTTTATGCAGGTGGGAGTGTGGGATGGATGATAACAGAGAAATTATATTCTTTGCAAATCCTGACCTACACAACCATTGGTCACCGGGCATATTTACCTCACAGTAATATCAGACATTGTAATAACACATCATGCAACTTTTCTAAATGCTGCATTCTCATAGACAATTTGAAGAAAATGATGACCATATGAAGTTTATGATATATCTGTGTTGCTAAAAGCAACATTTCAAAAAAAAAAATGCAACAAGGCACCCATCAGAAATCAGGGGTTTAGGAAAAACTCCCAAGTGAGTAAAGTTGTAGCTACACACAACAAGAAATGCCAGGGGAGAAACTAGAACAATGAGGTGAGTTTTCTATAATCATTGTGGAGACTAGTCACACCAATTTTTCAACTTCTTGTTTTTTTTTTTCTTTTTTGCGGTACGCGGGCCTCTCACTGTTGTGGCCTCTCCCGTTGCGGAGCATAGGCTCCGGACGCGCAGGCTCAGCGGCCATGGGTCACGGGCCCAGCCGCTCCGCGGCATGTGGGATCTTCCCGGATCGGGGCACGAACCCGTGTCCGCTGCATCGGCAGGCGGACTCTCAACCACTGCGCCACCAGGGAAGCCCTCAACTTCTTTTTTCAACCTGTTTTGCAAGGTTCATTTGTGCCAGAATGAGGGTGATTTTCTCCAGGCAATGGCCTCTAACTGGTTGTAAATGAATCAATGCCCATCAGTTTCACAGGAAAAAGCATCCTAATCAGATTGGTTATCAATGGATTAGATTTCTATCTTGCTGGACCTTTACCTCTCTTTTAGCTTTGGAAGGGAGCTAAACATTTCGAGCCAAGTTGTTTGGTTTTGTCTGGAAGCACTGCAATGCCTTATTGATCTGTTTGGAGAGGAAAGTTTTCGGAAGAGACAGTTTCCCTGGATAGCTAAACCACTATTAAAAAGATAGCTGATTTCAATGAAAACCTTCCAATACATACACACACTTCCCTATTAAACAGAGTTCCTTGAGAGTAAATGAATCTTTCTGTTGGGTTATGGTCACCACTTTATGTACACCAGTTACTGTGACACTCACTGGAATACAGGGGTATCGTGAACCACAGTGCTTGGCCCCCTTGATGACTGGCTGTTTTGGGTGGTCTCATAGCGTGCCACCAGCTGTCCCTTCTCACTGTAAGAACTTCTAGAAAAATCTTTCAACCCTCTCTTTATCTGTTATCTGCTGGAGATTATGATGGCACCTTCATGCGGCAGGGAAAGTTCAATAATCAAGCTTGGGAATCAGTAGTGGGGCAAAATATTTTATCCCTACTCTGCCACTTACTAGCTGAGTAATGCCGAGCCCATTTCTTTACTTCTCCAAGCCTTGGATTCCTCATCTAAAAATAGGATAACAATACCCACTCTTCAGGGTTAGAGTGAAACTTAAATGAGATAAAAATAAGTCCCAAGGTCAGTGTCTGGCATATGGTATGGGTTCTATAAATGATAATTTCCATCGAAATGTTCCAAACCCCTCCTTCATCAACAATAGTAAGTGAATAGACACCGTCCCTACTCCCTTCCTGCGGAGGAAAGTACTTCAGGTCATTACTTCATAGAGCTTTGATCTCAAGCTCTATACGAGGCTTTGGGGAAAGGATGGTGAACAGGCGGGCCTGATTCCTGCCCTTATGGAACTTAGTGAGTCTAGTGTAGAAGACAGACAAGAAACAAATAATTATCCAACAAATTATTTAATTCCAATTGTCTTGAATGCTATGAAGGAGAAGGGGAAGCTGTATTTAAAAAGAAAACCTGTCTTAATATGGAAGGTCAGGAGAAACTTTTCTGAGATGCCACATCCAAGAAGAGCACAGAAAGATAATTACGAGTGAGCTGGAAGGACAGATGAGTATTCTAGGCTGAAGGAGAGGTATTTGTAAAGGCTTTGCAGCTTGAAGTTTCAGAGTGCTGGGGAGCAGAGATAAGATGAGGGATTAGAGCTGAGCTGAGGCTGGTGAGGTGCATGGTTCAGGCTTTGGGGACGATGGCAAAGTTTTGGGCTTCACTCTGAGAGAGATGGGGCCCACAAAAGAGAATTAAGCAAGGACAATAATCTACAGGTTTGCAACCATTGACCGAATCTCGAAATGTTTTCATACTGCTGGGTAGATAGCTATACCCTGAGCCTCCTACCACCTATAACCCCTTATCAGACCCACTCCCCCTTCTACCCACCTCCACCCTTTGGGGTTAAGAAGGCCTCCAGGACCTTTCTAGCATCTCTTCCAATTGGTCGGTGGCCAATAGCATATAGGTTGCTAACTATGTTAAATATTTTATCTAGTTTTAAGCAAGATTCCATCCTCTCCTAAATATTCTCCTTTACTTATAAATTTACAGTCGTGCTCAAAATTGTTAAAGAAGACTGAAAGTATTGCAGTTTAATGTGATTAAAATATTTAAATGGTCTTAGGGCCATTTGTCCATCTTCCCTTTCCTAACCCCCACCATATTGAATTTAACCCTGAGGTCTGTTGATTCTACTTCTGAAATGTCTCTTAGACTTATCCATTCCTTTCGACTCCTGCTGTTCTCATGCAGTCCCTTTCACCTCTCCCTGGGCTTCTCTAATAACCCAGCATCTCTCTGCCTGGTCTCCGTGTCCCTCTGCCTGGTCCATTCTCTCCCTAGCCCAAACCACTCTCCACATGGCTGTCAGTGTCCAGACAGTGTCTAATACACAGTTGGTGCTCAATAAATGTGTTTTGAATGAATGAATAAATAAACAAATGTATGGTGAGACCATGATCAAATGACACATAAACAAATGGGTAAAAAGTGGAAAAACACAACCAGTTACCCTCTGTTAGAGCTTCCCAAAGATTTTGGATGGCACACTGACATTTTTCATTTTATTAGTTCTGTGTGTATTTTAATATGTATAAGAAAAATTTGATAGTACACTAAACTTATGCCTTGTTGCTTAGAATAAGATTGAATAAAAATGTAAGTCAAGTTAAAATTGATTAAAACATATTAAGTTAATAATAGCTCAGTACTATTCAGATATGGCAAAATGGTGTAGATATCATACAATGACTGAAGTTTGGGAAAAATTGGTGAACACAATGCCACAAAACCAAGTGAGGTTATACTCCTCCCTGAAATAGAATGGGCTTGGATGAGTTGTCAGGGTCAAGCAAGGCTTGAACATGTGGCCTGCAAATCCTGGTGCCTCCACATGTAAGTCAGGTTTAAAAAAAGAAAGAAAAAGATAGCATTGAGAATGTGTGCTTCACAAGACTTTCGGTCATGGTAAACAGCCTCAGGTTATTTCAAGAGCCCTGGAAAACCTTTTAACAGATTGAGAAGTATAAAACAGGTTGAGTTTTTTTTTGTAATTAAAAATTTTTTTAATTGACGTATAGTTGATTTACAATGTTGTGTCAGTTTCTTTTTTTTCCCTTCTCCTACTTTTTTTTTTTAAACATCTTTATTGGAGTATAATTGCTTTACAATGGTGTGTTAGTTTCTGCTTTATAAAAAAGTGAATCAGCTATACATATACATACATCCCCGAATCTCCTCCCTCTTGTGCCTCCTTCCCACCCTCCCTATCCCATGCTTCTAGGTGGTCACAGAGCACTGAGCTGATCTCCCTGTGCTATGCGGCTGCTTCCCACTATCTATTTTACATTTGGTAGTATATGTAAGTCCATGCTACTCTCTCACTGCGTCCCAGCTTACGCTTCCCATGCCCTGTGTCCTCAAGTCCATTGGTCCATTCTCTACTTCTGTGTCTTTATTCCTGTCCTGCCTCTAGGTTCTTCAGAACCTTTTTTTTTTTTTTTTTTTTTTAGATTCCATATATATGTGTTAGCATACGGTATTTGTTTTTCTCTTTCTGGTTTTTTTGATATTGAGCTTCATGAGCTGCTTGTAAATTTTGGAGATTAATCCTTTGTCAGTTTCTTCATTTGAAAATATTTTCTCCCATTCTGAGGGCTGTCTTTTTGTCGTGTTTATGATTTCTTTGCTGTGCAAAAGGTTTTAAGTTTCATTAGGTCCCATTTGTTTATTTTTGTTTTTCTTTCCACTTCTCTAGGAGGTGGGTCAAAAAGCATCTTGCTGTGATTTATGTCATAGAGTGTTCTGCCTATGTTTTCCTCTAAGAGTTTTATAGTGTCTGGCCTTACATTTAGGTCTTTAATCCATTTTGAGTTTATTTTTGTGTATGGTGTCAGGGAGTGTTCTAATTTCATTCTTTAACATGTAGCTGTCCAGTTTTCCCAGCACCACTTATTGAACAGGCTGTCTTTTCTCCATTATATATTCTTGCCTCCTTCAAAAATAAGGTGACCATATGTACGTGGGTTTATCTCTGGGCTTCTATCCTGTTCCATTGATCTATATTTCTGTTTTTGTGCCAGTACCATACTGTCTTGATTACTGTAGCTTTGTAGTATAGTCTGAAGTCTGGGAGCGTGATTCTTCCAGCTCCGTTTTTCTTTCTCAAGATTGCTTTGGCTATTCAGGGTCTTTCGTGTTTCCATAGAAACTGTGAATTTTTTTGTTCTTGTTCTGTGAGAAATGCCATTGGTAGTTTGATAGGGATTGAATTGAATCTATAGATTGCTTTGGGTAGTATAGTCATTTTCACAATGTTGATTCTTCCAATCCAAGGACATGGTATATCTCTCCATCTGTTTGGATCATCTTTAATTTCTTTCATCAGTGTCTTAGAGTTTTCTGCATACAGCTCTTTTGTCTCCTTATGTAGGTTTATTCCTAGGCATTTTATTCTTTTTGTTGAAATGGTAAATGGGAGTGTTTCCTTAATTTCTCTTGCAGATTTTTCATCATTAGTGTATAGGAATGCAAGAGATTTCTGTGCATTAATTTTGTTTCCTGCTACTTTACCAAATTCATTGATTAGCTCTAGTAGTTTTCTGGTAACATCTTTAGGATTCTCTATGTATAGTATCATGTTATCTGCAAACAGTGACAGCTTTACTTCTTCTTTTCTGATTTGGGTTCCTTTTATTTAATTTTCTTCTCTGATTGCTGTGGCTAAAACTTCCAAAACTATGTTGAATAACAGTGGCGAGAGTGGACAACTTTGTCTTGATCTTAGAGGAAATGGTTTCAGTTTTTCACCATTGAGAAGATGTTGGCTGCGGTTTTGTCATATATGACCTTTATTATGTTGTGGTAAGTTCCCTCTATGCCTACTTTCTGGAGGGCTTTTATCATAAATGGGTATTGAATTTTGTCAAAAGCCTTTTCTGCATCTACTGAGATGATCACATGGTTTTTCTCCTTCAATTTGTTAATATGGTTTATCACATTGATTTATTTGCATATATTGATGAATCCTTGCATTCCTGGGATAAACCCCACTTGATCATGGTGTATGATCCTTTAAATGTGCTGTTGGATTCTATTTGCTAGTATTTTGTTGAGGATTTTTGCATCTATGTTCATCAGAGATAATGATCTGTAGTTTTCTTTCTTTGTGACAATTTTGTCTGGTTTGCATATCAAGGTAATGGTGGCCTTGTAGAATGAGTTTGAGAGTGTTCCTCCCTCTGCTATACTTTGGAAGAGTTTGAGAAGGATAGGTGTTAGCTCTTTCCTAAATATTTGAGGGAATTCGCCTGTGAAGCCATCTGGTCCTGGGCTTTTGTTTGTTGGAAGATTTTTAATCACATTCTCAATTTCAGTGCTTGTGTTTGGTCTCTTTATATTTTCTGTTTCTTCCTGGTTCAGTCTCAGAAGGTTGTGCTTTTCTAAGAATTTGTCCATTTCTTCCAGGTTGTCCATTTTACTGGCATATAGTTGCTTGTAGTAATCTGTTATGATCCTTTGTATTTCTGCAGTGTCAGTTGTTACTTCTCCTTTTCATTTCTAATCCTATTGATTTGAGTCTTCTCCGTTTTTTTCTTGATTAGTCTGGCTAATGGTTTATCAATTTTGTTTATCTTCTCAAAGAACCAGCTTTTAGTTTTATTGATCTTTGCTATTGTTTCCTTCATTTCTTTTTCATTTATTTCTGATCTGATCTTTATGATTTCTTTCCTTCTGCTAACTTTGGGGCTTTTTTGTTCTTCTTTATCTAATTGCTTTAGGTGTAAGGTTAGCTTGTTCATTTGAGATGTTTCTTGTTTCTTGAGGTAGGATTGTATTGCTATAAACTTCCCTCTTAGAACTGCTTTTGCTGCATCCCATAGGTTTTGGGTCATTGTATTTTCATTGTCATTTGTTTGTAGGTATTTTTTGATTTCCTCTCTGGTTTCTTTAGTGTTCTCTTTGTTAGTAAGTAGTGTGTTGTTTAGCCTCCATGTGTTTATATTTTTTACAGATTTTTCCTGTAATTGATATCTAGTCTCATAGCATTGTGGTCAGAAAAGATACTTGATATGATTTCGATTTTCTTAAGTTCACCAAGGCTTGATTTGTGACCCAAGGTATGATCTATCCTGTAAAATGTTGCATGAGCACTTGAGAAGAAAGTGTATTCTGTTGTTTTTGGATGGAATGTCCTATAAATATCAACCAATCTATCTTGCTTAATGTATCATTTAAGGCTTGTGTTTCCTTATTTATTTTCATTTTGGATGATCTGTCCATTGGTGAAAGTGGGGTGTTAAAGTCCCCTAGTATGATTGTGTTACTGTCAATTTCCCCTTTTATGGCTGTTAGCATTTGCCTTATGTATTGAGGTGGTCATATGTTGGGTGCATAAATATTTACAATTGTTATATCTTCTTCTTGGATCGATCCCTTGATCATTATGTAGTGTCCTTCTTTGTCTCTTCTAATGTTCTTTATTTTAAAGTCTATTTTGTCTGATATGAGAATTGCTACTCCAGCTTTCTTTTGATTTCCATTTGCATGGAATATCTTTTTCCACCCCCTCACTTTCAGTCTGTATGTGTCTCTAGGTCTAAAGTGGGTCACTTGTAGACAGCGTATATACAGGTCTTGTTTTTTATCCATTCAACCAGTCTATATCTTTTGGTTGGAGCATTTAATCCATTTACATTTTAGGTAATTATCGATATGTATGTTCCTCTTACCATTTTCTTAATTGTTTTGGGTTTGTTATTGTAGGTCTTTTCCTTCTCCTGTGTTTCCTGCCATGAGAAGTTCCTTTAATTTTTGTTGTAAAGCTGGTGTGGTGGTGCTGAATTCTCTCAGCTTTTGCTTGTCTGTAAAGGTTTTAATTTCTCCATCAAATCTGAATGAGATCCTTGCTGGGTAGAGTAGTCTTGGTTGTAGGTGTTTCCCTTTCATAACTCTAACTATGTCCTGCCACTCCCTTCTGGCTTGCAGAGTTTCTGCTGAAAGATCAGCTGTTAACCTTATGGGAATTCCCTTGTATGTTATTGTTTTTCCCTTACTGCTTTTAATATTTTGTATTTAATATTTGATAGTTTGATTAATATGTGTCTTGGTGAGTTTTTCCTTGGGTTTATCCTGTATGGGACTCTCTGTGCTTCCTGGACTTGATTGACTATTTCCTTTCCCATATTAGGGAAGTTTTCAACTATAATCTCTTCACATATTTTCTCAGTCCCTTTCTTTTTCTCTTCTTCTTCTGGGACCCCTATAATTCAAATGTTGGTGTGTTTAATGTTGTCCCAGATGTCTCTGAGATTGTCCTCAATTCTTTTCATTCTTTTTTCTTTATTCTGCTCTTCAGTAGTTATTTCCACTATTATATGTTCCAGGTCACTTATCTGTTCTTCTGCCTCAGTTATTCTTCTATTGATTCCTTTTAGAGAATTTTTAATTTCATTTATTGTGTTTTTCATCATTGTTTGGTGGCTCTTTAGTTCTTCTAGGTCTTTGTTAAACATTTCTTGTATTTTCTCCATTCTATTTAGAAGATTTTGGATCATCTTTACTGTCATTACTCTGAATTCTTTTTCAAGTAGACTGCCTATTTCCTCTTCATTTATTTGGTCTGGTGGGTTTTTACTTTGCTTCTTCATCTGCTGTGTGTTTCTCTGTCTTCTCATTTTGCTTAACTTACTGTGTTTGGGATCTCCTTTTCGCAGGCAGCAGGTTTAGAATTCCCATTGTTTTTGGTGTCTGCCCCCAGTGGCTACGGTTGGTTCAGTGGGTTGTGTAGGCTTCCTGGTGGAGGGACTGGTGCCTGTGTTCTGGTGGATGAGGTTGGATCTTGCCTTTCTGGTGGGCAGGACAGCGTCCTGTGGTGTGTTTTGGGGTGTCTATGACCTTATTATGAGTTTAGGCAGCCTCTCTGCTAATGTGTGGGGTTGTGTTCCTGTCTTGCTATTTGTTTGGCATAGGGTGTCCAGCACTGTAGCTTGCTGTTCGTTCCATGGAGCTGGGTCTTAGCGTTGAGATGGAGATCTCTGGGAGAGCTTTTGCTGTTTGATATTACATGGAGCCGGGAGGTCTCTGGTGGACCAATGTCCTGAATTCAGCTCTCCCACCTCAGAGGCACAGGTCTGACACCCGGCTGGAGCACCAAGACCGTGTCAGCCACATGGCTCAGGCCCTGGAGGATGGGAGCGAGGTGTGGGCCATCGGTCTCTGGTGCAGGGCGAGCACAGCAGTGTCAGCTCTGACCCCAGCCCGGGTCCCATTCACAAGTCACTGACGGCTGCTAGCGGCCCCTGCGGCATCTGCTCACAATGCTTTCCTCGTCTAGTGGTGACCGCGGAACATTGTGTCAGTTTTGGGCGTACAGCATAGTGATTCAGTTATATATATATATATATATATATATATATATATACACACATATATATACATATATGTTCTTTTTTAGATTCTTTTCCATTATAGGTTATTACAACATATTGAATATAGTTCCCTGTGCTATACAGTAGGACCTTGTTGTTTACCTGTTTTGTACAATATACAGTAGTGTATATCTGCTAATCCCAAACTCCTAATTTATCCCTCCCCCTTTTCCCCTTTGGTAACCATAAGTTTGTTTTCTATGTCTGTGAGTCTATTTCTAAAACAGGTTGAGTTTTATCCCCCAAAGCTGAGGGTAGTGTGAGTCATTGAAAGAGGCTGGATTTTGTAGGTAGACAGATGTGAGTTCAAACACCAGCCTGTCTGTCACTTATTTGCTGTTTGACGTTGGGCAAATATTTGTGCGTCTCTGAGTTATTTCATTAGTGGAACAGGCAAAGTAATTACCATCTTGGAGGGAATACAAGGCTACATATAGATATTGGCTAGCATGGTTTCTGGCACATAGTTGACATTTAATAAATGCAGCCTTTCTTTTTAACTCCCTTAAATGTAATTTGCTTAAAAATAAAAGTAAAAATATAGTAAAATCAAAGCAGACTGTGATTGTACCAGATGCTTTTTCTCTGAGAAAACCCAAACTCCAAAACAATAGGGGAAATATGACGAAAAAGAAAGTAATTTTCAATGGCACTGAACTATTCTCCTGAGTCTTTAAAAATCTCTGATTGAAACGAATGAATATGCAAGTGTCACTTATTGATGGCCTCCTCCCATAAGCAGTGAACTCCTTTGAAATCATGTGGTGGTAATTGTAAAAGAAGTTATATACATAAAATTACTTCTCTGGTATAATAAGGATCATAAGTCAGTTCACAATCAATCCATCTTCAACTTCTTCTGTTGCTCTGATTTCATAGATTGCAACAAAAAATAAGTTGAGCATGAATAACTGAAAGGCAGTGAAGGGACCCTGAGGCTCTTGCTTACAGCTTTCTTTGTGATGGAGGCTGGATGAGGGTGAAAGAAGGCAACGAGAGTTTTAGGAGATGCCTTATGACATCAGCATCCTTTTCCTGGCCCTGTTTGGTTTCTTGAGAAGAGAGATTTAGTCTTCTCCATGAGAGAAGGTGTTTATCACCTACTTGCCATGCCTCACATTGCATTCCTGCTAGCTCAGGGCAGCCCAGCACCTCCAGTCATGGATACTTGGGATGGGTGCTGGACCTAATCATTCTGACCTTTAGAAGCTCCTCTAGCTTGAGTGTTAACTATGAAACCCTCTCAGAAAATTTTGTTGAGGATTTTGTCGATAATGGGAAGTTCCATTGGCCTGTCTCTAAGAAAGTAACTAGGAGTAGAAAGGTGTCTGCCTTTGTTTGCCTTGGAATTCTTAAGTGGCAATAACACACTGTACTTTGTTCTCAGGAGGACCCAACTGTTGGCAAGTCCTCCAGATGCTTCCCTCCTGGTGGCACCTTTAGCCAATCATAACAGGAATATTGATCAAGAATAACCTAATGAAATATGAGCACCAGTGGATGTGTTGGGGAAAGAGCAGATCTAGTCTGTGAGAGTTATATTGAATAAGAATTGGGCCCATTAGGTGCCTCGTTGAGTACTCAGGGGAGACAATTCTTGCATTATAAAATATGCTTGGGTTTGCCTTATGGAAAATTTATTGTTCATTCATTTGATGCACTCCTTTAAGAGGTCAGCTTTGACTTTCAGTGCTTTCAGAATTTATTCTTTACTCCATTGTTCCTTGTAAACTATCTTTTATTGAATTTCTTTGTGCATTTGAGTTGTCAAATAGCCAATGCACTGTCTAAACTGCATTATACAGTTAACAGGTATTTTGTGATTGGGGCAGGATGAAAATCTGACTTATTGGTGCTAGTACTTATCAACGTAGAGAGAGCAAATTATATTAATTAGCCTCCTCTGTTTTCAGAAATAAAACATGCCAAAGCCAGTGCTCCTACCTCAACTAACTGGGAAATGGTTGGACCATCAGGACTGTAATCCTGTGAAAATATCTGACTTCTATGAAAAATATCCAGGCTCTGCTCCTTTTGTGTTGGGACTGAGAGCTTTTAATGGGAGTGCATTTTAATAGCTAGGAAAACATAGAAGATTGAAGAAGATCTTTGATACCATGTCTTAATTAGACTCTATTTGATAACCATTGGCATGGCTACTTGATATAAATTTTAATTCTAATGACCAAACAAGGTTATTTTAACCACACAGTTTACCTGAAGTAACCAAAAAATCCTTAAAAAACAGAGTGTTCACAGCATCTAAAACTAATCTTAGGACAAATTGTTGTTTGGTGTTGATTCTTCACTATAAAATGAAAGTAGCTATTAATACTGGTGTTCAGAATGACTTTTTCAGTTGATTCTATGTGATGGCATATGACCAATAGTTTTTATTTTCCAGCTGAGGTACCTGCTCCAAGTGTATTGAGGCAGAGTTGCCCAGAATAAGAGCTCAGTTAAACACAGTTCAGATAAAAGTTTCCACTTGTCAGATGGGCAAACAAGGCTTTCTGCAGTCTTTGCCTGGCTACATTTTCAGTTTCACTGTGTGCTTTCTCCTCTTTGTACTCTGAGTCTCAGCTGTGCTGAGGTATTTCTACTTCCTCAAATTCACCCAGTCATGTTGCCCATAATGTTTCCTTGGCCTGGAATATTTTATTTATTTTCTCCTTCAGTTTTCCCAAACGAATTGGCTATATGAAACAATTCTCGACCTTCTCCCAACTTCCAGTAGAACTGACCATTTTTTTCTTTGTAAACTCATTGTAACCTGCTCTGATTTCTTGGCATGATTACAATACTAGTCTACATATTATTAATATCTCTGTCTCCTTCTACAAACTTACAGAATCTTGAGGTCAAGGATCATGTCTGATTCATCTTTGTACTCTGAGCACCTGTAAAATGCCTGACAATGAATAAATAAATCAACAAAAGAGTGAATGAATGAAAAAATCCAGTGAAGTAAATATTGGCCTTATAACCCGAAGTAGAGATGGCAAACACATGCCCCCCAGTGCTGTACTTTCCCATCTCTTATGCAGAACAGATTTTCTGAATTACTTAGTGGCCACTAAGCCTAGATCCAGGCAGCCTACGCCTTCAGAACTTAGATTTTTTTCTAGCATAATCTTAATATCTAGTGAAATTATCTAGTTTAGTGGTATCCTAACACTTTTGATTATACAAGGGTGTAAACCTAATAGTAAAAATAATTGGGGGCACATCCTCTATGGATAGCTTCTGTGTACCCCTCCAGGCCACATGGGGAGACTAACCCATATGGACCACATCAATGGGCTCTTTTGTCCTCTGACTTCAAGTGGGTTTAGCAGGAAACCTGGAGGACAAGAGCCAATGAGGCCAGGGTACTATTTCCCTGGCTCACACCCTGCTCAATGGCTGTGGGTTAGCCTGCTTCCTCTCCTGAAGTCCTCAGCTCCTGTCACCTGGCCCCCTCCATACCTCTCCCTTTGGTTCTGGTATCTCTTCCCTCCTTTTACCCCTCCCTGCAGTTACTTGTCCAGAATGTGTCCTCTTTTGTTGCTCTAACTAAATCTTAGTGCCCCAAACTGGTGTCAATTGTCCTTCTCTTAAACTCTTTGCAGTTTATTTGAAGATAACTTCTATTTCCTGCTGAGACCCTGACTGATATTTCTCCAAGGCATGTAATCATTTTTAATGTATTATATACATGTACTAATCACCATCCAGATATCAAGTACTAGTAAAGCCTAATTTCTTTTATTTTCTTAGAGAAGATGAAGTTTTAATGTTTTTTCCCACACCCTGGCTGATTACTTTTTGTTCTCACACTTTGGAAATTATTGATTTAGAAACTAGTTATCCAAGTCTTCCTATCAGGATTCATAGAGTAAGGCTCTGTTGAGTGTGGCTTTGAAGGCACAACAAGATCAGAGACTGGTTTCTGCATGATTTATATACTTAGAGAAAAAATGATGCATGTGGGATGGGCTTACTGCTGTTGACTTTTCCATTCCCCTCAGGGCCTCAGAGCCAACACGGAACTGCAGGGCAGAGAGTAATAGCATCATTCAGGCTCACAGGCAGCCAGTAAAGTGAACCTGGAGAATATTAGTCTGGGACCAAATAATGTTTGAATTGCAGTCTTTCATTTTAAAGAGATTGTTTTTAAATAATGAATGAAGGCATCACAAACCTTTGGCTTTGAGACTTTTAATTCTTCATTCTTTACTATAGAGTGCTTCTAGCTCCCCTGTCTCTGCCCAAATCAAAATCCATGTTCCAGCAATGCCTATGGACAGCATCCGTGAGCAATCTGATTCTGACTTATGGTCGATTCTATTTTACAAGGGAATTCTCTCTACCTAATGCCTCTTGGAAAGAATTGAACCCTAGTTTTGTGATTTATATTTATGTTTACAATTGTGGACACTTTCAGACAAATGTTTACATCTCCTGTGTATCGGCAAAATAACCATAGTTATATCTTGTGTCATTTAAAACATTTCTTTCAGGGCCCTCGTATGCAATGCAGATATTCTCTCCTTAACTCTCCAACCAGTATTACAAATAGCGCTGGTCTCGTTAGCAATAAATAGGTCATGTTAACTTTTGGTATAAAGCTAAACATTTTATGAGGTTTTTTAAAAAATATTTATTTATTTATTTGGTTGTGCCAGGTCTTAGTTGCAGCATGTGGGCTCCTTAGTTGTGGCACGTGAACTCTTAGTTGCAGCATGTTGGATCTAGTTCCCTAACCAGGGATTGAACCCAGGTCCCCTGCATTGGGAGCATGGAGTCTTATCCACTGCACCACCAGGGAAGTCCCTATGAGTTTTAGTTGTCCATAATCTCTTGATTTCCAGAGCATTAGGAAAAATGTTTCCTTTATAATGAAGATGATGTGTTTTTTTCCCCATTTTGATTAAAACCTTAAATAAATATGATGTAATGATCAATGGGAATATTAAGAGAGACAGCCTCATTGTTTAGGCTGTTACAATCACCTTGCTCTGACATACCTTCTATCCTGGGGCAGGAAAGCTGAGAGTCCAGGGTAATGCAATAATAAGTAATGAATTAGCAGAGTAAACTGGGCTGAAATAGGGAGTTACTCAATACCAAGCCAAATAGTTGAAACCAGGATGGTTGTGAACTTGAGGGAAAAAGAGATGCTTAAAATGATCAGTTAGGGAGAGAAAATTACTCCTGCTACACATGGAAGGAGTTCTGCCTTTTTTAGATCTTTAGGGGTTCTTGTTCAGGATTAAGCTATAGGAAATTAAGTTGAAGCAGGAATCTGATCTTTTGGTACCTAACATCAGTATTATACATACTAACAGCATATTAGAATTTGAAGGGATGCTCTTAATGCTCAAA
Organism: Leucopleurus acutus; assembly: GCF_964270905.1. Taxonomy (NCBI): domain Eukaryota; kingdom Metazoa; phylum Chordata; class Mammalia; order Artiodactyla; family Delphinidae; genus Leucopleurus; species Leucopleurus acutus. The sequence continues at coordinate 118,437,890 of NC_139146.1, read as the reverse complement.
ATTGTTTGTTTACCAGTGAATAAACTGAGGACCAGAGATTTGGGGCAATGTATTCATGGAACTGGAGAACCAGAGCTACACCCCACATCTGCTGATCCCCAGTCTCATGGAGTTTCCACTAGACTGAATGTCTCAAAATGTTAAGCTTCTGTTTCAGAGATGGAAGAGATCCAGGAAACTGTGTTGATTCAAAGTGTCCCTTTGAACTTATACATGAAGTGAGTGGCAGAACAAGAACAAAACCTAAATCACATGATTCCTGGTCAGGTGCTTTATTCCATGACACCAGTGTTTATTCATATGCCAGATACTGTGTTAGGTACCAAAGTACATAGACAAACACAGTAAGATCTCTGCCTTTCAAGGGAATTTCCACATGTATTCCCACACAGAAAAATGTGTGTTTTCCTTCATACCCATACGTATTCAAGCTAAATAACAGAGGCTGAAAGTGCATAGAGCACACAGTGGTACATGATTTGGTAGAAAATAATAAAGTGCCTTATGTGAAAAATATAGTTCAAGTCCTTTAGATGTGAGTTCTATGGTGGCAGAGATTGTTTCTGTCTTATTTTTTGCTACTGCCCCAACTATGGCCTGGCACACAGTCAGTGCTCAATAAATTTTGAATAAATGAATGAATGAATATCTGCCTGGTATTTAGTGAGTATTCAATAAATGTTGAATGAATAAATGAAAGAATAAACTGTGCAGTGTTCTTAAGGATTATCCAGAATCTGAAATGATGACCCTAGAGATCACAATTCATAATGCTTATTTTATGGCTGGAGACAAGCTAATTCCATACTGTGATGGGCTCTGGAAGATTCAAGGCTCCTGAATTTGAATCTTGGCCCTGGCATTGTGGTAGAGACTGACAAGAACCAATTTCCCTTTCTTCCTGGCATGTAGCCAGACTACATTTCCCAACTTCCCTTAGAGCTGGGCACACCCTTGTGATGAGTTCTGGCCAAAGGAAAGTAGGCAGAAATTGTGCATCTCACATCTGGATCTGGCCCTTAAAAACCTCCCATGCAATACTCTACTCTCTGCTGTGTGTCTGGTGACCAGATGCAGACACATTCCCTGGGGCCCTAGGGAATGTGTCACAGGATTGAAGAAGTCTGGGTCCCTGAATCACCCAGTGGTAGGCCATCTAACTTATATCCTTATTGAATTGATGTTTGAATATGACCTAAACCTCTGTGTTAAGCCACTGAGATTTTAAAGTTGTTTCAACAGTTATCCTACACTGTTAATTCCTTTTGGGTGTGTCCTTGGATGCAGCTTAGCTTCTCTGGGCCTAGATTTTCCTATTTGTGCAGTGGGGATCATAATGTACTGCCTCTCTGTGTTGTTATGAGACTTATCAATGTGAAGCTCTTAGCATAGTTCTGGGGACATGATAAGCACTTGATAATTATTAGCTATTCTTATATAATTTTTATCATCTCAAGTTTGATAGCCAAAGTATGGCAATTTTTAAAGATAGTTCAAAGATCATCACATATAGTTTTTCTCTATTAATCTTCTGGCTACTGAGGCAAACAAATAATCCTCCAGAATCTTTTATCATTGAGTCTCAAATATTTTTTAGAAATAGAACTCTTCTCTTTTCCTAGTATGATCTTATATATGGATGCCAGGTGATAAAAGCGTAGCTGTTCTGGTTGTAGGATATGCCCTACATGTACCTGTTTAGCCTTCCCCTGGGCCTTTTGTTGGACATCTCTACATCATCTGTGAGCTAGAGAGGACACAATTTGAATACTGCTGCCTTGGGTAAATACTAGGGGGAAATACAGTATTATCCAATTCCCTAATGCAATGCCCTTGTCCACTCTCCCCACAACTGCCAACCTTCTTACCACTCCAGCTTTCCCTCACTCCCTCTCTCCATGCTTGTTCCAGCTTCCATACAGAGACCGCATGGCAGTGGGGCTGTGGTAAATATGCACTTCTTTTTCTTTCATTTAAAATAGATTGGTGGCTCTTTTCAATAGACTATTAGAAGAGTAACTGCTATGTATGATTTAAAGGGACTCTGAACTTTGGCTCTCCACTGTATGATATATGGATGGCTTGAAGCTTTGGGGTCAAGGGTTAGAAGTAATGAATTTATGGCTAGATTCTGCCTCCTCTCACTTTGAAAAAAGATAGTATATTTGGAACATTAAATTATACATGTTTTTTCTTACAGAAATTGTCTTAGAGAAGATGTACTAAATCGATATTTTCCAACTCCAATTAAACTATCTTATTATCTATCATGGCCTTCAAGAGTGATTGAAGGAAAAAGGACCTGGGGTGAAGAAAAGACCAAAGCTACTGTTCCTGTGTTTAGGATTAAAGGAAGGACAGGAGGTGGTAACATTTTTTACTTGCTAGGGCCGAGGTAAATAGTTAGGAAATACTACAGATCTTTTGAAGTATCAGAAGGCATGATAGGTAGAAATATGATGGATACTACTCTAAGAGAAAGAGAGTGCCTTTAAATAGTTCATAGTTCTCAAGAGAAGCTTCAGGTTAGACTCGGAGTCAGGGGTTGTTGTTCCAAATGTTCCAACTCTAGGCAGGCCTTTCCTTCCTTATTAAGCTCTTGGTTAGCCCACTCAGTTCTTCCTTGGGATTATCAGGAAAAACCAGATGATTATCGGTTGTCCACAGTGGTCCTTATTTAGAAGGCTTTGGTAGCCCAGTTGCCCATGTAAAAATGCTAATGATATATATATATATATTTTACCACCAATACCATAGGTTGTACTAAGCAACATACACATATTGCCTTATCTAATTCTCAGTCTGATCTCAGGAGACTGTAATACCCATTTTACAGATGAATCTGAGGCTTTGAGATAGTCCAGCCATTAAGGGAGGGAGCCAGGATTTGAACCTAGGTCTGCTGGACTTCAAGGTCAGCATTTAATCCCACCTCTGATAGCCACTTTCAACAATACATAGTCCACCCATTTTCCCTCCATCTGTCCTAATACACAGTCCCATGAAACTTCATATCACTTTGTTGAACCACCTGAAATTCCTCTCATCAGAAATATTAAATATGTAACTGACATTTTTTATTAAACAAAGCTTCTACAAATCAGGTTAAATGGAAAGTAGTATAAATTGGTTAAATTACGTTGGTTTCTTCTGAAGGCTTGACTTAGATCAAAACACTGAAGGCACGGGAGTTGTGAAAGAGGATTGTGATTGCAGAAGGGATTATTATTATTATTATCACGTGAATTATAAGCCTCAGTGAGATGTGGCAGTTGTTTTCAGGGGTGAATTTTGGTGTAAGATGGCAACATAGGGGTTCAGGTTGGTAACTGTGAAGGGACATGGGAAGGTAAACAGGGGCACACAAAAAGGAGGTAGATGGAGCACAAAGACAATCTATCCATTTTGCTCTTTTTCCAACGACTGACCCCATTTGTATTGGGTAGGGGGGGGTGGATTGAAATTTTCTCTGGAGGCCGTTTTACTATGTAATTCTCGTTATGTCACACAGCCTTGCATAGCTGTATTCTAATTTTTCCCCATAGCCTACTCATATATCGTTATTCAATGAAGTAATAATGTTAAAAGCAAGACAATCTATAATGCACTTTCAATAATACTCTGAAAAACAGTCATTGATCTTTCCTTAAGTCAGCTACCTACCTCCAGCTGCCTTATTGCTCTCATTGTAGAGGTGGTTAAATGACCAAAGATACTTAATATGTAAGTTATGAAACATTTCCACTTCCTTATTTACCACTTAATGGTCATTAAAAGAGTAGGAACATCATCCTTTTTCAGGTGATGTAAGATGGATCCTGGCTTGAATAGAATACTCATTTATCAATAATCAATTACTCAGTTAACCATTAAAGATAATAATCATTTCCACCACACTTATAATAAAATGCTACAAATGTCAAAGAATCATTATTTTACCCTAGGGCAGACCTTAAATCAATTTCTTATTACCATTCATTTTACTCCTGCAATTGTGATGGACATTCAAAGGGCTGGAACATAAGAAAATTCTTAAATGGCTAAATGGTTGGGAGAAGTGAAGCCTGGGAAGTGTGATTGTGGAAACTCCATGGATTTTATCCAAGGATAACATCCAAGTGGTTTTGATCCATGGAATTTTGCCTTGATCTTCAGGTTCATTCCCATTGCCTACAGGAATCTTGATTGGGGATTTCCAATTTCAACTTGTTCAAATACCACTAGTTGCTTTCATACTCATTCACCAGATTTAGTCCAATATTATATTTCATTAAATGTGCAAGGTGGCAGCTGGGATGATGGTGGAATCACGTGGTGGAGGTGTAATATCACTCTTCAAAGACTTCCCATTGCTCTTAGAATAAAGCAAAAACTCCTTAACAAGACTGACAGGACCCTGAACAGTCTGGCCCCTGCACATCTCTCTTGCTTCATCACATGCACCACACTCAGTTCCTCTCCCATCTTCAGTGAACCTGGCCTTCTTTCAGCCCCTTGTACTCCATGTGAGCTCCCCTGCCACAGGGCATTTGCATATACTCTTCCTTCAGCCTATAAGACCACCTGCTCCCTATCCCCATTTTCACTCACTTAACGTCTATTGTTCTTTCAGTTTTCAGCTGAAGTTTTTCTTCCCCAGGGAAGCCTTCCCTGATCTGCCCAGTCCCTACTGTGTGCTCTCAGAATACTATTTCCGTCTTTTTCATAGCACTATCACGGCTTCAGTTTTACGTGCGATTGAGTGGTTGTTTGACGGATGTAGTCTCAGTTTTCCCCAAACAGACCATGAGCCCTGTTTGGGCAGGGCTGTGTCTATTTGTGCTCACCACTGTATCCCAAGGATTAGGATAGTGCCTGGTCCATAGTGGGTTTCAATAAGTGTCTGTTAAACAAATCACAAGTTGATTAAGAAAGGGCCCCGAAAAGCATACCATTTAGCAAAGAATGTAGGAGATGTCGACAGCTGCTGTTAGAAGTCTTTCCTGGTCCTCATGGAGTGGTAATGACATTGTAAGCTCATTTAAGGTTATGAAGTTTCACTGATGCAATTATTTCCCAGCTGACTTCTTCTTTTCCTAATAAGACCCAGGCTTCTCCTATCTTAGTTCTGTTTCCTTTCAAGGATTTTCTGGTCTGTGTTGTTCCCCACAATTTTCTGCCACTTTCTCCGCTATCAGTGGAAATACCTAGAGCTTCCTTGAGGCTGCTGACTGCCCCACATTCCTGTGCCTTCTGAGATCCTCTTGAACACACCTATACAATAAATCTCTGCAATAATCTCTTATCTGAACGAGAGGTGGCCCTTCATTCAAGTCTACCAGTGACTTAAGGGATTTCATAGCACTGCTCGAATATGGAGAGGGAATGGTAATGTGATTATCTTGAGTCTGGTCATTTGAGAAGATGGATCTATTTTCAACACCAATTTTTATTCCATTTGAGATCCTGATTCAATTTGGAATTATTAATAACCTGCCTGGTCCAACTGACTGAGAAAAGGGCAACTTAGATTTGAAGGCAGCTCGGGGTATATTGATAGCTGGTCTGGGTGAAACATACAATCACACACTTTATAATAATCCTGGGGCATTTTAAGTGTGAGCCTGATAATTAGAACTAGTGGAAATAAATAGTCATGATGGAAATAAATATTCATGGTGCACAGAGAAGTAACTTCAAGAGAAAGTGTGAGGGAGAAAAAAAACACAGAAAGACTCCATTGTAGATTCTGAGGTGGTTCAAATGATACGGCATGGATTTGACTCAATCTCTCATAACGACAGGAAATGACGTTATCAGGTATGCAGAGCATATGACACAGAAAACCACTAGGATAATTTCTCAGTAACTAAAGCAAGGGAGAGTAGAGTCAACATTCTGGGCTACCATATGCTCAATGTTTACTCTGAGCTATTGAGTTTGCAATTTCATCAATCCAGACCATCTTAAAGTTTATTGCATTAGATTTAAATCTCAAAACCCTGAGACTCATTAATTAATAACATATTTATTGAAAATCTCATGTGTGCTCCAGGCATCAGTCTAGGTACTGGGTCACCAAGGCAGACAAGTGACAGGGGACAGACACCAAGCAAACAAAGAATGAAATTTCACATTAATGGTGTTCACTCTGTACCTTCCTGAATCTAGGACTTTACTCTTTTTAACCAGTACAATCCTCCCCAAATCCTGTGATGTGGGTGAAATTATTATCCTACTTTTCAGAGGGGGAAACTGAGGCAGAGAGCCTTACAGATATTAAGTTGGAGGACCAGGATCCCAACTCAGGCAACCTAACTCAGGATCTGCATTCATAACATCCGCACTAATCTTACCATCTAACAAATAAACAGAAACAGTATCAAATGATGATAACTTCTCTGCAGAGAACTAAAATCAGATGATGTGACAGACAGTGGATTGGGTGGTCAAGGAAGGCCCCAAAAGACGACGTGGAAACTGAGCCCTGAATAACAAGATGCCTCAGGAAGCATTCCAGGTCCTTTATCATTTTCTCCCTGATGGACAGTATTTCTTCAAGATTATTTTAAGACACAAATTAGAACAAGAGCAATGGCATTTAAAAAATAGTTTGGTTAGCCTTCTCTTACCTCTGTATACCCAGAGAATAAAAAAGGAGATGAGAGGGGGGAAGGAGAAGTCTTTCATCCTCTTTTCCAGCTCTTGGCTTACTCAGCCTTGTTGCTATATGGCTGGAACCACACGTGACGGCCTGAGCAGCTTTCCTAGGCTTGTAGGCTGACTTGCTAGTAGATGTCCCTTCAAGAATCTCATGGGGGCTTCCCTGGTGGCGCAGTGGTTGAGAGTCCGCCTGCTGATGCAGGGCACCCGGGTTCATGTCCCAGTCCGGGAAGATCCCACATGCCGCGGGGTGGCTGGGCTGGTGAGCCGTGGCCGCTGAGCCTGTGCGTCAGGAGCCTGTGCTCCGCAACGGGAGAGGCCACAGCAGTGAGAGGCCCGCGTACCACACACACACAAAAAAATCCCATGGGAGGGGAGCTGTGAAGCTACCCACATTGGGTGGCTTCCTGAATGTTTTATTCCCTCTGTTGTGTATATGATTTCTGAAGTCATAGCTTCAAGCCTGAACTCCTTTTGCGTCCACCTTGTAGAAAAGCGGTGGGATGGAGTCACTCCCGCACTGGTGTATGTGGAGACACCCTTCTCATCTGTCTGCACTGCACTTCGGGAGGTCTGTGTGGACAGGTAACTTTTCTCTGGGTGCAATCTTAGGCCCCAACTTATGGTGAACATTTCTAGCTAAGACATATCTTCGCCACAAATTTAGGCAGTTTATTGAGGTGAATTTCATATATATATATATGAAATGTATATATACATATATATATGGTGAGAATATGTTCTCACTACTATAAATACCTTAATGAATATAATTTTCATAAAGAACAATACTTACAATATTTTCATGTCATTTCTGAATCTGAAGGGAAGTTAGAGTCGGGAAGACTAGGGGCAAGAATTCTGATGAGTTAAGGATTGTCTACTAAACCCTTTTCTATATACGTTTAAAGTTTAGTTCAATGAATAGAGTCCAGTGAATATCACTCTCTAAAGAAAACTCCTGTAAATGAGAAGGTTCATTACTCCTATGGATTCTGTTGCCATTTTGAAAACAAGCTCTAATTATAAGCACAAAACCAAATCAGTCTATAATGAATGAGAATTGGTGTTGAAAATGAATCACTCACTTAAAATTATATCAGTCAAGAAAAATCACATTAACATTTCATTATACATGAGACATGATGAAATTCTCTATGACTTCAGAAGATATGATTGAAAGGCCATTTCTTCCATGAGTTGTTGGTGATATGATGTCTGTAAAGATCTCCAAAAAGTTCCCTGTTGGGTTTGTAATCTTATCTTATTTCATCTAGTCCCAAGGGCTTTCATTCTTCTTAACCCAAAAATTCAAAATTAAAATTTGTATTATTCAGCTTATTATAATGTCTTGCTCTGGGAGAATTAATATAATTTCTTTCTACCTCCTTCTTGCATTATATTTTAATGTTAAGAAATCTTAAATAGTTTCCTATTGTATATATATAAAAACTCTTTAATATACTGAATTACACACTCATTTTAAATATCAAACAGTTGTAGAATTAATCCCAAACCTATTTTACATGGTAATGGACCACATGCATTTAATCATTGCACCTCTTTTAATCAGTGCACAGGCTCCCTGAATAATTACATATTGTAGTTACACAGGAGAAATATATACTATTTTCAATTTATTGGTTGTCTAGGATACCTGTTTGACTTAATTATTGATAAGATATTGTAATAAAATCTAACATCTTTAGGTACATTTAACCTGTATACTTATTCAAAAAGATTTGGTCCTATTTGAATTTTTCTTTTATTTAATAATAAAAATGGATGGCATTTAGTGGGACCAAATTGTTTTAATGCTGTCTGAAATAGTTTCTGAAGTATACCTAAACAATTTCTGCTTAATAACTAATTAGCTTATGCCAAGGACACATTATGATAATTCAATTAAGCTATCATCTCTCAACTTGCATATGTAGACCTATAATTCAAGATTGGATGGGGGAGCAATTTGACATTATCTAGCAATGTTGAAGATATGCAAAGCTACAGCTTCACAAATTCATTTTCAGATTAATAGTCTAGAGAAGCAATCTACAAACTCTCCAGTCTCAGAAGCCTCTTACACTCTTAAAAATTATTGAGAACCCCAAACAGCTCTTGCTTATGTGAGTCATATCTATTAGAATTTAAAGCTGAGAAATTCAAAAGACATTTATTAATTTATTTAGAAACAAGAATAACAAACCTATTACATGTTAACATAAATAACATTTTAAAGTAACTGTATTTTCCAGAACACACACATACAAGAATAAGAATGACATTATTTTTAACTTACACATCTCTTTCAGATATGGCTTAATAGAAGATAACTGGATTCTCAGGTCTCCTTCTGCACTCAATCTGCTGCAACGTTTTGTTGTTGCATATGAAAAAAATCTAGCTTCCCACAGATATAGAGCTGGAGAAGAAAGTATTATTTTAATAGCTGTTTGGGACAATTGTGGATGTTCTTTTTGATATCACATCAAAACTCAACATGCATTAACTTCCTAAAGGTTAGTTGCAATGTGAAGTTTGAAACCATATTAGTAAACATTTTGCACTTTATTGCGTTACAATGCATTGGCCTATCTTACACTTTCAGGGCCTCTCATACATAATTTTGTCACATCATGTATTAGTCATTTGGAAAATATCAGTTCATTGAGTTATATAAATATTCCAAATATTAATGCATTTATTATACAATAAGATTATAGTCATCAATATCATCACAGATCTTATCATAAAAGTCTTTAGATATTGGGAAACTGTCAATGTCATGATGACAGATACAAGTTCTCTCAAATTTTAAATTTCATTTGAAATCTCACCTTTTAGTATGGGCAACAAATACTGTCAGTTCTTTTCCTCAAAGTCACAAACTCAATTTGCTCAAATATTCAAGTTGACCAAATATCTGAGTCTGAATTAGTCATTCTTTCAGGTGAAACAGTGTTCTATGAAAAGAGTGCTGGGTTCAGTTCTCATATCAAACAATCACATAAGTGATTTTTCTTGAGGTAAACATCCTACTTCGTTTGCAGCAGAGATGCTTCATACTTCTTCCCATTTCATCACACAGAATATTAAAAAGATATGTACTGAAGGGGTGAGATCTACTAAATTAATAAATAAGGTTAATAATAACTGAGAAATGAAATTAATGAATTTATAAAATAAAAGTTTCATCAAGACATTTAAAAGAGAAACTAGCATTAAAAAACTCCACATTGCATGGTATGAGGAATACAATGACAGCTAGTACTCTTTGTCATCACTGCCTCGATGAAGGCACAACAGTGTTACCTGCCATTGCTTTTGTACCTTCAGTACAGATGTCAACACTGTGACAAAGACAAATCATATCTTAGTGTTATTATGAAAAAGATTTTGACCTCACGAACTCTTGGGGACCCCCAGAGGTCTGTGGACTATAATTTGAGAACTACTGCCCTAGAGAAACCCTCGTTCATGTATAAAAGGAGACGTAAAAATCATGGTCATTGCAGTATTATGTAATAGCCAAGAAAAAGAGAAAATATTCAAAATGTTCACAGACAGGAGAGTGAATAAATCTAAAGAATGAATGAATGAATGAAAAATATGTATATATACAGAGAGAGAGGAGGGAGAGAGAAAGTGGTAAAATGTTAACAGTTTGGTAATTTGGATAAAGTAATTTGGGAATTCCTTTGTACAGTTCTTGCATATTTTCTGTAAGTTTGAACTATTTCACAGTAAAAAAAGATAGAAATTGAAAACCAAAATCAAATGATCTGAGGATATGTGTTTCATAGCAACACGGGGAAGAAGGCGTGTTGCAGTTGACAGATCTACATCATTTGCGTGGTTCTCTGCATTAATGAACAGGAGAGAAGTATCCAGAGCAGCAGGGATACAATTCATAAAACTGAACTTTAAAGGGCAAATAATAAAAAGTTGCCACCTCAGAGATTGAGGATGTACTTTAGTTAACATAGCCTAGACACATGCAGGTGGTCAGCCTAACAGGAACTTTTAGGGATGTCAGTGTAGATCAGCAGATAGCATACAATCACAATAATGGCAAAAGAAAAATGATAGTATATAAAAATTTCACAGAGCCCAGAGGACTCAAGGTTTCAGGAATAGATTCATTAAATGAGACTAGGAACCACTTAGTGGATATATGGATATATTATCTTCAGCCATAACTTGCATCTATACTTAGATTTAAATTTACTATTTAATGAATTGTTCATAATTTGTTTCTAGGTATGATTTCAGTAATTCTCAGCTTGAAACTTTTTGATATATTTTTTAAGTTTCATGCTAAAATAAGCCTATCAAATACTGCTACAAAATATCTGACCAACATGAACTCAACCAACATTTGTATTCAAGACCCTAGTTCAAAAGACTGGGCAGACCAAGTAAACAGCATCCATTATAGAATGTTTCCTGGACATGGCCTATTTTCTTTTTCTTTTTTTTTTAAATTTAATTTTAGGTATTTATTTTTTATACAGCAGGTTCTTATTAGTTATTTTATACATATTAGTGTATACATGTCAATCCCAATCTCCCAAATCATCACACCACCACCACCCGCCCTCCGCTTTCCCACATTGGTGTCCCTACGTTTGTTCTCTACATCTGTGTCTCTATTTCTGCCCTGAAAACTGGTTCACCTGTACCATTTTTCTAGAATCCACATGTATGCATTAATATACAATATTTGTTTTTCTCTTTCTGACTTACTTTACTCTGTATGACTGTCTCTAGATCCATCCACGTCTCTACACATGACCCAATTTTGTTCCTTATTATGGCTGAGTAATATTCCATTGTATATATGTACCACCTCTTTTTTATCCAATCATCTGTCGATGGGCATTTAGGTTGCTTCCATGACCTGGCTATTGTAAATAGTGCTGCAATGAACATTGGGATGCATGTGTCTTTTTGGATTATGGTTTTCTCTGAGTGTATGCCCAGTAGTGGGATTGCTGGGTCATATGGTAATTCTATTTTTAGTTATTTTAAGGAACCTCCATACTGTTCTCCATAGTGGCTGTATCCATTTACATTCCCACCAACAGTGCAAGAGGGTTCCCTTTTCTCCACACCCTCATCAGCATTTGTTGTTTGTAGATTTTCTGTTGATGCCCATTCCAACTGGTGTGACGTGATACCTCATTGTAGTTTTGATTTGCATTTCTCTGATAATTAGTGATGTTGAGCAGCTTTTCATGTGCTTCTTGGTCATCTATATGTCTTCTTTGGAGAGATGTCTATTTAGGTCTTCTGCCCACTTTTGGATTGTGTTGTTTGTTTTTTTTAATATTGAGCTGCATGAGCTGTTTATATATTTTGGAGATTAATCCTTTGTCCGTTGATTCATTTGCAAATATTTTCTCCCATCCTGAGGGTTATCTTTTCATCTTGTTTCTAGTTTCCTTTGCTGTGCAAAAGCTTTGAAGATTCATTAGGTCCCATTTGTTTATTTATTTATTTTTTAAAATTAATTAATTAATTAATTTATTTTTGGCTGTGTTGGGTCTTCGTTTCTGTGTGAGGGCTTTCTCTAGTTGTGGCAAGCGGGGACTATTCTTCATCGCAGTGCGCGGGCCTCTCACTGTCGTGGCCTCTCTTGTTGTGGAGCACAGGCTCCAGATGCGCAGGCTCAGTAGTTGTGGCTCATGGGCTTAGTTGCTCCACGGCATGTGGGATCCTCCCAGACCAGGGCTCGAACCCGTGTCCCCTGCATTGGCAGGCAGATTCTCAACCACTGTGTCACCAGGGAAGCCCCCATTTGTTTATTTTTGTTTTTATTTTCATTACTCTAGGAGGTGGGTCAAGAAAGATCTTGCTGTGATTTATGTCAAAGAGTGTTCTTCCTATGTTTTCCTCTAAGAGCTTTATACTGTGTGGTCTTACATTTAGGTCTTTAATCCATTTTGAGTTTACTTTTGTGTATGGTGTTAGGGAGTGTTCTAATTTCCTTCTTTTACATGTAGCTGTCCAGTTTTCCCAGCACCACTTATTGAAGAGACTGTATTTTCTCCATCGTATGTCCTTGCCTCCTTTGTCATAGATTAGTTGACCACAGGTGCGTGGCTTTATCTCTGGGCTTTCTATCCTGTTCCATTGATCTGTATTTCTGTTTTTGTGCCAGTACCATATTGTCTTGATTACTGTAGCTTTGTACTATAGTCTGAGGTCAGGGAGTCTGATTCCTCCAGCTCCTTTTTTTCCCCTCAAGATTGCTTTGGCTACTCGGGGTCTTTTTTGTCTCCATACAAATTTTAAGATGATTTGTTCTAGTTCCGTAAAGAATGACATTGGTAATTTGATAGGGATTGTATTGAATCTGTAGATTGCTTTGGGTAGTTTAGTCATTTTCACAATGTTGATTCTTCCAATCCAAGAACATGGTATATGTCTCCATCTGTTGGTGTCATCTTTTGTCTTATAGTTTTCTGAGTACAGGTCTTTTATCTCTGTAGGTAGGTTTAGTCCTAGGTATTTTATTCTTTTTATTGCAATGTTGAATGGGATTGTTTCCTTAATTTCTCTTTCTGATCTTTTATTGTTAGTGTATAGGAATGCAAGAGATTTCTGTGCATTAATTTTGTATCCTGCAATTTTACCAAATTCAACGATTAGCTCTAGTAGTTTTCTGGTGGCATCTTTAAGATTCTCTATGTATAGTATCATGTCATCTGCAAACAGTGACAGTTTTACTTTGTCTTTTCCAATTTGTATTCCTTTTATTTCTTTTTCTTCTCTGATTGCTGTGGCTAGAACTTCCAAAGCTATGTTAGATAAGAGTGGTGAGAGTGGATATCCTTGTCTTGTTCCTGAGCTTAGAGGAAATGCTTTAATTTTTTCACCATGAGAATGATGTTTGCTGTGGGTTTGTCATACATGGCCTTTATTATGTTGAGATAGGTTCCCTCTATGCCCACGTTCTGGAGAATCTTTATCATAAATCGGTGTTGAATTTTGTCAGAAGCTTTTTCTGCATCTGTTGAGATGATCTTATCGTTTTTCTCCTTCAATTTGTTAATATGGTGTATCACATTCATTGATTTGTGTATATTGAAGAATCCTTGTATCCCTGGGATAAATCCCAGTGGATCATGGTATATGATCCTTTTAATGTTTTGTTGGATTCTTTTTGCTAGTATTTTGTTGAGGATATTTGCATCTGTATTCATCAGTGGTTTTGGTCTATAATTTTCTTTTTTTGTAGTGTGTTTGGTTTTGGTATCAAGGTGATGGTGGTCTCATAGAATGAGTTTGGGAGTGTTCCTTCCTCTGCAATTTTTTGGAAGAGTTTGAGAAGGATGTGTGTTAGCTCTTCTCTAGATGTTTGATAGAATTCACCTGTGAAGCCATCTGGTCCTGGACTTTTGTTTGTTGGAAGACTTTTAATCACAGTCTCAATTTCAGTGCTTGTGAGTGGTCTGTTTATATCTTCTATTTCTTCCTGGTTCAGTCTCAGAAGGTTGTGCTTTTCTAAGAATTTGTCCATTTCTTCCAGGTTGTCCATTTTATTGGCATATGGTTGCTTGTAGTAGGCTCTTATGATGCTTTGTATTTCTGCGGTGTCTGTTGTAACTTCTTTTTCATTTCTAATTTTATTGATTTGAGTACTCTCCCTCTTTTTCCTGATGAGTCTGGCTAAAGGTTTATCAATTTTGTTTATCTTCTCAAAGAACCAGCTTCTGGTTTTATTGATCTTTGCTATTGTTTTCTTTTTCATTTATTTCTGCTCTGATCTTTATGATTTCTTCTACTAACTTTGGGTTTTGTTTCTTCTTCTTTCTCTAGGTCCCTTAGGTGTAAGGTTAGATTGTTTATTTGAGATTTTTCTTGTTTCTTGAGGTAGGATTGTATTGCTATAAACTTCCCTCTTAGAACTGCTTTTGCTGAATCCCATAGGTTTTGGATTGTTGTGTTTTCATTGTCATTTGTCTCTAGGAATTTTTTGATTTCCTCTTTGATTTCTTCAGTGATCTCCTGGGTATTTAGTAAAGTATTGTTTAGGCTCCATGTGTTTTTTACGTTTTTTTCCCTGTAATTGATTTCTAATCTCATAACATTGTGGTCGGAAAAGATGCTTGATATGATTTCAATTTTCTTAAATTTACCAGGACTTGATTTGTGACCCAACATGTGATCTGTCCTGGAAAATGTTCCAAGTGCAGTTGAGAAGAAAGTTATTCTGCTCTTTTCAGATGGAATGTCCTATAAATATCAATGAAATCTATCTGGTCTATTGTGTCATTTAAAGCTTGTGTTTCCTTATTCATTTTCTGTCCGGATGATCTGTCCATTGGTGTAAGTGAGGTGTTAAAGTCCCCCATTATTATTGTGTTACTGTTGATTTCCTCTTTTATAGCTGTTAACACTTGTCTTATGTATTGAGGTGCTCCTATGGTGGGTGCATATATATTTATAATTATAATATCTTCTTCTTGGATTGATCCCTTGATCATTATGTATTGTCCTTCCTTGTCTCTCGTAACATTCTTTATTTTAAAGTCTATTTTATCTGATATGAGTATTACTACTCCAGCTTTCTTTTGATTTCCATTTTCATGGAGTATCTTTTTCCATCCCCTCACTTTCAATCTGTATGTGTCTCTAGGTCTGAGGTGGGTCTCTTGTAGACAGCCTATATATGAGTCTTGTTTTTGTATCCATTCAGTGAGCCTGTGTCTTTTAGTTGGAGCATTAAATCCATTCATATTTAAGGTAATTATTGATATGTATGTTCCTATTACCATTTTTAAATTGTTTTGGGTTTGTTTTTGTAGATCCTTTCTTTTCTTGTGTTTCCCACTTAGAGAAGTCCCTTTAGCCTTGTTGTAGAGCTGGTTTGGTGGTGCTGAATTCTCTTAGCTTTTGCTTGTCTGTAAAGCTTTTGCTTTCTCTGTCAAACCTGAGTCACATCCTTGCTGGGTAGAGTAATCTTGGCTGTAGTTTCTTCCCTTTTATCACTTTAAATATATCATGCCACTCCCTTCTGGCTTGTAGAGTTTCTGCTGAGAAATCAGCTGTTAACATTATGGGAGTTCCCTTGTATATTATTTGTCATTTTTTCCTTGTTGCGTTTAATAATTTTTCTTTGTCTTTAATTTTTGTTTGATTACTATGTGTCTTGGCATGTTTCTCCTTGGGTTTACCCTACCTTGGACTCTCTGCACTTCCTGGACTTGAGTGGATATTTCCTTTCCTATATTAGGGAAGTTTTCAACTATAATCATCTCTTCAAATATTTTCTCGGGCGCTTTTTCTCTGTCATCTCCTTCTGGGACCCCTATAATGAGAATATTGGTGCATTTAATGTTTTCCCAGAGGTCTCTTAGGCTGTCTTCATTTCTTTTCATTCATTTTTCTTTATTTTGTTCTGTGGCAGTGAATTCCACCATTCTGTCTTCCCAGTCACTTATCCATTCTTCTGCCTCAGTTATTCTGCTACTGATTCCTTCTAGTGTGTTTTTCATTTCAGTGGTTGTATTGTTCATCTCTGTTTGTTTGCTCTGTAATTCTTCTAGGTGTTTGTTCTTTAATTCTTCTAGGTCTTTTTAAAACATTCCTTGCATCTTCTTGATCTTTGCCTCCATTCTTTTCTGAGGTTGTGGATTGTCTTCACTATCAGTATTCTGAATTCTTTTTCTGGAAGGTTGCCTATCTCCACTTCATTTAGTTGTTTTTCTGGGGTTTTATCTTGTTCCTTCATCTGATACATAGTCCTCTGCCTTTTCATTTTGTCTATCTTTCTGTGAATGTGGTTTTCTGTTCCACAGGCTGGAGAATTGTAGTTCTTCTTGCTTCTGCTTTCTGCCCCCTGGTGGATGAGGCTATCTAAGAGGCTTGTTGGCCTATTTTCTTTGAGTGTATTTATTAGGTATATTTCTGATGCCTGCTTGCCCATACCCCTTCTCACAGAAGCTTCCCACCTATGGACTCAATATGTGGAGTAACAGAGGGAGGATAGTGGTTTGTTCCACGTGATCTCACCCACGTGGACCTGCAGTTAGTCTATAGATTACCCATGTAAGCTGTGTTGATCAGATATTTAAATCTCCCTCTCTCTTCACTAATTTGAACTGAACCAGAAAGATACTAAGATTAAAATCAAGTGGTGAATTCAGAGGTGCTATAAATAAGATAAGGCACATAGTGGTTTATGTATAACTCAAAGCTATAAGGGAATGGAAACTATCAGAATACTGAAGAAGTCAGACAGCAAAGAAGAGAATAGATCAAATGCGCTGAGAGAAACAGAAACATCATGAAGCAAGGAGAGACCAATGTGGTCCTTGAAAAAAAATAGCCTGTCTCCACAGCTATCCACATGCCTGATGATTACTAAGCCTGCTCCCATTCCAAAATCCTTACTGAGTGGGTTTCTGTCTATACAAGCAAGTAAGTCTGACAGTGTATCACTGACCCCAAATAGACTGTTAGGTTAATTTGTTGTTCAAAATTTATGTATAAACAACAGCATGTTATTTACATTCATATATTAGTTAAAGAGCATATGTACCTGTGATATTTTTATGCCTAAAATAGCAAAAAACTGGAAAAAGCAGCTTTTAAAATAGAAATATAGAATGAAGTCATGATTAAGAGAGATGTGGACCCTCTTACTTTAAAAAGAGGCACTAAAAAGGAAGTGTCTGTTTATCTAGGTTCTGGGAAAATAACTAAATCCTGGGTTTTGTTTGTTCAGCTGAATGATTAGAGCAGACCTTGCTACCGCAATTGGACTGAGGATTGTCTTTTCAGTACATTAGTAGTCACTTCACTCCAGATGCTGTCTTGAGCCTCGTATGGACTTTGGGTTGGAAGGAGCTTCCCCTTCTTTACAAACAAATTAAACCAGTGTTTCATGTAAAAATGCCAGTAGTAATACTAGTGGCAACCATATTTTACCTTTAGGAAGTTTGAAAGTAGTAACTTCAAACCTGAAATACATTCTGAAAAGAGAATTTATTTATATGTGTCACTATTAATAAGTAATTTCTGTAACTTTTTCTCCAACCCTCTCATCATTGTTTGTACAATGCAATAGCAAATACTTACATGCCAAACATATTATGTCTTAACTGATTCACTCTTCCAACAACCCTATGAGTTAGATATTATTTCCCCCCCATTTTACAGATGAGAGAAAGGCTATGTAGCCTCCCAAGGCCACAATGGTTTAGGGGGGAAATAGGAAATGAACCCAGGCAGCCGGCTTGATGCTAGCATCATACTACACTGTACTTTATTTACAGGTTTATTTGATCCATTCAAGTACTTAAATTGATAGTTCATTTCCCTATGTTCTTCCACATTGATCTTAAATGTTGCTGTTAAGAATATCCATTGCAGTGGTTATTTTGTAGAACCAGAAGCAGGTAACTACTTAATAAATTTTTTATCCTAATGAAACAAAATTAAGAATCAAGAAAAATTTGTAAATAGTTATTTTTTATTTGACAACTCTTCTGGATTTACAGTGAAAGGCCAAAATTTACCTAAGTCAGAAATATTATGAGATTTTTACATTACAAACCAACAAGATAGCATTCAGTCTTTCATCCAGGAGTTGAGAATCTTCCCTTCTCACCTATGAACTCTTGTTACTTGTCTCCCCATATCTCTCATCTCTTTTTTCTTTCCCACACAGCAAAACAACAATGACACTAAGATATTTAAGTACTACCTGTCTCCAAGATAAATTATAAAGCTTAATGTTGTACAACATTTGTCTTTTTTACCTATATGAATACTGATAAGTATTCATCAGCAGTCATTAACAACAATCTCTTGGCACATTTAATACCTAATAACAAAATAATAATAGCTATGATCTGTTGACTGCATAGTATGTTCCAGTCACTGTGCTAAGTTCTTTAACTACCTTATTTTGTTGAATCTTTGCAACACCTTTGTAGTACAGGCATAACCATCCTCATTTTACAGGTGAGGAAACAGAGGCTCTGTAAGTATCAATGTGAGGATTCCAAATCTTGTGATCTTCTTCATACAGACTATAATGCTTCTTTCTTCCACTGTTCTTGGTTTTATGTTTTCATCTGGAATTGTTTCTCTTCAGGCTAAAATGTTCCTTTAATATTTCTTATAGTTCAGGAGCAGTTCAAATCCTTGTAGTTCAAATTCTCTCAGCTTTTCTTTTGTGTGTTGTTAAAAATGACTGTACTTTGCTCTCAGTTTTGCAGTGGATTCTGCTGGATATAGAATTCTAGGTTGACAGCTTTCTTTCTTCTTTTCCCAGAACTTTAACAATGCTATTCCATTATCTTCTGGCTTGTGTTGTTTTTGAGATGTCTGTGATCATTATTACCTTTGTTCCCCTGTACATAGGGTGGCTTAAGGTTTATTTCTCTTTATTATTTGATTATTAAGTGCTTCAGTGTGGTTTTCTTTATGATATCCTGCTTTGGAGTCATTGAAAATTTGAATCAGTGGGTTTGTTGTTTTCATCTAATTTGGAAAAAAAATTGGCTCATTTCTTCAAAAATTTCTGCCCTAATCTTTTCGACCTTCTCCTTCTGGGGCTCTAGCCAGGAAGCTGCTTTATGTTGCCCCAAGGTCTCTGAGGTTTGGTTAACTTTTTCTTGTCCATCTCTTTTGCCTCTGAGCTTCAGTTTGGGTAACTTAAATTGCTGTGTCTATAAGTTCACAGACATTTTCTTTTTCTGTGCCTAAATTTCTGTTAATCCCACCAAATGCATCTTTATTATACAAAAACAATTTCTCATTTTGTATATAGTAGTTTTTCTCCTCATCTTGTTCATGTTTTCCTTTGATCGTATTTATATATAACACCTGTTAAAATTTCTTTGTCTCTGATTCTGGTTTTGTGTTTATTGACTGATGTTTCTCCTAGTTTCAGATTCCACATTCCTGCTTCTGAGGGTGTGTCTAGTAATTCTTGATTGGAGGTCGAAGATCTTGACATTGCTATGTGTCTGGCTTTTATTGTCTTCTTTTAAAGGGTGCTGTGCTTTGTTCTGGTGGGCAGTTAAGTCATTTGCTGTTCTATTTGATCCTTTTGAGGATTGTTTACAGTTTTGATAGGGCAAATCTAGAGTAGCTAATTCTCTGGGGCTGGTTTAGTCCTACAACTAAGGCATGGCTCTTCTGGTCTGTGAACAGAATAACCTAGATGTTCAATGAGGGCTATCCATTCTGGCTTCTCAGAACTCGATCATTCCCAGGCCTGTATGAGCTCTGGCAATTGTTTGACTACTGACAGCACACTGGTAGTTATCAACCTAACTTCATGGGGTTTTATCCTGCACGTGTGTAGCTTAATGTTCAGCAGCATACTTGAGAGGATGCTTGTATGCATTTGTAGAGCTTTTCATTTTCTGGATAGCTCCCTCTTTTCTAGTACTTTGGCCCACAAATTCTAGCTGCCTCAGCCTCTCTGAACTCCAGTGTCTGTCTTTTCAACTCAAAGAGGTCATGACAGTCTACTAATCTTCCCCCTCCCTGTACTTTAGTCCGAAAAGTGCCTCCAGGAAGAAGTCCAGGGTAATTGCAGGACTCAGTTGATTTACTTCCTTTCTCTCAAAATCATAGTCAGATGCTGACTATTGTCAATACCTGAAACATATATTTTATCCTGTTCACGTATATTGTCATCTTCTATAGTTGTTTATAACAGGAAGAAAAATTCAGTCTTAGGTACTCCAACATGGTCAGAGGTTTCTTTTTAAGATGATATATACACCATCTCTTTAGGAATAAATCCATTGAAAAAAATGAGTTACTTAATGTAAATGCGTATTCTGTGATTAAAGAGAATATGCAAATAAAAATGAGATATATCAAATCTTTTCACTGTTAACAAATAATAATGGTTGAAGGAAGAATAAACTCTTCTCAGAGCACAATTTGTCAAGAATCAGAATTTTTAGGCATTAACCTATTTTTCCTCGGGTTTTAAAACATTCTATTTTCAAAAGAGAAGAAAAGTCATCTGAATTCTTTTACATTCAAGCAAGCTTGACATTCCTGCCCATGGGAATCTGATGATAGCTGGGTTTAACAGTGTGAGAAAAATTCTCTTCTTTGGGCATTCTGTTAGAAGGGAAAAGAAATCAGTTTTGGCTTTGTTTTGTTTTTCACATAGAATGAGGGTTCAGGATTATGTTTATTTATTCAAGTTTTATTTTAATGCTCTTTGTCCCTGGCTAGACCTTGGTGGGGGGGCATGGTAGGGTGGGAGTTGAGCCACCATATTTTAAAAACAATAGTAATGATGGAGCTTATTTAAAGAATTTCAAACTCAAAACACTTATATTCCAACCCAACAGCTATAACTTTGTCCGCAACAGGTCCCTGACTTCTTTTTTCCTAAAGAATGATAGATAGTGGCCTCTTTTCCTAAGCTACCTTCTGGAATGGGAAGGGGAACACATCTTATTTTATCCTTTCTCATTTTCTATAATCCATCCTTTTAGAGAAATCAAAACAATTTTCTCTCCTTCCTGCATAAGGATAGTTTTGCTGGCTCTTTATCATGAGGATGTGCTCTTGGGGCTATTTTCTTGGGCTTGGCAAGGGCTTGTACTTACCCCTACACACACACACACACACACACACACACAGTTTTCTGGAGTTCCTCGAGGCCAGTGGCATATCTTTGGGACACCTCTGGTGTCTGGCAGAAAATCTTGGAGGCCATCTCAGAATTCTACCAAATTTGACTACCAAAATGGGCAATAGGATCTCATTTTTCCAAAATATTTTATTCATCTATTTATGTGCGTGCACACGCATGTGCACTTGTGTGTGTCTGTATCCATGAAAAAAGATTTTATAAAGCACATCCCAAGGTGCTAAAAATTGTTATCACTGGGCAAGTGAGAGAGTAAATGTTTATTTTTATCTTCTTTCTTATCTGTACTTGCTAACATTTCTATACAGATGCATATGAAAATGATGAGTCATTTTTAAAAATATTTAAGTAGTAACATTAAAATGATAACTCCACATGATAGAGCACACACATAGAACAAAATGCTGACGGTATTTCCTGAATTATTGACTTTCTTGCATTGCAAGAAAGTTGCATTAACTTGACTTAATATTTATTTAAGGCAGAGGCACTTAATGCAGGAGTAAATGTATAGCACTTTTCCATGCTTGCTTTGAGAACACCAAAAATGGAAGGGTAGAGAAATTAATAGGGGCACTCATTACGGAGCTCACAGGGAGGGTGCTTCCTCCCAGCATGAATTGCTCATTTAAAAAGAAGTACAGAAGATTCATGACATTGCTCCTGACAGCATTGAAATTCATTTTAATGGGGGTATGACCTAAAACAAACCTTTCGTACCTGATCATGATGATGGGCTATTTATTTATTTCTTCTCCTTCATTTCCAGCAGGGGAGATAATTAATGTACCTACCTTTGTTGTGATGGCCTCTGTGGACAAGGTGCATCCTTGAAGAACATTCAATATTTTAAAGTGCTGATCCATCTCATTTTTTCCTTCCAGGCTGTCTGGGGAAGAACACCAGTAGGAACCAATGAGAATAGCCTTCCAACCTGTGTGGGCGGAAAATGGTCAAATTGGGAAGCTTAGAGAGATTCATTGCTTGAATCTCAGGTGAGAAAATTTTCAGGTGATCTAGGAAGCTTATACACTGGTATAAACCATGTCCAGGTTAAATAGTGCCATATGATGGTGGGAAGCTGCCTGATGTGTGGAGGCCTCTCACAAAGTCAAGATAAGCAAAAAGCAACTGAGTTGTTTGTTTTGTTATTATTATTTATTATTGTGATAAATTCCACCTAACATGAAATTTACCATCTTAACCATTTTTAAGTATACAGTTCAGTAGTGTTAAATATATTCATACAGTTGTGCAGCCCATCTCCAGAGCTTTTTCACCTTGCAGTACTGAAACTCTATACCCATTAAACAACAACTTCCCATTTCTCCCCCCTCACGCCCTGCCCCCGGTAACCATCTTTCTACTTTCTGTTTCTATGAATTTGACTTCACTAGGTGACTCATATCAGTGGAGTCCTACATTATTTGTCATTTTGAGACTGGCTCATTGCACTTAGCATAACATCCTCAAGATTCATCCATGTTTTAGCACATGTCAGAATTTTCTTTCTTTTTAAGGCTGAATAGTTTTCCATTGTATGTATATACATTTTGTTTATCCATTCATCCATTGATGGACACTTGGGTTCCTTCCATCTTTTGGCTATTGTGAATAATCCTGCTATGAACATGGGTGTGCAAATACCTCTTCCATACTATACTCTTAATTTTGGGGGGTATATACCCAGAAGTGGGATTGTTGGATCATATGGTAATTCTGTTTTTAATTTTTTTGAGGAACTGCCATACTATTTCCATGGTGCCTGCATTATTTTACATTCTCATCAACTTGTTTTCTTATTATTTTTGTGGTTATGCTTTATTATATATTTGCCATAACTCAGACTATAACTAGATTTTAAGTAACTTGAGAGCAGAGATGGTTTCTTAGAACTTTAGGACATTTTGTAGAATTTTGCCTCCCTGTAGCATTGTGCTGAGGACATAGCAGGTGCTGAATACTTGCTGATAAACCAACTCTGAAGGCCAATCATTCCATATATAATAAGGTTCTAACACTCTATCACTGGGACATAAATGTCAGAAACTTGGGAGTGGGGGTTTTGGTGTAGAAATGTCAGGAGATAGAGACCATTATGCGATCCTTTAGGCCAATTACCCGATGTCATCATTTTGATGATACATCCTTTGTTTGACAGAGGTTGCTTTATGGCAACAATACAGGCAGGATGGGAAAACTGAAGGATCTGGTAGACATTGGGCATCTGGTCATAGGACATGAGATTGATAGTGGGTATATTCAGAAACACCTCGCATTATGGGAATAAAGGAAAAAGCTGTCATTTTCAAACTTCAATGAACTTAGGGATTTTGAGTTGCCTTTTGAAATAAAGATCCCTGGATTTCACCCTCTGAGATTCCTTTTCAGTTAGGTACTGTCTAAGTCTCAAAAACTTGCATTTTAATAAACATCCGAGAAAAATAACTGGAGGCAGATGATTCCCAACAAGTTCAGATGCTGTCAGGTGATAAAACCAACTCATGATTCCCTGTGTTTACCTCAAGAAATGAATGGTGTCCTTAATCAATGACTCTCATGTGCTGGGCTGCACTTTTGTAACCAGGCTGGACTGGCTACTGCATCACTTGGAGGACTTGCTACTTTAAGAGATACCTGGGTCCCCATCCCCAGTTCTCAGCTTGTGCTGAGTTTTTCTCTACAATAACCAGGATGGTGATTCACTTTCTACGCACAGAGTTTGGCAATTTTGGAGAAGGTCCCCTCTTCCAAGTTCTAGGATGATGATTAAATCCAAGTTACAGTTGAGTACTTTAGACAAAAGAATCCAGGTGGGGGCCTTGATACTTAACCTAAATGTCATCTGGGCTTCCCTCATTCTTTGAGTTATAGGTAAACTTGATTCAACCACAATATCAAGTCTGGACCCTTCCTAATGGTTAGTCCAAATTCTACAGTGTAATTCTTCCAGGGGCCTTGGTCTCTGGACCCTCTTGGTTGGGCTCTACCCAAGCAAGTAGAAACATTTTAGCCTCTTTTTAATTTTCAATAAGAAACCCACTCGTGAACAGTCTGAGGTTAATAAATTTACTGAAAATCCATGGATTTACAGAGAGGCATCCTTTTGCTGCATTGCAGTTGTCCACCATTTTCTATTTTTCCCATGCCATCTTCTGCTGCAACTTCTGTTGAGAGACTCTGAGGGCAAGGAACTGGAAGGCCAAGGAGCTGGCTGAAGCAGTGTGAGTGGGAGGGGGGTGGCTGGAGATACGATGGGCAAGATTAAGTTCTGGACACTCAGGACCTTGGGAGGTGAGGGGGAGGAGCTCTGGTCTGTGTAGAGTGGGGACCGGAGAGGCACAGGACTAGAAGCAGGAAGACTGGTCGGAAGCTCACTAGCTCCCCCGCACCTAACAGGTAGGGGTTAAATAAATATTTATTGAATATATGGGTGTCTCACATGCTCAGTTGACTTGAGATGTAATGGCTTTATCCCCCCAGTACCTAGCAGAGTGCAGTGTACAGGGTACATGTGAGGATTAACTTAGGGGTGTTGGCAGAAGGACTACATAGAGTTGAATATTTTATCTGGTGTTTTATCTTACTTTATTTTATAATGTTACCTGCACAGAGTTTGGAGCATTTCTCTGTGAATTATTCATTTCGGCACATACCCTATAAAATATCTAATGTCTCTAACCTTTGGGGACCATGGGACTTCCCCAAGCAGTATTTAGAGGAAAACCTCTGTGGTAGCACTTTACCAATTTACCCCCTCAGCTCTTTTTCAGTTCTTGGCTCGTGTGAATAAGGAGGCCAGAATGCTCTTCTGGGAATGCACAGCATGGATATATATTTTTTTACTATCACAGCAGAATTGTTTTGAATACACTTCGGTCATGAGGTTAAAGCTCTCCACAAGGAATACTTCAACAATAATTCTGCTGCCCTCTAGCCGAGCACTGAAATCCCTCTGGAATGCTGGCATTACCCTTCAAAAACGGTTTTGAAACGACTTTACTCACTTGCCCGGCCTTTCTATTCCTATTGAAATTCTTCCAGAATGCTCACAGTAAACTTCAGTCAGATGCCAGAATCACTTTTATGTTCGAGGAAGGTTTCGGTAACAATTTATTACACAATGCAACACAAGCTTACTTTTTGGAAAAGCAGGTCAAATCTGTCCTGGTGGATATCTTGTGGTTATTTCAGCTTTACTGATAACTCTGAGCGATTATCTAAAGGGACTATGAAAGGACCACCATAGTGTACAGATGAAAGCGTTGGATTTCCTGGTTAGATTCTGCTGCCACTACTACTACGGCTATTTCTTTTCTCCCCCAATTATTATTTTCAGAGAGACTGGGCCTTGAGTCTTTGCTCCACCACTGAATATTGAATAAAACCGAAACAAAATGTATCCTTGTAATCTGGCCCCAAACTTGAACAACACGTAGAAATCAAATTATTTCCAAAACTCAAAAACATGGGACTATGTATATGTTTTATTCACCTATTAATTCATTTATTGTGCATATATTTACTAAGCACCTACTATATGCTGTGCCACATACTAGAAATACGTGGGGGGACAAGATAGACATGGAATTTATAATTTAGCAGGGGCTGTGTTGTTATTTGTCACTTTGTCTGGAGATAACAAACTACCCCAAGAACTTAGTGGTTCAAAACAACAAGTATTTGTATAATTCACAATTCTGCAAGCCAACAATTGGTGCTGAGCTCAGCTGCATTGTTCTTCTGGCCTTGGCAGGTTCATTCATAGTTAAGGTCAGTGCCAAATTGACTGGGCTCTGGTTAGTGGCCTCAGCTGCGTTGGCTGAGTTGGCAGAGCCGTGCTCCACATGGCTTTCGTATTCCAGCAGGCTAGCCCATGCTTGGTCATCTGCGTGTCTGGGCAGGGCTCCAAAAGAGAGGGCCAAAGCATGCAGGGTCTCTGGAGGCCTGCTTGGAACTGGCACACTTCCTTCCACTGCATTTTATTCCTCACAAGACTTTCAATTTTTATTTGTAAATTATATCTCAGTAAGGCTGGGAAACATTTTAATTTCTTACAGTCACATTATTTTTTCTATCACATCATGTTGGGATAACAAATGATTTTTCTATTTTTTAAAATTTTGATGCAGTCTTTCTAATTTCAGTTAATCAGCAGATAGTGTAATTTACAACAAATCATTATCCAAAGGCTAGCCAACTCTTTTGTTCTAATGTTCTCTATAAGTAGAGTCTAGTAAATTCAGCATAGAATATTCTAGATGAGTTTAGTTTTATGTCTTAAAATGCAAGACCTATTTATAGTGCTGACTTGCTAAGAGCTTTACAAAAGTGGTGTTCTCTTGAGGAATGCATTATAAAGTCTGTCAAAATACAGTAATCTGAAAGGAATAGTTAATGTGTCAATTTAAAGAATCCTGATTAAATTCTATGGGCTGAGAATTCCTAAAAGCCTAATTTTATATTATTATTATTATTATCAGTGACAGGAGGCAGCATTGTTCCACGTATGGGGACAATAGAACATGTAAATGAAAGGTTTTGATCAACGTTTAGACCTCTTTCACCTTTTCAATGTAAATTTTTTCTTAATGGTAAAAGACAATACACTTGAAATAATGCACATGACTTATACTTCCTTAATATTGAAAAAAGTCACAGATGGTGGCTGAACTAATAAGGGGTATGTCATGTATTTATGGCAACCAGAATGTGTTCGACAGTTTTAAATTCAATTATTTTCACCAGTTTTTAAACCATGTATTAAAACAAAACTTATAGTTTTGGAAATATGGTTACTGGAACAATAATGGAGAAATCACTGGGTCAAGAGGCATGAGTTCAGGTACAGGATTTAAGTCCTGATCACTATTTTGAGATGATTGTGTAATTTAATAGAAAAGCATGTGTTTTGTGGTCAGATGGGGTTGTTTCAAAATTTAGATTTCTACCTGCCTGTCCTTAGAAAAGTTAAGTTTTAAAACTTCCTGAGCAATTATTTTCTTATCTGTCAATTCTGAAAAATTACTCTGACCTCATGAGATTTAAGGATAAAATGAAATAATATATGTAAACCCTCTGACTCTAAGCCTGGCATACAGTAAATAATGCTCCAATTTTTCTTTTCCAAAATGGAGACATGATAGTTACTTGGAGCACTGCAGCCTAGTGCTTCAGAACATGGGATTTGAGTCAGAAAATCTGAGTTAAACCTCCAGCTGTGCCACTACAAAGCTGTGCAGCTTTGGGCAAGTTAGGTCAGGATGAACTGAAGTTTCAGCTTTGACCTTGGGATCATCCCTAGTCTGCTTAGATTTTGGACAGCCAATTAGCCAGTTTCAATGTCACTTCTGAAATCCTTGAATTTGTAGATGATTGAATAAGTTACCATCATATCCAGTCAGCAAAATAATGTTATTTACACAAGCAAGGTATGTTTTTCAGATACATTGCTAGTTTATGTGATAGTTTGGACTATTATTCAGGAAATATTCAATCTTCTCTCCGCCTATGTGTGTGAAATATGCTTCCCTTCCCTATCAATATTGGGCTTGGCCGTGTGATGTACTTTGGGCAATAGAATGTTAGTGGCTGTGATACAGGAAAAAGCTTGGGATGTGCTTGTGGGATGGCCTTGTCATCTTCTTCCTCTGGCACCACCATGAAAAGAGCTTCTTCTGAGCATCTGGGGTCCAGAAGGCCCACCTGCAGAGCAGACCTGAGCCCAAGCTACAGTGAGGAACCAAGTCCAGCTCGTCCTGCAACTTGAATCAGACACCCAGCCTAGATCAGCTGACCTTCGGCTGACCTACAGATGCCTGAACAAGAATAAATAATTGTGGTTTAAGCCACTGAATCTTGGGGCAGTTGATTATATAGCATAGCTATCTAACAGAGCCATGAATATTCACTTTCAAATACTATCGGTAAGCATTCGAGATTTAACTTGGAGAAATATTTCTTGAGAACGTTATCTCATAAAATGTTATCATTTGGTTGATATGTGAATGCTGGTTATTGAAGTAATAGTGTTACAGTAATTAACAATGATTATGAAAGCTGTTGACTTTTCGTACAGAAATCCTTTTTAGAACTTTCAAATATTTAAACAGGGAAACATTTGCAACATGAATATTAGTAGAGTTCCTTAGTGAGATACTTTTAGGAAAAATATATTCTTTAATCCAATAAATACTTATAGAGGCCAAATAACAGAGATTAGATGAAATCATAATTCCAGTCTTTGTAGAATTGCTTGGTGTACTAGTATTTTGTATGTTAAACAAATACCATTGAGAACTGATTTAAGGTCGCACTACTTAATTCTGGAGAAGTTACCTGAATAAATGTGGTAATCTTAGACTGTTTTGAGCTTTGGTAAAGAAGATTTCTATGAAATCTCATGAGGCATTTGTTTTCATCATCTTCATCTTCATCATCACATCTTCATAATCCCTGAATCAGTCAGGATAATTTGGCTGACACTTTGGTTGAGACTAATAGGAACAGGTTGGCTGCTTAAGTAAAAAGAATATTTATTGGAAGGATATTGGACAGCTGGCAGGCTAAAGAGGAGATTCTGATCCAGGTATGAAAGGAGCCCTGGCAGTTCGAGGTGGGAGGCAGGGGTCTAGGAAGGAGGCATTCTGCAACAATCTTTCCAGGGTGCTTTTTGTAGAATGGCTGAGCTCAAACCATTTTCTGTCTTACTGATACTTTGTTTAAGCTTCAAATTCCAGGAGTTGAGCAACTGAATAGCCTAGCCAGGAGAGGATAGAGAACCATTGGGGATCACTGGAGAACTATCGTTTCCACCAAAGATACCAGGAAGTTACTACCAGACAAGGTAGAATGGATACTGGTCAGGCATTTGTTTCCATTGTTATGAATATTACTTTACATTTGTTTCCATTGTTATTACTTTACATTTGTTTACATTTGTTACATTACTTTACATTTGTTTCCATTGTTATGAATATTACTCTCCATGATCATCTTGTTTTAAATTTTTAAAATTTTATATTGGAGTATAGTTGATTTTTATTCTTAATTGCTAGAAGGTTGAAGGAGATGATCTATGTCTGAGACCTATGTCTAAGGTATCATGTGAGAGCTCAGGACTAAGATGGGATTTATGGCTGTGCATGAGTCAAATAGTGAGGAGTTCCTAGACAGAAGTAGAGATATTGCAGATATGGACCAATTTGAGACACCTGTTCATGTGTGACAAGACACTGAAAACCAGGACTGTCTTTCCTAACAGAGAACAGTTGGTCAGTATATATCCCTGAGTTTCTCCAAAAGAGTTTTATAGCTTCCTCTAAGGTGTCTGCCAACAGGACAAGAAGGTTTTCCTTTCTTCCTTGCTGAATGAGGTCTGTTTCACGAAACATTTTACCTTGCTCCTAGCCAATGTCTCCATATTAGTATCTTATTCTTTCTTTGCAATACTTGTAAAAATCACCTCAATTTTCTGATCTTTGTTATCATTTACTTAGGCAGTCAATTACTATGCCTCATGCACTTTGGAAATGACTGTAGAAGGGACAGGACAAAAGAGATGCCCATCCTTTGGAGCTTAGTAGGAAAAATGTATTGAAAGATAATGCACATAATCACAGTTTTGATAAAAGTGCCGTGAAGGAGACCTGCAGGGTGTGATGACAGTGTTTACACAATGGGGGCCTAACTTAAACATGGAGGGTCAGGGAAGACGTCCATCAGGGCTAGAGTTTAAGCTGAGACATAAAGGTTGAGTAGGAGTTAGCTGGGTTAAGAGGGGTAAGGTGAAGGCAGTAAGGGTTGGGGGCTGGAGCAAGTATGAGGACCATGAGGTGGGAAGTAGCTCAGCCCTCTGGAGAAATCTTAAGAAAACCAGTGTTCCTGGATGACAGTGAGTAGAAGAGGCTGCTAAGAAAGAAGATTTCCTTTCCTTTGTCAAATGCGAATGGCAACAACTTTCAATACTTGAATATGTTTAGCTTATCAAGTCTGCCAGTGTTGACAACCTTTTAAGAAGGGGGTGGGGCGAGAAGGGCATTGCAGGAAAAGGATGTTGGCTAGTCATGGTGCATGCTCCAGAAGAGCACTGGAAACTACCACTCTGCCTGTCTCCTTTCAACTCAGTTTTCCTTAAGCTGCGGTGACTAATCAGAGATGCAAATCACATCCAATGTTTGAGCTGTCCTCACCCTTTCAAAATCCATTTGAAGACTGCTCATTTTTTCCCCTGTTGAATGCCTAGAAAATTTTCAGAGAAACAAGTCAGGCAGAGCGGGGAACGCCGTATGTGCACATATTCCCTCTGGCCCGGGGTTTCCAGTTCATGGGGCCAACTCTCATGTGTCATATTGAATCCTTTATTACAACAAAATATTATTTTAAAGCTGCACTAACAGTAATTAGAAGCAATTGAGTTTTATCAACTAACACAAACTGTGGGATTTCGAACTTGGATTTTAGCTGGTATTTTAATGAAGTGTGTGTTAACAACCCCAAATCTTCTGTCAGTCCAGCAGCTGAGTTGCGTATACAGATCTTGGATGGAGGGACCATGTGTTAACGCTCAGAGGCGTCAGGTTCATTGCTGGCTCCACACAGCCCACTTCACAGAGCTGTCTCTCAGGCCCCTTTTATTTTCTCCTCCTAGTGACTATCCTGATTGTCCCCACATTGGTTCTTATAAAATTTGAAATTAAAGGTGATTGTTACCATGCACACATTTTAATAATAGGTATTTAGATGTGAGTAATGCTGACTTAAATTTTCTCTTTGCTCAACTGTCTCATTTCAGCCTGAGATGCTAAAAGGACATATGGTCCAGAGTGTTAGAATTTATTTAATAAAAATGTAAGAGGTTGAGAAGAGAAAAAGATAAAAGAAAGGAGGAGAAGGATGCTCTCTAATTTTAAATGAACACTTTTAGAGGAATAAATATCTGGAGGAAGCAGAGTGGCTTCTTGTTTTTAAAGATAACCTTCTAAATCTTGGCTAAAAACCTTTTCAATTGGACATTTTGAAAGAATAACGAGAAATTTACCGAAAAAGCTCACACAACCAAAACCAGGGTGGTATGAATCTTCATGGCAATGCTGAGCCTTTTAAGAGATGAAAGGAGTGCTCCTATCAGGACAAAACCTAAACCAGAGAAAAGTGGATCAGCATTTTGTAGACAGATTTTACCTAGTTGGCATACAATACAATTAAAATCTAGTACCTTTAACTTTGTATCAATTCTTCCTGTCCTTGACCAATGCCAGAAAATGTATGGAGGCAGTAGATGCCATTTGACATAAGAAGGTTATGCAGTTGTTCACTTTCTGTTGCGCTTTATCCCAATGAGGGAAACTGCCCCGGGCTTCTCTGATGCCCATGGGAAGCTGCTCATACTTGTGCTTACACAACCTGAAAGTGTGAGGGCGTTAATACCTATGGGGCCTCCCTTGACCAACAACAAATGGGATACATGCTCCCCCATTACATCATCTGGGCTGACAGACTGGAGATATATTTTATGACTCCTCAGATGGTCCCATGGAATTGACAGCCAGCAGCCTCCAGTAGTGGCCAATACAGTAACACATCCTTGGGTCGAATTTTCTTGTTTCCCTATCCATTCACTGTAACACACCTGGTTCCTGGAATCACATACTTAACCTGTGTCAGGCTCCGCTTTCAGGCGACCTCAGGCTGAGACAGTTGGTAGCAGGAGAGTTCCCAGAATGCCGACCTTTAGGATGGGATTTTGAGCCGCATCCCTCACCAGTCAGACTATAGCAAAAACCACATTGCTGCTTGTGAGTGAGTGGTGTAACATGTTGCATCATCACGATTACTAAGACAGTCATCTCTAGTGGATGGAGATGACGTGCAAGCTTATTTAAGGTTGTGGCACTTAAGCGTTAGAGGAGCTATGGTGTGATAAGGACTGTGTGGTTGGTTGGCATTTGTTAACTCCTTTAAAAGCTCTGAAAAGAGAAAATAACAGGCATTGTATGAACATCAGAGGGCCTCTATGGTGATGATTAAGGAGACCGTGTCTTCTTCAGCCACTGAAGATCAGGTCCAGGATCTAATTGTGTGGGTAACTGAATGGCAAAGAACGCTGAGTGCATAGTTTTGACAAGTCTTGTATGACAAAGTCAGGGCCTTAAAAGGGTGGGATCCTTTTTTAAAAAAATTTATTGAAGTATAGTTGATTTACAATGTTGTGTTTTATTTCTGCTGTAAAGCAAAGTGACTCAGTTATACATATATATATATGTATATTCTTTTTCATATTCTTTTCCATTACGGTTTATTACAGGATATTGAATATAGTTCCCTGTGCTGTACAGTAGGATCTTGTTGTTTATCCATCCTATATATATATGATAGTTTGTATCTGTTAATCCCAAACTCCCGGTCCTTCCCTCCCCCACCCCCATGTTAGCAATCACAAGTCTGTTCTCTATGTCTGTGAGTCTGTTTTTGTTTCATAGATATGTTCGTATGTGTCATATTTTAGATTCCACATGTAAGTGATATCATATGGTATTTATCTTTCTCTTTCTGACTTATTTTGCTTAGTATGATAATCTCTAGGTTCATCTGCATTGCTGCAAATGACATTATTTCATTCTTTTTAGCGGTTGAGTAATATTCCATCATATATATGTACCACATCTTCTTTATCCATTCATCTGTCAATGGACATTTAGGTTGTTTCCATGTCTTGGCTGTTGTAAATACTGCTGCAATGAACATAGGGGTGCATGTATCTTTTTGAATTATAGTTTTGTCTGGATATATGCCCAGGAGTGGCATTGCTGGATCATATGGCAACTTTATTTTTAGTTTTTTGAGGAACCTCCATACTGTTTTCCATAGTGGCTGCCCCAATTTACATTCCCACCAACAGTGCAAGAGGGTTCCAAAAGGGTGGGCTCTTGACTCCTGATTTGGGGATAGTTGGGTACATAAGCCTGAAAATCTTCACCCCTCAGGTCCTTCTGAATCCTTCAGTCTGGCAGAAGGCCCCCTCCCCTCTTACAAGAGGATAACAGTTTCCCTTTGCCAGGAGACCCTGCAAAGACCTCATTGAAGCAGATATCTTACAATATGCCATTGCCCTGCCCATGATCTGCCCTTGTGTCCCCTCATTGCCTCCAGACTGAGAAAGAGGGTCAGGTTTTGACACAACTCAAGCAGGGAAATAGTCTTTATTCTACTAGGAAATGGCTGACACACCAAAGTCCCACCCTTCCTGGTTAGTGTTCGTGGCCAGGAGCCTGAATAACATTTGTGGGAGCAGATATCTTGTTGGACCAAGGTGGTAGGAGATGCGGGTATAGTCTAAAGCTGAGAAGAGGAACATGTATCGACACAGGGGCACTGGCTCATGACTCAAGGTTCAGGGAACTGGCAAGGGCACCTGAAACTGGTCCTACTCTGACCCTGGATGGCTCCTTGACACTTGGATGTGGTGATGAGGTGGGGAGACTGGACTGCCTTGACAGAGTGTTGCAGGAAGAGCCCGAAGGCTCAGGGAGATGGGAGTGTTAGGATGGATTGATATGTGAGAACAGAGCCCCCATCACTCCACTCTGTTTTCTGGGAGGCCCCGGAGGACACTGCCGTCACCGAGGCAGAGTGGAATTCACTGGTCCGGGGCCTTTGGCATCTCCGAGAGGCGCAGTGGTATCTTCATTTGCAGGCTGCATGGACAATAAAAGATGCTACCATGAAGTGGAGCTCCGGGAAATGCAGAAGGCCAGTGATGACATTTAATCACCTTAGGCATGGTTAATTATCCTAATGGGCAGTGAGACCAGAGTAGCTGGCAGGATACTGGAATCCAAAGATCTGTGATAATGGCTAATAGATCATGGCAGATAAACTAATAGATGCTAGGGTATCAATGGACTCCTATAACTGAAACTAACTGATAACTGGTGATCAAAATTCTGCCATCATCCACTACAATGGAAAATTGCAGACTACTGTTTTCACACCATGGACCATGGACATTTACACTCTGGGAGGTGTCTTGGCAGTCAGCTGTCTTTCCCTTGGAAGCATCCCATCTGTAGCTTTCTCACTTTAAAAGTTGAAAATCACGAAGGGAGATGCATTTCTTGGGCTGTAATAGCTTGGATCAAGTACAAGGTACTTCCAGTAATGCAGTAGGTTGAAAAGTGAACAGTATCAACCTCACCTGGGAGTTTATTAGGACTGTAGAATCAGCATTTTAACAAGGTCCTCCAGATTATTCAAGATTGAGAAGCATTGCTGGGTGGCGGGGCGGGGGGCATGGGGGTGTTACGGAGCAAGAGAGAAGAGGGAGAAGGAAAATGGAGAGAGCTGTTTCAGCCACTGTGTGGTATAGGTGTGAAATGATGGCAGAGCAGAGTTGAAATAAACATTGGGGAGATGCTATAGGTGTGTCTCTGAATGATTTGGAACAAGGAATTAAAATGACCCAGCTAGCAAAAGTACAAAGAGAGAGAAGCTGTGTGTAAATGAGGGAGAAGTTAATGGCCTCTGAATTTTACCAATTCACACAAAAAAGGAAAAAAATGTAAGAGCTTAATAGATATTGAAAAAAAATTTAAAGAACCCCAAATTTAATGAGTAATGAGTAATATTTTAACCTATTAAAGAAAGTTTAAAAAAATGATTCTCATTGTAGGCAAGGGTTACTCGTCCATTACTAATGGGGTATAAATTATTACTATACACATATATAGAAGAATTTTATGGTATGTGTTAAGATCATATGAATTGAAATTGTCATATGAATTCAGATATTTTGTCCTTAATTTCAAATCTAGGAATATTTCCTAGATTTTATTACATATATATGTATATATACACACATATATACACACACACACACATACTCTGTATGTATATGTATATACTATGCACATTATCATCATTAGTAACTTATTGAGTGTTTAGTATATATCAGGCAACGTGCTAAACTCTCTTTGAAATTACCAATGCCAGTTTCTGACCTGACTGATTTTTTGAAATCTTTTAAGTCGCTTTCTTTTCTTTCCTCCCTCCCTCCCTCCCTCCCTCTCTCTCTCTCTCTCTCTTTCTCCCTTCCTTCCTTCCTTCCTTCCTTCCTTCCTTCCTTCCTCCCTCCCTCCCTCACTCCCTCCCTCCCTCTTTCTTTCTTTCTTTCTTTCTTTCTTTCCTTCCTTCCTTCCTTCCTTCCTTCCTTCCTTCCTTCCTTCCTTCTTTCTCCTGCCTCTTGTCTTTTATTCAACCAGTAAAATCCTCTCATACAGAAACATACTCACCAAATTGTATCACTCAGCTGAAATACAACTTGAGAAAACTCTGTCAGATAAAGAGCCCTTTACAGAAAAAAAAACTGCCTAAAATAAGGATTTAGAACAGAAGTGCCATGTGAACATGATCTATTGGATTTCAGCACCATCGCAAACATATATTATTTAAGTAGGATGTCTTTTTTTTCTTTTCCCCAGTAGAATTATCATAGCCTTTCATAGAGCCCTTCAGAGGCCATTAACTTCTCCCTCATTTACACACAGCTCCTCTCTCTTTCTGTCGTATTTTGCATCACTTAACCCAGTGGAGTGTTTTCAGACAAAGGCTGCCTAGAAGCTGGGGCCCACTTTGTGGCTGGCTCTGTGGCATTCATGGTCGGTATTGTTTTTGAAGACCATCTGCCTGTCATTCGTTTGCTGATTGAGTTAGTGCACCTAATAATATTTTTTTTTTATTAGGCTGGGCTAGCCAATGAAAAGGAAATTATACACTCAACAGATGGGTCACAAACCTTTCTACCTTAGTGCAGCTACTCCTTGAGTTAGTTAAAAGCCAGCATGAAAGCAGATTATAAACAGAATAATAGCCTTTTTATAAATGGTTTTCACAGTGGTTACTCGTTGTGGTGCCAAACATGATGGCATTAGGGTTTCCCTTCTTTCTTGTATAGATTGTCCCTGTAGGAACAATCTGAGCAATGAGAGATGTGGAATTGAAGAGAAGAAAACCGGCTGAGGACCAGAATGGAGGAGAATATCCATATACGCAGGAAGTAGCTGCCATCACATTAGCTCGGTATCACTTGTGCTATTGGGAAACAATGTGTGCCAGAGGGGCTAGGTGCTCTGGCTCTGCCTTTACTTTGTGGGCAGAGAATGTAGGGGCAGCAAAGTCTATCACAAAAGAAACCCCAAATAGCCTTACTTTATACAGAGAAATGGAGACACTGAGGGTCGCCAGCACTGGACATCATGTAAATGAACAGTAAAACCCAAATATCCTTGGCTTGACAATGATCCTCCCTCAGCCTCCTGCTCCTTTCTAAAATTGGTAACTTCCTGCCCTTGGAAACTGTTCCTCGTGAGCTCACATCATGAAAATTCACTTTGCCTTAAAGAGGAAGTGAACCTCCCTGGCCAGGATGCTATTAAGTCAATTGGAGGTATGTTCAAAGAGCATGAGAGCAAGTCTCTTCAGGAAGAATCATGATACAAAGGATTATTTTACTTACCTCTGAACAATGAAGTTGCATCACCCACTGGGAACATAAACAACAGTGACAGACTTTTCAGTTTTGCAGGGATAGACTTAATTTTTGAACACTTGTTATCTGGGAGAAAGTGTGTATTGTAAAGACCTGGCTTATTCTCTTTTAGAAACAAATAGATTCTGCTTTCAAGAGTCAAAAAAAAAATGAAAAAAAAACCCCCACAAAACTGGAGAAGACAGTAATTGCTTTGTGAACCACTCTTCTAATTGTGTACATGAATTACTAGCTCATTTTTTCCCCATAGTCTTTGGCCCTTGCTTTGTCCTAACTTCAAACCTCAAATGGATTCTTAGCAGTATACTTGCTTTGATTTTGGTATAAAGACACTGTCTGCATTGCTGTGGGTGGTGGGTGGAGGTGGTGGCAGTGTGGACATGGATAGGGGAAGATTTGGGGCAGATGGGATCACTGGGCACATGACCAGGAAGAAGAAAGACCAGGTATTGCTGAGAACCTCTCATCATTCAAAATCAATGGTCTTTTACTTTTTTCCAATTGATGAACGCCAACAAAATATTTTAATACTACTTCTTGGCTTTGTTCAGCATTCTGAACCTATACATTAGTGATTTTTCCAGAGCTTATCTGATACTGAAGCTTTTCAGAGATTTTGTTTCTTCCTTTAGGGATTACTGAGGAATTCTGGTGGGGTAGCCCACCATGATGGGCAACCTGGGGGTTGGAGAATGAGTGAGTGTCGGGGGGTCAGTTTCCTACGATTCTTGGTCACTCTCATTCTCTGCATCAGATAGGTCCCAGTGTAACCAGATGTTTGCCCAGATGCAGTCACACTGGAAGAGGTGCAGCTCCTCAGATTAACCTCATGAAGGTCCCTGCTGCCTTCTATATATCATCCTGCAGCCCACTGATGCTTGAATTCATACCTGGAGATTGATTCTCTAGTCAGTTTTGTCTTATGTTAAAATGCATGGTTCTGGGAGTATTTTTACCTGTAGCCTCATCAGTCCTTTGTGCCTAGATGTAAATGACTTTGGAGACATAACCCTGAATTTTATGAGTGGTATGTATGATTTCATGAGTACACTGGAAGCTTAAGAAAATGGGAGAAGGCCTTAGGAAGGGGGAGCGGGCAATAGACCAGGAAAGAGAAGATGCTGAGACCGAGCAGACACATTTAAAGTCTCCTCTCCTCTTCTCATTAGGACCTAAAAGGGACTTTAACTCCAGTTCATCTTTAGGACCTATTGGCAAGTCAGCCCCGAGGAAAATTCAACCACGATCGCTTAAAATTCCCAAAGCCTTCTGAATTGGTTATGACTTTCTTTCATCACAAAATCTGCATCCTGACCTAGTTACACTGGCAGGTGACTCAGAGGCAGATGTGTCCAGAAAGACAACCGAACACAGTAAAATCCCCATCCATTCTGGTTTCTCCCCCAGGTGCCTGCACCCCCAAGAGGGCTGCTCCCTGCCACCTCCCTCACTGTCACTCAGTGGTCCCCCCACTGCATGCCATTGCACTGGGATGTATCAAGTTAGGAACCTGCCTCTGTCTCCATCCCACACCTAGCTCTCCTTTTCAGCTTGATGTTGCTGGGATTTAATTCTGAGCAGGATTTAAATAAAATCAGAATCCGTCTGTGCTGGAGGAGATGTGTTTGCTCGGAAATGGAATTCATTGTCTGGGTCACTTGCTAGTTAGCCCCGTATCCTGCCTATGCTGGGACCCAGGGAAATGGTATGCTAACTGCCCCCCTTCCACACCGCTCATGTGCTTTTCAGGACGAGAAGTTGGGGTGCTGTGTCAGGGATTGGAGGGAGGAACAAAACTCCTCTCTCCGCTCCATATTTAATTACTAACTTTAATGCTTTTTGGCCTCGAAACATCTCTACATTTTAGGGGGAAAAAAGTGTTTCAAGTTTACATAAAAATGAACAGTGGCAACTGTTTTAGGTGGGGGCATATTGGCTTGTAAGGAACCAGGCCCCATCGAAAAGGCTTAAGGGAAGAGAGGACTTATTGTAAGGATATCATGGAATGTTACAGAAGCCAAGAACAGGAAAGGTAGGCAGGGCTCAGGAGAGGTGGAGACCATCAGGTAGTCGCTGTCTGCAGGTGTCTTACTCTGCTTTCCTCTGCCACGTCAGTTGTCCTTTCATCTTTGCAGACTTGCTTCTTCTCAGGCTCTTAATTCTTGCTTTCCATAATCTGTGTTATACATTACCTTGGCCCTTTTTTTTGGCTCCACATTCTGGCGAACTCTATTCTTGACTCAGCCCAGTGCCTGGTTTCTGTCAGGTAATTACCTTTGGAATGAATGGAGGAATGAACAAATGAATGGAGGACTCTATGGCCTTTCAGTGTAAATGCCCATCATCACCTAACTACATGTTGAGTGTTGTAGTTCAAAATTTTATGAGAGAGGATCTGATGGGCTCAGTTTGTCCCATTTGATGGGTATTCACTCCTGGTCCAGTTGTCTGTTGCCAATGAATGTGATTACTTAGTACAAATATGACTACTCACAAGGATGGTGGATGGAGCCATTTCCAAAACAAGGATGGTGGGTTCAGCAAATATGTTTACTATAGCCACCAAACTAACATTTCTTTCCTGGAAATATGCCTAAGTAGTATCCATGTTTACTCAAAACATGACAATCTCATATTAAAGGGATTACCTGTTCAGCTCAGAAAATGGTTTGAGGGTGTCCATCTATTTTTAAGTTCAAATAAGAATGGATTTCCATGTTGATGGTCTTAGTATAGCCAAGTAAAAAAATCAAAAACATTTTTGACTCATGTCTTATCTTCCTAAGAAATTATTTAAAGGTTTTTAAATTCAGAAATTTAAGGTTCATATTTCCTTCTCCTTCATGACTTCAGTGCATAATTTACATTGATCTCTAGAATCTTGTATAGCTCTTTAAAACATGTGATTTATGGCTTCCCTGGTGGCGCAGTGGTTGAGAGTCTGCCTGCCGATGCAGGGGACATGGGTTCGTGCCCTGGTCCGGGAAGATCCCACATGCCGCGAAGCGGCTGGTCCGGTGAGCCATGGCCTCTGAGCCTGCGCGTCCGGAGCCTGTGCTCCACAACGGGAGAGGCCACAGCAGTGAGAGGCCCGCGTACCGCCAAAAAAAGAAAAAATCATGTGATTTAATTTAATTTTTTGTAATAACCTTGAAGTAAGCCTGGAAGCTGTTATTTTTCCCATTTTGAAGATGAGAAAACTGAGGTTTGGATAAAATAAGCCAATGGGTCCAAATCTTGGGCCTGGGCCTCATGTGGAATATGAGCATATAAAAATGGAAAGTCAGGGGCATAAGTTACTTTTAATGTATCCAGAAGCCTAATGGAAATCATACATTTACCTTCAGTCAAGCTATCTAAGATAATTACATAATCAACTTCCATTGCTTTATAACTGCTTATTAGGGTAACGTGGTCATCTGTAGCTGTCTGGAATATTCAGTTGATTGAATATAGCTTGTGTATGAAGGAAATAAATGGGGTAAATATTTAATTTTCTACTTTATAAATATTGTGTTTGGCAGACCTAATCTTTCCAACGATATGGTCAAGGAAAAAAAATAATAAAGGGAATTCTTGGTGGAGAAGAGATGGTCTTAAATGGCAGCATAGGGTTCACTCAGAAGGTCTTCTAATGCCCAGCCCCACTGTGGTTTTTTTGGTTGTTTGTTTTGTTTTGTTTTTTGTTGTTGTTGGGTTTTTTTTGCGGTACGCGGGCCTCTCACTGTTGTGGTCCCTCCCGTTGCAGAGCACAGGCTCTGGACGCGCAGGCTCAGCGGCCATGGCTCACGGGCCCAGCTACTCCGCGGCATGTGGGATCTTCCCAGACCAGGGCATCGGCAGGTGGACTCTCAACCACTGCACCACCAGGGAAGCCTTCCATTGGTTTTTTTTACTATATGGTGCTATTGTACTATTTGAGCTCGGATCAATTCCTCCCACTGCTAAAAGGGAAGAAAATCTCTCCCCATGTATGCTTCTCTAGGTAGGAAGAAGGACTATCGCTATGAACCCAGGTTCAAATTTTACTGCATGGACTCTTGTGTACTCAGCCATCTTTTTGTAGCGGATGTTAAAGTTCAAGGACATGGCTAATAACCACATTCTTTCAGAAACAAATGACTGGACATATTCCACTCTTACAATAGCAGGCAGTGGTAAAGTAAGCCTCACCCAAACAAAAGAAAACACATTTTAAATGTCCATAGAGACACAGCCATGAAGTTATACTCACTTAACAACTTCAGCCCCAAGAAACCTGTTACCTTTCACAGTCATGGACTCATTTAAATGGGGGTGTCAAGAGACAGAGCTAAAAGAAACATTAATTTGAGTGAATCCATTCCCCCACACACAAAAGTAGGAGGTACAAAAGTCCTAGTGAGATGGAAGTAAAAGGATATTAACAAAAATACAAAGATAAATATGAAAAGAGAGGAATTTTGCCTTTTGGGAGGTCTGAGGTCTTTTGCCAGTGTTCAGTGGGTGTTCTGTAGGAGTTGTTCCACGTGTAGATGTAATTCTGATGTATCTGTGGGGAGGAAGGTGATCTCCGCGTCTTACTCTTCCACCATCTTCCCCCTCTCCCCCCGAAAAAAGAGGAATTTTGTTGTTTTCATTAAGGGGTGAAGGCAGAGAGGGAAGAAAAGATCTCTCTTGGCCTGAAGCCATGAAATTTAAGATAAAATGTTTCTTCCTTTTGCAGAAAAAGAAATACTCATTAACAAAGAAAAATGTTGCCTGAATCTGAAGTAAGAGCAGCCCAGACGTGTTTATCTTTGGCTTGGGATGCTGACATCAACAATGGCATTCGCCTCTTAACCTAGTGCCCTTATCAAAATGGAGGAACATTTTAATCACTTTGTTCCTACTTTTATCTTGGATTAGCCCCATTTTTAGCTTTTGTGAACTTGAATTAAAGAAAAAGCATGTAGAAATTTAACAAGGGTTATGAGTACCTTTTACAAGACCAAAATCCATTATGTAAATCCTGATTTGGGCTCCCTGTCAAAAAATCTCTTTAGGACCCTAGAACTATTTCAATAGCATCTGTATATTGTGCTTTAAACACAAAATGTTCTAAGAGGTTAATAGGAATTTAAAAAAAAAATCTCAAAACTGTTCTTAGTTTATGATATCGGTGTCAACAATTAACAAAATAAATATGCTTGCAAGCCTACCCAGGTGTATAAGGCAAATAAATGAATAAAATCACTCTTTTATTCAAACGAATAAAATCATAAAAGTAAATTCATCTTCTGGATTTATGAGTTTTTAGGGCAAGCTTGAAATGTTTTCAATTTTTAAATTCCCACAACAGTGACTAGTGCTGCAATAAATTGAACAAAAAAAACAATTGATGTTTTAGGAAGCGAGGCGTTGCTGCTAAACTTCCTACTACTAATTTAACACAGATTTCAAGCTGAAATCAAGACAATATGCTTTCTTCAGCTGTGTTTATGTGACTTCCCACATCCCCGTTAATTCTCTTCTGGCTTTCATGTAGACGTTTTTGGAAGAAAGCTGGCCGAAGGCTAAGTAACTTCATCCACCACCTCCCCCCCGCCCCCCATAAAAGGTCAGGTGTTCCAGAATGCATCACATGGAACAACAGCACCCTACACTGATTGTTTAATAAATATCATGGTAGGAGTAAACAGATGCTAAATAATAGAACCTTTAGTAATTTGAATCGTTTAGCTCTGTTTGCGATACAAATCTTAATAAGTTTTCAAAAGTCTCCTTGTGCAGAAGATAGTTTATTCCTTACATTTCATCCAAGACAGGGTGTGTTTAGGTGGCCTGATCAAAAGCGTGAAGGGATACGGCAGAAAAAGAGTTTTGATTTCTGGATTCTATCTTTACACAACTGCTGTGACACACTGCCTCCCTCTAGTAAATAAATAGAAAACCCTTCACTCCTGGTGACAGTACATCAATGCGTGTGATTCGGCATTAGGCAGTGTAAACATGAATTCAGATCCTTGCCTCCCTCCACCGCCTCATTGTCCTGGGGGGGACACAGAGGTTATTTGGAAGAGCCAGGTGGATGTTTTCAAGAGTGTGTGATCTCACAGAAAGAATCTAATTTATTAGTGAGGAGTTGAATCCAGCTAGCCTTTGAGACTGTGTGTTATTTCACATATTTGTGCCTCAGTTTCTTTAGGTGCAGAGCAGGGCTGACAAATATGCTTGCCTTATCTGCACCAG
Organism: Leucopleurus acutus; assembly: GCF_964270905.1. Classification (NCBI taxonomy): domain Eukaryota; kingdom Metazoa; phylum Chordata; class Mammalia; order Artiodactyla; family Delphinidae; genus Leucopleurus; species Leucopleurus acutus. Next base: position 118,394,850 of record NC_139146.1, on the reverse strand, counting down.
ATGGAGACAAGAGGTAAAGCTGAGTTGTCAAACATTTTCAGCACAGGATCGACTTCTGTGCACCCTCAGGAGATGGCTTATGATCTGAGTCACCTGTGAGGTTCGCCTCACCTGAAAGGAAAAAGAAAGGTACGTGGGGGCCGGTATTGCCGCTTGCTGCTAGTTCGCCATTGAGAGGACCCTTTACTCCTCTCTGGCCAGTTATTGAAACTTAGGACTTTTTAACCCTTCAGAGGACAGCAGTGACCTGGCTTGCAAATGCCAAAGCTGTACGCTCTCCAGAGCTCACATCCATACCGGATTTCATTGTTTCCTCTTTGCAGAGGAAGGTGCTCTACTCAGGCCTTGACTTGGATTAGGCCCCAAAGCGAAAGAAGCTTTGTAGCTTGACAAATCTCTGGCCATATTTATGGCTAGAGTGATCCAAGGCTGGGGGTGTGGGGAGGGGACGGGCGAGTTCAGTGAGGGATGTATCAGGAACCAGGGACCAAAAGAAAGCAGCAGCCAGAAAGCCCCCAAATGGATACCCCTTTGGCTTGGAGAAGCAGGGAGTCAGCTGGGGCTGGTCCTACCTGAAAACAAACTCTCAGTGATTTCCTAAAAGTGACCATGCGGGGCACAGATCCATCCGTGTTTTCAATGAGTGCAGCCAGCGCCGTGGAAGTTGGGCGATGGGCAGCGACAGATGGAGGGTTTCCAGGGCGGTGGGCGGCGGCCTTTATTCCCGGATGAAGGCTCCTTCCTGTGTGAGTGTCTGACTGGCTATCTCCACTTAAACAATCCCTTTGCAGTGAATGGGTGTACGACACATAACACCTCCTTTGTTTACCAGCCTTTCCAAAGCTCTCTGCCTGTCTGCCCTCTGCCTGTGCATTTTTATGGTGACGATCAACACAATTCCTCGCTCAAGAGACACCCCAACTTGGTTGAAAGGGTGGCCTTTTTCCACTGAAAACTAGGTTTTCTTGGGTAGTTGAAAACCAAAGGGAGTCAAAGTAAATTCTTTCAGCCTTTAACAATGAATTTAGTTTATTCATGACATTGGAAAGTCAGAAATTTCATCTTTATGACTTTAGAAGATCATAGTAACAAAATGAAAAGGAGACAACAAAAAGGATGAGAGAAGAGAGAAAATAGAGCTTGGGTAAAACTCGAGAGGTGCTTTATGTGCGCAATTTTTTTTTTTTTTGCGTCGAAATTGAATACTGTCTTTGCAATCTTTGTTTCACTTTTCTTCGGAGAGGTTTGGAAATGTCTCATTCTGTTCTGTCCCTTCACGTGGATGAGATCTCAGGCAGGTTCTGGATGAATATGTATGTGCTGGCCCCTGAGTGACAATGTTTCTGTCACACTGGGGTGGGGAACACGACCAGTTAAGGTAGAGCTGACACCTCCTTGCACACCAGCAATGCCCATCCCCCACTGCTTCTGCTCTGCCCCCCAAGGTCCTGCCACAGAGGTACCCACATACAACGCATAGAGAACAACACATACAGCCAGAACAACACAACACAGCCAGAACAACACATGCAGTTACACATCACCTCTTGTGGAAGCTGATTTTATCAGAATAACCTGGCAATCTGCTTGACTTTTATTTATTTATTTAAAAAATTAAAATATAGTTAATTTACAATGTTGTGTTACTTTCAAGTGTATAGCAAAGTGATTCAGATATACATATATATATACCTATATATATATATATATATATATTCTTTTTAAGATTCTTTTCCATTATAGGTTATTACAAGATATTGAATATAGTTCCCTGTGCTGTATAGTAGGTCCTTGTTGTTTATCTATTTTATGTGTGTCTGTTCACCTCAACTCCTAATTTATCCCTCTCCCTCCCCTTTCCCCTTTGGTAACTGTAAGTTTGTTTTCTGTGTCTGTGAGTACTTCTGTTTTGCAAATAAGTTCATTTGTATCATTTTTTTTTAGATTCCACATATGAGTGATATCGTATGATATTTGTCTTTGTCTGACTTACTTCACTTAGTATGATAATTCTAGCTCTATTCATGTTGCTGCAAATGGCATTATTTCATTCTTTTTTATGGCTGAGTAATATTCCATTGTGTATATGTACCACATCTTCTTTATCCATTCATCTGTTGATTGACACTTAGCTTGCTTTCATATATTGGCTATTGTAAATAATGCTGCTATGAACATTGGGAGGCATGTATCTTTTCAACTTAGAGTTTTCTCCTTTTCCAGATATATGCCCAGGAGTGGGTCTGCTTGAGTTTTAGATACCAAAGAGAGTGCTAGTGAATGAGAACATACTATGTATCTATTGGAACTGACATCTTCTAAGGAGATTAAATGAGATAATCTGCTCAACAACCTGATATGAGAGATATTTTCTCCCCATTTTCTCAGATGAGGAAAGAGGCTCAGACGTTCAAGTACCTTAATCTTAGATGTGAAAATATAAATATCAAATGGCCCTTAGAATTCTAAATCTTCTCCTTCCAACTTAAATTATTTTTAAAACACATGAGCCATGAATAAATGAACAAGTAAATAAATTCATAAACAAATACACTCAATTTAATAGTTTTGTGCATTTCTCTGCTTTGTTTGTATATTAGGTGAAGTCAGGTTAGTGTGCACCTTAAATTGAGACTTAAAGAAGAAAACACAAAAAGCTCACTGCCCCCCACCAAGCTTTGGTGAGGAATAACTTATATACAATAAAATTCAGTGATTTTAAGTGAATTTTGGCAATAGTATATGGTCATGTAACAATCACTTCAATCAGGATATAGAATATTTCCATCTCCCTAAAATATTCCCTCATGCCCCTTTGCAGCTGACCCTCTGGACCCCAGCCCCAGGCAACCACTATTCTGCATTCCATTGCTCTACTTTGTCACCAGTCTCTTCCAGTTTCTCTTTCCTGCCTCAGTACCTTTGCACATCCTGTTCTCTCTGCGAGAAGGACCCTTTCTCATACACACTTCTCTTTCCTTGGCTAATGTCTGCTCCTATTTCAGCTTAAGTGCCATTTCTTCAGAGAACTTTCCATTATCCCCTTTCCCCACAACTAAAAGATGTATCACATTATTTTCATTTATAGCACTTCTTTCTTTCCCTCCATGTCACATGATGTACATACATATATGGAGGTATTTATTTGATTACTGTCTGTCTCCGTCACTATACTTTGTTTCATGAATGCAGGGAAAACATCTATTTCGCTCACCATTATATTTTCTGTTCACTGCTAATCACTTCACTCATACATCAGTTATATTCTTGGAACAAAGCTGGTGGATCTCACATAGTTTTTAAATGGATTAATTGAATAAAGTTTTATGTATATAAAAATTCTGTCAGGTCTTTCATAGGGCCAGTGGAAACTCCATCTCCTTGTCACCCCTGGCTGTTTATCTGAGTCCCACCTACTATGCACCTGTGGTGCTCAAGATGCATCTTTCAGTTCAAAAGCTCTGAGGTTCAGTTCACCTGAGATTTTAGTCAGCACAACCAAAAAGGAAAATTCTGCCATTGAGTAGCACACGTGAGGCATAGGTTAATAAGGAGTAATCACTTTACAGACTGGCAGGAGATGGGGCAGGAAGGCAAGAGAGACGCACAATATGGAGACCGTTGGGACTGTTTCCATGACTTTGGTTGCCCAAGTTATGACTTTGGCTGCTCATTTAGACCGGAAGTCTGAGCAGGGCTGTGAGTGAGTGGGAGAGGAGGAAATAGTGGGGAGCAGTGTGGCTTAGGATTCTGGGTGTGCTGCTATAAAAATCCCTGTTTGGTGATGATGACAGTGATGACGATGGTGGTGGTGGTATGGAAACAGTGGTAGCAGTGGAAAGAACAGTTATCCTAACGTGTGTGCACTTGACACGTTAGAAACCCTTCTCCACCCATTCCATCCCTGTGTTTTATCATCTCCCACCTCCCACAAACTGGGTGCGTTGACTTCCATTTTCATGACCCAGGTCAGACCCCCATAGAGAACTAAGCCGGCAGTAAAGTAGGGGTGAGAAGTGGAAGACCATGGGTGTCAGGCCTGCCGTTTCCTCTGCCCTGGGACTGGCTACGGAGATTTTCCCTCTTTGGGTTTACAACAGCTTGCCCTTTGGCCGTGGTCAGGAAATTGGGATTGTCGTGATCATCATTATAATTACTATGACCCAGGAGCTTTTGCGAATTGCTGGAGCTGAGTGTAAGAATGAAAGTCATGTGGGTGGAGGAAGTGTAGCTATAAAATTGTGCCCAGGACAATAAATCAGCTCAGGGGTGACCTCAGCATTGTAACTCATATAAGGGCTTTGGTACTGGAAGAGACTTGAGTCTTTTATAACAAGGAGTTGGGCCCAGGGAGCTAATCTGGCCACACGTTCTCTGTGAGGTTAACTACAGCACTGGTACTTGTGAGCAGTAGTTCAGACCCTTGGAGCCACAATGTACCCACATTACTCCATTTTCTTCACCTGCCATTGGAGGCTCCTTCCCACTGAGTAGGTTATAGCCCAGAATGACCATTTTCTCAGTATGATTCAAGAGTGAACCTACTCCTTTTCCATTTTATAGAAGATACCTTTAGTTGCTAGCAGCTGCCATTCCCTTGGCAATCTCACCCGAGCTCTCAAGGCTAAAAATACCATCTATACACTGATGCCTCCCAAATGTATATCTCCAGCCCACACCTCTCCCCTGAGTGCATCCAGCAGCCTCTCTGACATCTCTACTTGGATGTCAAATGGTCATTTGAAGTCAACATCCAAAATGGGCTGCTGATAACTATTCCCAAACTTGTTTTCTTCCCCATCCCAGTTAATGACCAGCCTATCTTCCAACTGCTCAGGCCCCAGATCTCTTTCTCTCACACCACACATTTGATCTTTCAGCAAAATTCTGATAGCTCTCCCTTCAAGATATATACAGAATCTGAACACTTCTCACTACCTCCACAGCTTTGTCCAAGCTGCCATCATGTTTTATTCGGTTTGTTATAATAGCTTCATAACCAAACTCCTCACTTCTACCCTTGCCCCCTTTTAGTCAATTTTCAATATAGCATCCAGAACACACCTGTTAAAATATGTCAGCTCACACCACTCCTCTCCTCTGAACCCCTCAATGACTTCTCATCTCAGAGTGAAAGCAATGTCCTCACAAAGATGTGTGTGCAAATTCTACACGAGCTTGTCCTTGTTACCTCGAGCATAGCCTACCCTTCCCACCTCACCTTTCACCAACATGCTTCCACCTGGCTGGCCTCCTTGTTCTTTGAGCTCCTGCTTCAGGTTTGATACTTGCTATTCCCACAGCCTGGAATGCTTTTCTCCCAGGTATCTCTGTGGTTTGCTCCCTCACCTTCTTTGGTATAAAATATGGAGTTGCAGTTTTAATTGAGGGACCTAAATGATAAGGGGCTGAATGGAAATATAAATGGTGACTTTTAGCTGAGGGACCATGAGTGTATAAGAAAAGAGTGTTCTAGGCAGGGGGTACAGCAAGTGCAAAGGCCCTGAGTTAGGGAGATGCCTGATTTATTTAAAGAAGACCAAGTTGACCATTGTGGCAAAGGGGAGTGTGGTAGGAGATAAGGTTAGATTTGGGAGCCAGATCAGGAAGCACCTGGAAACACTTTGGCTTCTGTGTGTAGGAGAATAAACTATAGGGTCCATATTGGAAGCAAGGAGACCAGACAAGATAATTGATATAGTCCAGAGGAGAAATTGTGGTGGCTTGGATCACAGTTTAATATTAGAAGTGATAAAAGGATTCATTTGGATTCAGCCAATGGGATTTCCTAGTGGATTAGATGAGATTTGTAAGAACAAGATATGATGCAAGGATGACTCCATATTCTCCAGGGTGCCATGTTGCCCAGAGTTCTGTGATATCGCCCTCACTGTTCCACCTGTACATATTCTTGTCCCCTCTCCAATCTCTATCTACCCTTGTCCCCTCAGCAGTTTGTTCTTCACACTCCAGCAGAACGATCTTTCAAAGCACAAAACCTGTCAGTGGATTACTATTTACTATAGGAAGAAGATAAAACTGTCCTCCATGGTCACATAATCGAGTCCCCTCCTACCTCTTGGGTCTCATCTTGTGCCTGGTCCCCCCGCTTGTTGTCTGCATCACCCCACATGTGCTGGCTTTTGTCCTTCAGCTCATCATGATTCCTTCCACAGAAAGGACTTTGCACATGAGTTTCTTTTGCCTGCAGTGTCTTTTCCTCTCCTCGTCACTGAATTAATTCTAACTTATGCTCCATGACTTAACTTCATCATCATTTCCTTAAGGAAATTGTCTCTGACCCCCCCTGACAAGGTCAAAAGCTCGCTCTCAGAGAATCATGTTCTGCTCCTTGTTAGGAAAGACCATGGTTGCAGTTTTCCCATTTGTCTTTGCCTCCTCTCTAGACTCTAAACTGCAAGGGGGCAAGGACTATATCTTTTTTCCTTTCACCATTTCCTCCCTAGCACCTAGCACCGTGGTTAGGACATAGTACCTTTTCTGAATGAGTGAATAAATGCATATTTTCTGTGCTGAAATGGGATCATTCCTTTCTTATGTTTCTCTAGACACTGATTCTATGTCCCTCATGTTTCTTTAGCCATAACCAGCTGTACTGCTCAAGCATCCACCTGTAGTCTGCAGAGTGTCTGACTCCTTTATTTTTGCTGTTTTGTTGCAGTTCTCAGTTACACCAAGTGTATGAGCATGAATGACCACGAGATACTGAACAGGAGACTTTGACAGTGTACTTGAGTGGCTTTTGAAAGAACTATATAGTGATTTACAATTTTCTAAAACACTGGGGCAGAAAGATAGGAATCATACTCCTGGTGATAAAAAGCAAAAAAAATTGAATGAAGACACCTTTATTGAGGAACCTGGTAGATGCTTCTTTGCTTCTGAGCAAGGAAAGAAAATTGCTTGATGAGAAAATTAAAGCATTCCTTACTGCACTGTCCCTTATAGGAGCCACATGTGGCCTTTGAACTCTTAAGATGTCGCTGATTCTAATTGAGACATATTGTAAGTATAAACACACACACACACACACACACACATACCAGATTTGGAAGATCTAGTATAAAATATTGATTACACATTAAAATGGTAATATTTTGGATATATTAGATCAAATAAAATATATTATTTATAATAGGTTGAATAACAGCCCCCTAAGACATCAGGCCCTAATTCTTGGAACCTGTAAATGTTACCTTATTTGGATAAAGAATCTTTCTAGATGTGATTAAGTTAAGACTTAAGGATCTTGGAATGGGGAGATTATCCTGGATTATTCAAGTGGGTCCTAAATGGAATCAGGCATATCATTATGAGAGAAGGTAGAGGGAGTTGGACATGCACACAGAGGGGAAGATGGCATATGGAGATGGAGGCAGAAGTCGGAGTGATGTGGCCACAAGCCAGGACTGCCAGCAGCCACCAGCAGCTGGAAAAAGAAAGGGGTGATTCTTCCCTAGGTCCTCCAGAGGGAGAACAGCCCTACTGCACCTTGCTTTCAGCTCAGGGATACTGATTTTGGACTTCTAGCCTCCAGAACTACAAGAGAATAAATGTGTTGTTTGAAGGCCCTGGGTTTCTGGTGATTTGTTACAGCATCCACAGGAAACTAATACAGTGTTAAAATTAATTTCACCTGTTCTGTTTTCATTTTTTTTAAGTGGCTACTAGTTAATTAACAATCACATGTGTGGCTTGCATTCTGTTTCTCTTGGACAGTGCTGCCTTAGACCATTTGAAGGAGAATTATAAAGATGGCAATGACCAGCTGTCTCTAAATCTGTAGTGGACAGAATAAAAACTGATGGGTTTAGCATGTGAAGAGAGTTTAAATATATGAAAAAAGATAAACTAGGTTAAATGGCTATTAAATATTGAAACTGGCAAACCAATCTCAGAAAGACAGATAAGTAGCCATATGTCAGTTAACCTTTCTATAGAACTATCTGGAAAATGGGAGTGGGATCAGGAGACTTGGAACCTTGTTTCCACCTTGAATCACATGAAATTGTTGAAATTATAAGGCGAAGTATTTTCAAGGATCAAATTGATATTCTACCATTCCTACTTCTGTCTGGAAATTTCATCTTTCTCATGGTGCTGAACAAACAGATCGAGGATAATGAAGCCAAGAACAAATTAGTTAGAGGCATAATGTAAAGACTGAAAGGATAGGGGTTAGATAGAGCTAGTGCATGTCAAACTACTTGCAATAGTGGGACCTTTGGGTGAAGACCTTGATCTCCCTGCACCTCAATTTTATCATCTATAAAATGGACCTAATAGTATCTACTTTGCATATTGTTCTAAGGATTGGAAATAATATATGTAAAGTACACAATACATAACTGCAACATCGTAAATGGAAATTTTTGTTATTTTTATTAAGGCTTTTCACATTGATGTTAGTCAATAAACAGAATTGATCATTTCAAATTGGCCTTTACCAAGATAGCATTATATTTTCTAGTGTGGTTCAAAAAGGTAAGGAGTGTTGTAAAAGTTATAAATCAGCAGTTTCTGGATTTGTAAGAGACTAGCGTTGCAACTAGACTTGGCATGAAGTACAAAAGATTGAAACTAAATGTTTATCTGTGGAATTCAAATTTTTGATCAGCATTCAGTAGTCAATGTTCTACAGGAGTGAAGGTCTTTGAATCTGTTTAGGAAGAGAATGACAACTAATGTTTATCAGATGCTACCATTAAGGCATTTTTCTAAGTACTTTTAATGAGTAGATTAATCCCTCTAATCTTTATAGCAACCCTTGGTGGTAGATACTATTATGATCATTTGCATTTAACAGATGAAGAAACTGAGATATGGGCTGATGAAGGACTTTGCCTAATGTAAACAATTATTAAAGACAGGTATGGGCATTTGAACTCAGGCTACTTGGCTTTAATACTCTACTTCTTATTATAATGTACTCTCTACATATTGCCTTTCACAAAATATAGATCTTTCAAGACAGACCAAGGCATTTGCAAGTACTCAGTGCTGATGGATTCATCTCATCCACATATTGATAATACATTCAGATCATATTTATTGGACACCTACTATTTGCAGCATATTGTGGAAGACGCTAAAGGAATACAAAGACAAATAAGACAGCATCTGGCTTCAAGGAGTTCACAGTGTAAGGAGGAAGATGGTTATGTTAGCAATAAACTATGAGGCAAAGAAAATCAAAGGGAGTGTAAACCAGAGGTATAAGCAACTGCTGTTGGAAAAGAGTCTCTCCCATGGGCTCCGAGTGCCATGTGTGCACCTTTATTACTTGTATCACACTCGAATGCAATCATCTGTCCAATTCTCCATCTTCCTCACTGGACTGGAACAATGGGGACTGTGTCTTGTTCATCTTTGTTTCTAGCCATCTCCCCTTTATTCCTGGGCATCTATCAAAATCCTTGGCATCTAGCAGGTTCTCAATAATTGTTTATGGAATGCATGAATAAATGGAGAAATGAGTGCAGAGTAAAAAGGGGTCAAATTTGACTGGGAGTGTCCAGCAAAGCTTGACTGAAACATTGGCTTTTGAACTCAACCTTGGAAGATAAGGAGGATTTTGAGAGAAGAAAAGGTGAGACTTGAGGAAAGGCAGAGTGTAGGACTGATGAAATAGAAGGAAGAGTTATATAAGGTTATATAAAGAGAAGCTTGAAGATGTTGAAATGGTTTATTGGACTTAGTGTATTGTTCAGAGACAAGAACCTGTGACTTGTTGATCAAGGTCAAGGTTAAGGGCAGAGCTGATGTAGCTCCAGATAATTCAGGCAAATCCCTGAGCAACTTGGCATGAAGAAAAAGAGCTTTATGAATACTTGAGTTGTTCTAAATAATAATCATAGTCATTTATTGACTACTTATCGCATGTCCAACGTTTCACAGATATTAGCTGATCCTCAAAGCACCATGTATCTACTTATTTTACAGATGAAGACACTGAGCTTCAGTGCAGGTAAATGACCTGCCCACACAGCTAATAAGAGGTGGAGCCAGGATTTGAAACTCAAGTCCTTCTGGGTCCAGGGCTCTTGTCATTTTCTCTATCATGTGCCTCTAATACAGTGAGCATACATTCATCCAACTTATGTATTTGTTTTATCTTTTGTATCTTCTTTCACATGTACCTAAAATCTGCTTTGGTTAGTAAAGGCTCAAAAATGCTGAGGCTGAAGTTGAATCAGGGAAGCAAGATTTCTTTTTTGTATCCCTTTAGCAAAGCAGGAGGCTGCAGCTCATTGGAACTCATCTTCCTATATACTCAAGTGCCTCCAGAGAATTCAGAAAGCTGGGCATGAATATGTAGGCATGCAGGAAATGAGCAAGGCAGATGTTGCGCTGATCTCTGCTGGGCCATTTTAGATCATAGTAGCTAATATACAGCACCTTTTTTGGCTGCCAACATTCTTTTTGTCCCTGTTTATCAACCTCCTTTCCTCCCTCTCCCCCACTGCCAGACCCTTGCATTTACATCTTCCTGTCCCCAGAAAAAGCATACTTTTGATTTTTCTTCAGAGCAGGTTAAGTCAAGCCTGTCCAAAGAATGAATCCAGTTGGCAGAAGAACTCATTGGCTTCAAACTCGCTGTGATATGTGAACACTTAGATCCCCCATCCGCACCCCATCACTACCTCTACCATCCCTGACAGGCTTCCTTGGTAGCCTATGTACTGTGAGTAACTCGATGGCAATTTCTTTTAGGAATTAGTTAATGCATCCAGTGCCAGGGAAGCATCAGCGTGGGTAGCTTAACCTTTGTATTCTCTTCCTCAATATACTAGATGGTACTACTGAGGTCCTGCCGGAGGGTCAGGTTCTCAAACTATTTCTCAGCAGCAGTGGTGAAGCAACCCATTCAAGATATGTGCTTAGATTCAACTGGGTTCATTCATTCATTCATTCATTCTTAAAATATTTATTGATAGATAACTGTGTGCTAGGCACTGTATAAAGCAATAGGGTTAGAGTGGCGAATAAAACTGATGTGGCCCTACCTTCATGGAACCTATATTCAAGTGGGGAGACATATTAAACAAGCGAACCATGAACAGCACTGTTACAGATTGACACAGCTGCTGTGACACAGTAACAAGAGGGATGGGCTAGAAAGGGGCTGTGGGAGGCCCCATTAAAGAGCTGGCCAGTGAAGACTCTTCTTAAGGGGTGACCAGTGGGATTAGGCTTGAAGGGAGAGAATAACTCAGCCATGAGGAGAGTGTGGGCAGGAAAGCATTCTAGAGTCATGCATGGAAAGTTCTGCTAGTGGCAAAAGTGAAGGAGGAAGAAGGGACAAAGAACACGTACCTCTTGATTCAGGAGAGGCTGAAATTTTTTCAGGACTTCTCTTCTGTAGAATTACTTGAAGGATTATCTGCGTCCATTGATAACCATTGCCTATTCACCCTTTTTCTCTCATTTCACTTTGCATATTTTGTGAGGTGGTTCATGACGTACTTGGTGATATTCATGTTACCGAGAAGGCCCTCTGAAATGTAAGCAGACTAGCCCTCTGCAGTATCCCTACCTTGACATGAATCATCATTTAATATTCAGAGTATATAACATTTGCTTAATACATACCAGATTTGCTTCTGAACCAGTGACCTGGGACCCCCAAATCCTTATTATACCTTCCTGTCCTTATTCTATTCTCTGAAAGAAACTGTATTTCAAGGAGAATTTATCCTTGGGATGTCATTAGATATACCATTATGTGATTACTCCTAAGATGGTGAATATAATTGTTTCTAGAATACTGTTTTTATGGAAAACCAGTTGTGCACAGTAGTAGATTTCACCAGTCATGTTTAAAATTAGCATTGAAGATATGCTGAAGCTCAGAGTTTGGAATACGTGTAGCCACGAGCCTTCAGAGACCCTTAACTGTCAAAACGTTAACACTTTCACTGGAAGAGACGTGAGCTCTAGTTCCCTTTGCATGACTACTATGTAACCACCTCGGTGTCCCAAAGCTGCTACATATTGTTATGTAATGATAATAAGCAGCATATAATAGCAATATCTCTTTTCTATTGACAGTCACTTTGGATCACTTCATGATTATTTGAAAAACTAGGTGACCACAAATAAGGCACACACAGACCAGCGCAGAGACCCTCTAATTCTTCTATGTTGCCTTAGTCTTTCCTACTACTCAATTTTCTTAAAAATATAATTCTAGTGTAGAATTTATCTTTTTAAGTCGTAAGTTTAACAATGAAGCATAACCAAATTTTTGGGTAAATAATGTGGGAGGAAAAAAAGGAATGCACATTTGTATTGTTAGATTTCTGCTTTATCCTGTCATTGAAGAGCATGAATTTAACTCTACTGCCTCCCAAATCCCGACTAAATGATAGTAAAAAAAAAAAAAGAATTGAGGAGAAGAGATGAGAAAATGACAGTTGAAAACAAAAATTTGAAAGATGAAAAATCAGTGGGCAAGTGGAAATTAAATTATTTTGCTCAGTTCTTTTGCTCAGTTACCTTCACTAACTGTAAATCAACAGACAAGAAAATGATTACAATGATCTTGTTTCCTTAGAGCTCCCATGCAATCTGCAGTATTGTCCACATTATAAATGGGAAAATTGAACCACAAAGAGATTGAGGATTTATAATTACAGAATATCAAAATGTTTAAGGCAATTTTACAAGTTTTATTACACTTACAAACATTAGAAATTTGACTCTTTTAAGGGTAGGTATGAACATGGTTAGAACTAAGATCAAATTTATATACCAGAAGCAAGAAAGAGGGTACCAGAGGCAGTTGTGTGGTTGAAAGGTTAAGCTTGGTATGTGTAGTTGCATTGAGTATTAATTCAACATTAAAAAGAACTTTTTAACAATTGAAGCTTTCCTAAAATGGAGTGGCTACCTTCTGGAGTAGTGTGTTTGAATGTCTGACCACTGGGTATATTAGAAGGCATTGCTGTGATCAATGGGAAGCAAGACCAGATGACCCATAATGTTATGGTTGTGTAATTCTAATGTAAGTGGTAAAATAAATACTTAAACTTAGAGTTTCTAATTCCTGTTACAGAGCATTTCTCTTATATCATCCTCTTTTTTTTTTTTACATCTTTATTGGAATATAATTGCTTTACAATGGTGTGTTAGTTTCTGCTTTATAACAAAGTGAATCACTTATACATATACATATGTTCCCATATCTCTTCCCTCTTGCGTCTCCCTCTCTCCCACCCTCCCTATCCCACCCCTCTAGGTGGTCACAAAGCACCTAGCTGATCTCCCTGTGCTATGCGGCTGCTTCCCGCTAGCTATCTATTTTACGTTTGGTAGTGTATATATGTCCATGCCACTCTCTCTCTCATCCTGTCTTTTACTTGACCATGTGATTAAGAATCCCAAGGATTATAATACAGAACAACTTTTCCCAGCATCTGTACATGAGTTATGGTGTGGTACTCCTGATATACTCTGTATATGAGTTACATGGTGTGGTATACATGGTGTGGTACTCCTGATCTTATATTCCCACATCTGCCTTTATTTTTCCATTCATTTCCCATCTCAGTAACTCAGGCCAAAGACCTAAGACACATCTTTGATTCTTCCATATGCCCCATCCCAAAATCAAGCCATAAACAAATCTTGTTTTGCTTATCTCTAAATTAGATCTCACATCCATTTACTTCTTTCCATCTCCCTTCAAACTGCCATCAGCATAAAGATGATCATCCCCTCCAACTCCTGGGTTCCAGTTAATCTTACAGCAAAATTTTAGTTTAAGAAGTTCTTCATGAACTCGCTCTTCCCTTTCTCATCAACCTCCTCTCATGTCGCTCTCCTTCTTGGTCACTGCTTTAGCCACATTGTCCTTCTTTCAATTATTCTAATCCTTCCCCATCTCTTGGCCTTTGTATTTTCTCTTCCTTCTGTCTAGAACATTCATTGCTCCCCCTTCCTTCTAGCATCCCCATCTCTTCACTTGACTATTTTCATCCTTTAGGTTTCAGCTCAAATGTCAACTCTTCTGAGAGGCCTTCCCTGGTCACCTATCTTCTGTAACCACCCTCAGTTACTCTAGCTCACCACCTTATTTCCTTCATAACAAAATTTATGTGCATATTTGTTAACTTGTTTGTTCACTTATTTGACTAATTTACTATCTCTACCACTTGAATGCAAACTTTAGGAAAACAGTGATCTTGTCTACCTCATTTAATTCTCGATTTAGCAAAGCACCTGGCATATAATAAACACAATATATGATGTGTTATAAATATATAAACACGTATATGATGTTTATATTTAATCACAGATCATTTTTTAAACTTAACTTATAGCTCTTGCCTGGCCTTTAATTCTCAATAGTGATGTATTTCTGAAACATTCTCTACTGTCTTCTAAAATACAAGCTTTTACCAAATGCAGCCTTGAAGGTTTTCAGATTCATTTGGGTTGGGTAAGAGAATAGAGAATGAGGGACAAAGAAAAGGCACTGGGCTAGTTATAACTATGCATCTGAAATATTAGTCATTTTAAAGATCTCAGAGGCACAGAAGCTCCCCATCTGTATTCTATTTTCAGTATTCTTTCTAACCTGATTGATTTCACCCTTGTTGCTTAATTGTCATCATTATTGTGGCTTGTCATCTTTGGACAGAGAATGGTATCAGCGCAGCAGTTTGTACAGTCTGCTGTCTACTGTCAAATTTGTTAATGTCCTTATTACAGGCATATAAAAACTTTGTCCTCCGCTGAGCTATCAAAGGCCTACTATCTGTCAACGTGTCATCCAGAACAGAGTGACAAAGTCTTCATCCTTGTCTTGCAACTTGAAAAGCCATTTAATATTGAACAATCCACTCAGCTTCTATGCTTTGTTTAAAATCTTATTCTTTCACTCCATTTTTTCATATAATTCTTCTTGCCTCTAGATATATAGAAACCTGAGTATGTTCTCCAAAGATGAGACCTAGAATACCAATCACTTCTTCCCTTGATTTGCTTAAGCATTCCCCTGGAGATTTTGATTTATTAATAATTTCCATAATTATACAACTTTGGTCCAGTCCCTATTCAAATAATTTAACACTGCATTTTACAAGGTTGTTATTTAATAAAGTTTCACTGTAGTTTCATAGACAGACTTGGGAGAAATAGACATTCTGAACATTAGCCTTCATGAGTCTCTAACTTTTTTGAAAGAAATGCCTCCATAACTGAGCAAACACCTGATCCAAGGAAATCTTGAGAGCTTTAATCTCATCAAGGAGTGAATTGTTTTATTTTGTTGGAATTTTTGGTTTGTCAAGGGCTAGCTTATTTATGCATCTTTTAAGTGTTAATACTAACAAATTAAAAAACATATTAAATACTTTCTAAAATAGAGTATACTGAATATAGATTAATCTTTATTTGTGACTTACAATCATTAGTAACATTAATTTTTAAACTTTTTTTTAAAATAGAATGATGCACTCAGGAACCACTGAGGAATTTAAGGCTGTTTGCCTTGATATTAAATGGGTATCAGGGTATTTCTTTGTTTGCCTTTTGTAATTTCTTTGAATTTATTATTGTTGGGCTGCATCCTCCATTGCTATCATTATTACTTTTAGTAGCATTTTGTTTCTCCTATTACTTAGATGCTTCTATTTTATAAGAACTTATTTACTTGTTAGAGAGGAGTCAGACCAAATGCACAGAGGTATTGGAGGCAGAACTCCAGAGCCTCTATAAAATGACAGTGCATAAACTCTCATGGGTTGGTTGTGAGGATGAAGTGAAATCTTGTATGTAAGTACTGAGCCATTGAGGGTACTCAGTAACTGTAAGGTTTTTCTTTCCTGTTTTCATCTCTGCTTCCTTGACTTTTTTTGCATTAAGTAGAGATCTGTCCTATCTTGAGCCCTCAGTGAGGTCATTGACCAAAACGAGAGAGGCTCTTTACTCAGAGGTGATAAGAATTATCTCCATCAAGTGGGCATCAGAGGGTGAAGAGAAGCAAATTTGTCCAACCCCTTCCTCCAGGGAGCCTGCCCTGAGTCGTATTCTCAGTCTGGTCCCAGGAATGGGTTGGCAGATAGGGGAGAGAGGAGGAGTAGCTGTTCCCTTCTTAGTGTGCCTCCACCTATAAAAGCCTTGATCTCTGTGGCAAAGATGTGAGGAGGGGGAGTTTCCCTGCAAGAAGCATGCACATTTTTAGTATATGTACATTATGATTTCACAGTGCACTGTGAAAATGCGGTGAGTGGAATCTTGTTAAGCTTAACTTACTTATTAACTCAATAAATACTAAGTGCCGAGCACTGAGTATTTACCAACAGATAGAGGAAGACAGTCTATGCCCTCAGAGATTTATGTTCAAATGGGGTAGACAAGTCAACATCAAAGTATGACATGTACTCAAAGACAGGGAGATGTGGTATGTTATGCAAACCCAAAGGAGCACCTGAACCATACTCCACAGTGGTGAGTGTGTATGTGAGTGTGTGTGTGTGTGTGTGTATGTGTGTGTGTGTGTTGGTTAGGGGTGTGACTCTTGGCTTGAATCCAAAAGAATGACTAGGAGTTATACAGGCAAAAGAGAGCTAGATATATTACAGGAAAGACTCAGTTTTAGTTTCAAAATAGGGCTAGGAAGTTCTCAAGTTGAACATAATCTTTTGATACACTTTGTGTTTTGTTTGCTTGGTTACACCTTGCTATTGCCTTTGAGTTTTTCTTTCCTTGTGTTTTACCTATGCTTATTTTATTTTAGAGAGGTTCATTTAGAAAATGCTAGACTTTCTTAGTTGTGCTAAAGGAAGTTTTTAAAAATTAAAAAATAAAAGAGATGAATCCAACTTTGGGCTATAGACTGATAGCTTAGGGATTGGTGTTGCTACAGGGTCAACTCAGTGGGAGACTCCCATGAGACAGGAGCAAACTCATGAAACTTGCCCTAATTTAGAGTCCATTTCCACAGCTGTAAAAGGGGAACAGCATATCTAGCAAGGAAGTAAGAAGATAACTTTGTAGACAGATTGCTCTGGTTTTTATCTTAGTCCTGTAATTAACTTTGTAATCTTGGACACATTACTTAACATCTCTTTTTCCTCAGTTTCCTTATCTGTGAAATGAGAAAAAAAATACCTATTTTATAAGATTTATTGTAAGGGTTAGATGAGTCAGTGTTTGTAAATATTTGTCCAGCACTCGAAAAATATTAGATATTATTATTACTGTCATTACTATGAGTTTAAAAAACAGCTACTATATGTAAAGAGCATAGCCCAGTGCCCAGCACATTGTAATAACTATTGTCTTCCTTCTCTTCCCCCTCCTCCACTTTTTCTTCCACTTTCTCATTATCATCTCTTTCAAATGGGTATTTTCAGTCAATATTTTGTCACTTCTTTCCTAAAAGAATCATAATCGTGGTTCAACATTATAGTTTAATACTGAATTGTTCTCTGATTCTTTGTTGAGTTTCTATCTTTCCTTCCTGACAAACTACGAGCTACTTGAGGATGGGAGCCAGGCTTAATACCAATAGTACAGGGTTGAGAATTTATGAGATGCTCCGTAAATTTTTGTTGAATGGATTATCAAATAGTTGGTAATAACCAAATACTCTTTTTTTTTCTTTTTAACATCTTAAAAAAATGATTCTGAAGAACCTAGGGGCAGGACAGGAATAAAGATGCAGACATAGAGAATGAACTTGAGGACACGGGGAGTGGGAAGGGTAAGCTGGGACGAAGTGAGAGAGTGGTATGGACATATATACACTACCAAATGTAAAATAACCAATAATTTTTTTATGTGCTGAGTATTCACTCAAGAGTTAAGAATGTTTCAGGACTTGATGGAAGATTTCCAGATCGGTAGCTTTAGTTTTTATCTACACCTGATAGAAACATTTGTCTTATCTTTAAAATAAAATGTTTTCATTGCTTCTAATATTCTTTTTTAAAAAACATATATTTGAAAAAATGGAAATTAAAAAAACCCAGATATTTGTCTTCTTCATTTTAATCTTTGATTATGGACTAAGAAAATAAGGTCTTTGGAAATATTGAAATTTTACCTATAATGTACATGTTTCAGTGAGTTCTTATTCTGTGATTTGGTAGACCCAGGGATATTATCACTAATGTAATTGACTTACAACTTTTCCTTTCTCCTAGTTTCATACTACGCATCTATTTTCTTATAAAGTGTAATTCTGTCAAGAAAGGTATCTGGAAGTACTTTACACAGTCATCTGCATAGTCCTTCATCGAATTAAGTAAGCATCAGCCATTCCTACTGCCATTTGCTATTAAAAAATGAATTAGTGGTTGACATGGAAAACCTGCACAGGTCAGTTCCCAACAGAACATTTTCTTGTTCTTCCTTGTTCTATACCAGACTTCTGACCTTAGACTTGTGCTTTGATGCTTTCATTACTTTATCCTGATTCAACCTGGGTTTAGTAGTTGGTTTTCCTTTCCACCAGCTTCTGTTTTGATAATAGGCTGAGAAAGATTGTGTCCAGGCATTTTAGGCATTAAATCACTCGGATCCTGTCCAACAATTCCCCACATATGTGTTGCCCCTCATTTGTTCAGTACAATAAAATCACCCACAAATACACAGAGTCAGCCAAGGAACACATGACCCGTGCAATTGCCCAGATGCAGTCTTTGCTTCTTCTCATCCTGATCTTGATCACCCTTCTTTCTGTTTCCTTGGCTCTGTTTTGACTTCCTGATCTTTTTTATTTTTTAAATGTGCTCTTGAGGATCTATTTCATCTCTCCTCTCTGCTTTGGATTTGGTTTCCTTTATGTCTCCCATTTGGCTCTTGACCCAGATTTTGATTGTCTGCAACTTTGGGTGAAAGACGCCCTCCCCTAGCTCTGCCCAGAAAACCCCAATGGCTTGGTCCACCACTGATTATCTCCTCCTCTCCACGTGAGAGAAAAAGGATTTAGACATGTAAGTCATTCTTCCTAGTTGAGTTTTTATGCAGTTAAGTGGTCAACACCATTTCTTAACTAGTCATAACCCTTTGAGACATAGCTGAAAAATTCAGTATAATTTATTTTCTTTTCTAAATTTTGTCTTTATATACAAGCTAAAATTATGTCCACATGTATAAATAAAGTGGCTCAGTAAATTAATAAAATCAGACAAATTAGTAAAAAGATAACCATACTAGTTTTATGACATTAAAGTGATAAATGTACTGATGCCTTATTGATTAAAAAAATGCTTTCAGTTAGCTGCATCTAAAGTCTATTCATTTGGTGAGATAGTCATAAGCATATATAAATGAGATAATAACAATACAACTTTTTCAGGGCTGTCTTGCCAATAACTGATTGGCCTAAACATTTGAAAAAAGTTTAGTATTCACATGTTTTTCATCGGTATTTAATTTTGATAGAGGAGGGCTTAATATTTCTATGGCATTTATTATACTATACAGAGGGATGAATAGTTCAACTATTATAGCAGCACTTTCTTAAATAATATTTATTTTAATTGACAAAAATAGTTGAAGAGCTGTGAAGATATGTCCTAAGATATTTTTCCTATAAGACTAGAATACAATCTTCTGTGTGGGGGTACATATTAAAGTAGCATTGTGTCTTTTATATATAGATTACAGATAGAAAGATAGATATAGGATTTTTTCCCCTACTTGGGCTAATTCACATCAGATAATTTCAGAAGCCAGCATTTTATAATTCACTTAACCTATCCCAGGAAAGCATAAACTATATACTAATGCAGATGTTTGGAAGGGAAAATGTTGTATTTTTTCTGAATGAGAAGTAGAAAGTGACATCCATTGAGATTTAAGTGATAGCATGTGACAGTAGATGCTACAATTAAAAGTCATTATGGGCTTCGAAGTAACAAATTATCATTGAACAACAATCTCAGGAAAACATTAACAAAGCAGTATTTGGATGAGTGACTTGATCTATCTACATAGGGGTGAGCAGAGGGTAGGGGAGAAGAGGTACAGCTCTTTATAGCTCCAATGACTAGGAAAAATAGCTTGAAATGGCTGGTTCAGACATAGGTGGCAGACATCTTTCATCAAAGGAAATCACATGATATCCTCTGCAATACTAGAGTTAAGAGGCATGAACATATATACACTACCAAATGTAAGGTAGATAGCTAGTGGGAAGCAGCCGCATAGCACAGGGAGATCAGCTCGGTGCTTTGTGACCGCCTGGAGGGGTGGGATAGGGAGGGTGGGAGGGAGGGAGACGCAAGCGGGAAGAGATATGGGAATATATGTATATATATAACTGATTCATTTTGTTGTGAAGCTGAAACTAACATACCATTGTAAAGCAATTATACTCCAATAAAGATGTTAAAAAAAAAAGAGTATTACCATTTTACTTTTTGGCTTAGGAACTTACAAACTATACTCATTTGAATTCATTCTGCCTTTACTAATTTTTGAACCCATATAGAATTCTTGAGAAGTATTTACGAGTATGATCAATGGTGGACTAGTCTGACAGCTATAAATTTAAACAGTATACAAAAGTTAACATAACTAATTAAAAAAATAAAATTTTTTGTCAAACAATACCCTTCCCTGGCTATGATTTTGGATAAGAAGTGGTAGGGTAATCTTTAAATACCAATTAACTGAATAGATGGGATAACATGACCAAACTCCATAATGCAGGCATACTTTCACAGTTTTTCTCTGCTGGTCTCCTGTTTTCGTAGTGAATTGACTAAGAGAAGGAAACTTTGCTTAAGTTTAATGCTGAGAACATGCCTGATACTTTGAGATTTTCTTGGCATCAATGCATTTTATTGATTTCCATTCTTATTATGGATGCCATTGTAATATTATTTTATTTTATATTAATAAAAAGTGTTCACTATTGTTGAGAAGGAAGTGTTCTAATGTGTCACTCTTAGACTATAAAAGAAGATATGATTTATCCGCTTCTCCACCAGATGTCTAAGCATTGTTTGTGAAACCATGTGTCTTGGCATTGGTTGAAGTATGACTACTCTTTTCTTGGATATTCCTTAGCTTCTTCATCTGCCAAACTGCTTCTGCCAAGGGAACAGTATGATAATCAGTCTTTTTACCAATATTTTTTGGTTTGGTTATTATAATTGAATACAATTGTATAAGACTTACTGTCAAATTACTGTACACCTATCTATTATTTAATAGCAACTGCAATTATTATTGATTCTGATTATCTGATATAAGAAAGTGGGCTGAAGGTACATAACTTTCTTTGTTATCTTGGCTCCTTATCCTTCACTGTTTTTGCCTTATAGACCACTTGGAGAAGCTGATGAAATCCTGGATTCCTTCTCCAGAAAAATACACATGTGCTCATGTATGCAGAATTTCAACTATAGTTTCCAGAGGTTGGTGGGTCATTGAAACCCAACCACGGCACAGTGGACTCCAGTTTAAGATCTCCTGCTTGGTGTATTTAAGGTTCCACCTATATCCCCACTGCACTCAACATTCCCAACCCATAACCTCTTACTACACGTTCCTGTGACTCTACAGGAGAGGGCTCGCCCATGTGTAGGACAGGTCAGGTGCCTGGATGTTAACACCCCAGAACATGTCTCAACCAATGATAGATAAATACCCTAGTTTCATCATCCATCAGGCAGGACAACTTGGAGGCATTTTCTACACCATCTTCCAGGGGTCCCCAGCAGCAAAGGACCCCATTGACCACAGTGGTAACCTGCTCACTAACATGCTGATACTGGCTTTCTTCCCTTCCCTGTCCCATTCCCCTACTCTCCAACTGATGCTTCCTGGGATCAGCTTTCAAATAATCTTCTTGCAATCAAATCCTAATTACAGTCTGCTTTTGGGAGAACCAAACTCTTCCAGTTATTACTGCCATTATAATGAATTACTTTAAAATTTAGCGACATAAAACAAGAATTTATCATTTTATTATGCTCATGTAGTCTCTGGGTTAGGAATTCAAGCAGGGCACAGCGGGGATGACTTGTCTCCACTCCATGATGTCTGGAACCTCAGATGGGAGTTCTCAAAGGCTGAGGCTGACAGCTGGGGTCTGGAATCATCTGAAGGCCCCTCCCGCACATACCTGAGGGCTGGGCTGGAGTGACTTAATGGCTGAGCTCAGCTCAGAGTGGCGACCTGAGAACCTACAGACAGCTTCTCCAGCATGGAAGTATCAAGGTGGTCATTCTTATTACATGGTGGCTAGCTTTCCCCAAGGTGAATTTCCCAAGAGAACTGGGTGAAAGCTATATGGTCCTTTGGATCTAGCCTTTGAACTTGTACAGCATCACTTTTGCTACATTCTTTTGATTACAAGATCATTACTAAATTGGCCCAGATTTGTTGGAAAGTGTGTCAGAGAATTTGCATACATATTTTAAAACCTTCACACAATTTAAGACAGAGTTATAGCACAAGTAGGAGGATTTGGTTCCTAATGAAGAACATTCTCCCTGCAAAAGCTTTAGTGAGTAAATATGGAAAACTAGATTTACAATTTTTTAATTCTGTTATTCTACCACATTGATGATTTTTATTAGCACAGGTGTAGCTATAAATGAGCCGAGAACTGATAAATCAAATTCATTTTTGTAATTTAATTTAAAATATACTAGGGGAGTGCATTATTTTTTTATTATTTATTTATTTTTTTGCTGTACGCGGGCCTCTCACCGTTGTGGAGCACAGGCTCCGGACGCGCAGGCTCAGCGGCCATGGCTCACGGGCCCAGCCGCTCTGTGGCATGTGGGATCTTCCCGGACCGGGGCACGAACCTGTGTCCCCTGCATCGGCAGGCCGACTCTCAACCACTGCACTACCAGGGAAGCCCAGAGAGTGCATTATTTAAATAAATATTTCAGTAAATTATCTTTTAATGGGAATAATAGAGTGAATTTACTTTTATAGGATTTTCTTGGAACTGATCATACATGTAATTGCATTTTTGAACATTTGTTGTAATTTGATACTTTAATAAATATGAATTTGGTCTTGAATTCTAAGTTTAAATTAGGCAGAGAAAACAAAAGAAGGAAATACCGGAAATTATTTTACGATGAATAAGAGATAACGTACAGAGGCCTATGTGTATTAAACAGTACTAAGTTCATGTCAACAGGAGTTTAGAAAATTGCTTCCTCTTTTGATAGGAAAATCAATGGATAAATCATACTATATTGTACCTTGTCTGAAATAGGACCTAAAAGCTCTTTTAGTTCAAACTCTTTACCTTCTTTTAGATGAAGCCTTGAGAGATTATGTATGGAGACTTTTAAATACATACTTTTGCTCAGTTTGCTTGTCTACAATGATCAAAACAGCCAGATAAAGTAAAACTGTAGAAAGAGGAAAATGATCAGTGGTTGTCAGGGGTGGGTGGCGGGGGGGAGGAATGAGGGATAAATAGGTGAAGCACAGGGGATTTTTAGGACAGTGAAATTATTCTGTATGATACTGTGATGGTGAATGCAAGACATTATGCATTTGTCTTGTATTCACCATAAAAGTGTACAACACAAAGAGTGAACCTTAATGTACAGACTGAATTGTGTTCAAATGTTGAGACCCAAACCAATGTAATTATATTTGGAGATTAAAGCCTCCAGGAGGTAATTAAAGTTAAATGAGGTCACAAGGGTGGGGCCATAATCTAATAGGACTGGTGGCCTTATAAGAAGAGGAAGATCTCTCTCTCTCTTTCTCTTTCTCTCTCTCTCTTTTTCTTTCTCTCTCTTCCCCCTTTTTCCCCCCTCCCTTCCTTCCTCCCCCTCTTTCTCTCCCTCTGTCTCTCCCTGTGTGCACACACTGAAGAGAGGCCATATGAGAACATAGTGAGATGGTGGCCATTTGCAGGACAGAAGAGAACTTTACCAGAATGTGAACCCGGGAGGAACCTTGATCTTGGACTTTCGAGCCTCCAGAAGTATAAGAAAATAAATGATGTTATGCACGAGAATACTTGAGAAATGTCTGTTGTTCTGAAATAAGAAAACAGCATCTATTTCATTATGACTTCTCTGATTAGATGATTGATAGCAATACAGACATTCCCCATCAGAGAGGAGACTTGCTGGACTTGATGACATTCTGTTAGGTTCCTTGGACAGGATTTAACAGTTTCACAATATTAAAATATGCTCATTTGCATCTTCCTCAGGAACATCTGGAGGGGGGAAAAAGTGGCTTTGGAAAGCTGTTCAGCTCACAGAACACTGGGGCTGAGCAAACATTCCAGCTTTCCCTCACTGGCCATCACTCACACCCAATGTATTTATTCTTTTTCTCTGACAAGAGAGCAACATTTGGAATAGCTCAAGCTGCTGAGTTAATCATTGAGACACCATGGGGATGTTTTAAGCTGTGGGCCTAACCACCTTGTATGATTTGGAATCAACACAAGCAACAGGCAGAGTAAGTCAAGCACTGTAGCTTGTCCAGTGCAGGGTAATCAGATTTGCTACCTTTCAGATTTCTTCTCTTTGTTTAAAGAATGAGTGCCAAGGGCAGGAACTTGCCAGTATTTCAATGAGTCATTGGCTTCAACTCAGCATTGGCCCGAAAAGATTCTTACCTAACATGGGTACATGCTTCTTGCCTTTTATCATATTGTGCAATTTCACTCTTTTTCCAAGTACTGGGGTTCAGAAGCTGGATTTTATCTTGTTATTCTTGCATTGTGGTAGAACCTTCTGAAGTTATTCTCTATACCCACAACTCCTTCTCTCCTTCCCAACACCTACTGAAGTGCTCTAAAACCAATAACGCTTCACTACCAAAAAATATTATCTCCCATCCCCTCCTTATTATTCCAGGTAAAGCCAGACTTTGAGGTCTGATGCTTAAAAGAATGGTTCCTTACCTTGTTTTTAGTAGACAGATATATATCTTTGCTTTGCTAGATAGCAGCAGTTATTATAGACATTGCATACTTATATTGAGCTATAAAGTCAAATATAAGGCATGAGCAGGCAGGTAACTTTTGCCCAGAACATGGCTTTTTCAGTAGTGAAAAGTTTTGAAGGATCAAATAAGATGTTGATTGCCTTAAGTTAGCTTGTAAGTTATCAGGACTCTATCAAGAACTTAAAATATAAGTTGAAGTCAAGGTATGTCCCTTTTCTAAAGGGATAAATTAGGAGGTTGGGATTAACATATATACATTACTAATATATATATATATATATATATATATATATAAAATAGATAATCAACAAGGACCTACTGTATAGCACAGGGAACTCTACTCAATACTCTGTAATAACCTGTATGGGAAAAGAATCTGAAAAAGAATAGATATATAAATATGTATAACTAAATCACTTTGCTGTACACCTGAAGCTAACAACATTGTAAACAAACTACACTCCAAAATAAAACAAAAAATTTAAAAATATTGTTATAAAAATTTTCTTTTAAAAAGTGAAATCAAACTATGTCTAGGAAAAAATACTTTTGCCTGTTAAGTTTGAGAAGTATGTAAGTGTAAATCTTTCCATTTTCATTTGTAAAGCTGAATTATAGCAACGATGATAATGATTGGGACCTATGGCTTGAAAGAACTTCTATTTATCATGGTGAATTAATATCAAAATTTTGAAAATTCTCTACAGATCTCACATAGCCATAGTTGAAGCCAAAGTGTTTTTGGGGCTTCAGTTATCAGGGTAGTTGCTTCAGACTTCTGCTTTATTTGATAAGGGCCAAAAAGTCAATCTATGTTTCTATAACAGGTGATGGTCAGGAAGACCAAGATACCTGGAGTATCAACTAGAAAAAGAGTTAAAGAGATAATTTCTACTTTTCCTTTCCAGTAGCAAGAATTTTGTAAAAATTTCTCTGAAGTGCTTTTATAAAATCTCCAAAGATTTTTTCCCCTATTTCTCTGATGCTTTTGTCTTAAATTTCTCCTATGGTAGCACTGTTGTTTAACACACTGGAATTAAATTATTAGAACAAATAAGGTTCTGCCAGCTTTTTGCTGTTAAAAAATGGTTTCCTTGTTTTGGTTCATCTCAGTTAACTGAAAAGGTCCTCACCTAATCATGTCCTCTTGTCATTGAAAGGCAGGAAAGGAACTAACACAGCAGAGAAGACTATTTTCAAAATCAATCCTTCATATTTAAAAGAGAGATCCATCCTCTCCAGGAGGTACAAACACAGTCATTAGAACTGAGACCTCCATCTTTTCAAGTGCCCTTCCATTTTTTTTCATACTGAGAGGAGCTTTTAGGTGCCTGCTGGGCTAACTAAAATAGATGGCTTTTTTTCTTTAATGGGGTTCAGTTTGACTTTCTGTCATTGTGGTCAATGACACAAGACCTGTTCCACTGTCTGAATGCTAAAGGAACATCATTTTCCCTCACATCATTTGAGCTGCATTATTTCCACTCACCTGTCAGCTCAATGTCCTTCTTTGGGGGTGTTCTTTGATCCTGGCTCTAACATGTCACAATTTCCCAAGAATGCAATGTACATGGGGTCCACTGGATAAAGGTACTTCTCTTTTCTGAAACTCTTCTAGGGTGTAAAGGAGAACAATGAGTCTTTGATCTGTCTTTTCTGCTTTATGTTTGATCTCTGAGACAAGGAAGAAACATCATTCTCCTACAACTTCCTTCCATTGCAATTTGTGCAAGGTCTATCTGTAAAATGGCTGAAAGGACCCCATGCCCACCTTGATATTTGACTTAGTTGTTCATTTTTCCATCTCAAGAGGAAAGCTTCACTTGGCACCCCAGTTCTTAGGCAGCACATAACTGTCCTTAAAACCATCCTTACAATGTCCTTGGTGCCATCTGTATATCAGACTCAACTGTTGAGCTCACCACGTCAGATTCATCAAGACAGGCCTCTCCTGTACCTTAAACAACTCAAATTACACTCACCAAGTCACAGCCTCTAAATCACAGAGCTCTGAGTACCATGGATTGTGTATTTAGAAAGTACTAGGTGTGGAGCTACTTGCTTTACACACTGATTCCATTGAACCCTAGGAACGATGCTAGCAGGAGGCATAGTTCATCCCTGTTTTATAGCTGTGAAACTGAGGCTCAGTGGGGGTAATAACATTTTCCTAAAGTCATCAGTAGTGACAGAACTAGAATTTAAACTCGGATTTTCTGGTTCCAAAGCCAACGCCCTGAACTTCTATCACATGCCAGAGACTTCCTCTTCTACTTATCCTGCGTATATCAGGGAGGCTGGACCAGAGAAGGAGTGGCGATGGACTGATTGAAAGAAGACAGAGTAGGCTGTGATGATTTTGTTGATTTTTGACCTCAAATTTAGTTTTATGAAGAAGTGAGGAGAAGAGAAAGTAAGACCCCTTTCCCGAGACCCTCTTGGAAGCACAGAAAATGTATTTTCCCCTCAAAGGTCACTGAGCAAATATTCGAGTATTCTCTGGGGTTATTTGACTTGACTCCTGGAAGGAGCAAGCATCCCATTAGTAAGTAAGGCTTTGATACTCTCAACATTTTGGATAAAGCTTGCACTCTTTGTCCTATGACAATGTCAAGGGTATGGGAACATTACTGCCGTGTGTCTCCCTTGCATCTCTTTTGTGGGTGCGCACTCCTGGTGGGTCGGTGCAACACAGATATCCGCTCTTTAAATGGCTCTGAGGAATGTTGCCAAGGAGTCCACTTACATTATTTAAAGACCTTTTAAAAGAGAACCCTCCCCCCTCTAGCACACTCTCGGTTGATAATCCCCATTGAACAATCTGCTGCTATATTTCTTGGAGACATTATTTAAAATCCTTTTAAAGTGCAGTTCTTCCTACTTCCTGATGATTGATACCTGTGAAGGGCTTAATAGTATCAGGGAGTGGGGGTGTTAGGGAGGAGAGAAGGAGGGTGACTGCTGCTTAAATGGATTTAAAAGAGTGTTGCAGCCATATTTCATAACCATGATGTCTAAAAGCCTACAGTAAGGGGAAAAAGGAGCTGCTGCTTCTTTTTCTGGGCATTAAAAAAATGGGAATATATTCCTGCTGAGTTTTCCTTCACCTGCTTAAAGAACCATCAGAAGATGACCAATGGTTTAACATCTATCCAGAGCTCAGTGCTCATTTGGAGAAACTGGAGGAGCCTTCAGAATTTTCTGAAGTAGAGGCTGAAAATGCAAATGTCTACAGAGGCCAGGAGGAGTGAAGTGGGCTGGATGTAAGACAATAGGGACTCATGTATAATGTTATATTTAAATCCATATATATGCATGTGCTATATGTATACATACACTATATATACATATATACACATACATTTAATATACACACATATATACATATATATTTATATAAACACATATACACCTGGCTTTCAGGTAAGCTTAAACAAGTAACACATATAGCTGATATTATTATTGAGCACTGTGTTCCAGGCACCCTTCCTAAACTTTTTGTGTAGTATCTCATTTAATACTCACCTCAGTAATACGAAGTATATAATCTTATTACTGTGTTTTTAAAAATGAGAAAACTGAGCCACTGAAAGAAAGATAAGTCACTTGGCTGGTGAATGGGACAACCAGGAATCCCACCTGGGCATCTGAGCGCTCACTCCAGAGTCCAAGTTTGTAATCATTACACTTTTCCAAGTGCCCAAGCATCCTCTCGTAGAGGTAGAAAAATTGCCCATGTAGGAGTCCACAAGTGAACTGTGATCCTCTTGCTGCCCCATTGTGATTCTTTTCCCCTGCTACCTTAATTGCTCAGCCACATCACTAAGGTGAACACAGGGTTTTGAAGCATTTATAAGACCTGATTACAGAAGTTAGTTGTTTTCATAGCAGATTTGGGTATTTATTCACACAGTTGCTTTACAGGCCATCTAAGCCTTCCAAAATTAAAGGATGTTCAATTAAAAATAAATAAAGGATCTGGGGAAATTTAGAACTTGAATCTGGGAATTATTTAATCAAGTAACCTCATCTTATACATGAGAATACTAAGACCCAGAGAGAAAAAGTGACATGCTTAACATGACACATTTGGTGGCAAATACAGTGCTAGAATCCAGGTATGTTATTTGCCACTCTAGCAAAATGTTCCTCCCATCCCTGTTTCTATACAACGTTGCCCTTTACCACATCCTGGGCTTGGCCTTGCGACTTACTTCAGCCAATGAGATATTAGCAGAATTGTGAAAAGCACTTGTATCATGGGGCTTGCTTGCTCTTATACCTCTGCTATTTCCATAGGGAGGAGAGGGTGAGAGCTTTAGATGATGGGGACTCATTTTTTTCTTCTAAAATGTTCTACACTAATACCCAGCTAACGTTAAAAAACCAAAACTGATATTGTGAGACATTGTTTTATTACTTGGGTCTCAACTCAGATATCACCTCTCGAGAGAAGCCTTCCCTTGACAACTAATATAAAATTCCCCCTTATCCCCCTAGCTACTCCAGCACAGTACTTCAGTACTTTGTTCATGTGTCTGAAATTATATATATTTTTTACCTATTTGTTTATTTTCTCCACCAAAATTGAAGTTCCTTGAAACTAATCTTACCTGCCCTGCTCACCTCTATATTCCTGGCACCTATTACAGTGCCTGGTACATGGTTGGCCTTCACTAAATGTTTCTGAAGAAAAAAGTTATAAAGTATTTGCATTTTGCCTGTTAGACCTTTTGGGGTCTAACTTTCTACTAAGGGCTGCTCAACCCTTAGTAGAGTAATTGGTCTAAGGAATTAGGAAAGGCATTAGAGAGGAGGTGGCATTGGACAAGACTTGAGAGAGAATATTTCACCAAGTGTTGTGGGATGACGTGAAGGCAGTGGCACCCCAGCATAAATAAAGACATGGGAGTATGAAAGTTCTCAGTATAACCGGAGCAAGCCAGCTTGGTTAGAACTTAGGCTCACGTATTCATAGTGAGAACGGGGTAAGATAAGCCTTAAATGTTTCTTGGTTCCAAATTGGAAAGTGTCTTGAATATCACCCTAAAGGATTGTATACTCTGTCTTTTAGATCATAAGTTTTTTGTTTTCTGTTTTTTGTCTCCCGTTGCAGAGCACAGGCTCCGGACGCGCAGGCTCAGCGGTCATGGCTCACTGGCCTAGCTGCTCCGCGGCATGTGGGATCTTCCCAGACCGGGGCACGAACCCGCATCCCCTGCATCGGCAGGCAGACTCTCAACCACTGCGCCACCAGGGAAGCCCGATCATAAGGTTTTTAAAGAAATTTTTTTTTTTATCCATTCACATTGGTTGAAATTTAAGAAAAAATTTTTATTTTTATACAATTTTTAAAGGTTACTTTCCATTTGCAGTTATTACAAATTATTGGCTATATTCCCTGTGTTGTACAATACATCCTTGAGCCTATCTTACACCCCAGTAGTTTGTACCTCGCACTCCCCCATCCCTATATGGTCGCTCCTCCTCTCCCCACTGGTAACCACTAGTTTGTTCTCTATATCTGTGAGTCAGCTTTAGATCATAACGTTTTTAAGCACCAGTATATTTTGGGAAGGGAATTCTGCTGGTAGCGTGGAAGGTGAAGGTGATATAAGAGAAAGCTGGAGGCAAGAGATCACTTAGAAGACTGCTGTCAATAGTCCAGGAGAGAGATGATGACTAGTACAACTAAGATATGATAGCAGTTAAAAAAAAAAAAAAAGGAGAGAAAAGCATTTAGACACATTGAAGGGAGAGAATTGATAGGTTTTGTTGACCAATTTGACATAATGAGTGAGGAAAGGAGTCAAAGGAAAACTCTAGTTCTCTTGCTTATATGACCTATGAGATGCCAAGCTGGAGAGAATAGGAAGAGAAACAAGTTTACAAGAAGATCCTGAGTCTTGGATTTGTTGGGTTTGAGAGGTTGGAGGTTTCGCTTTAAAAACTCATTACATTCAAGGCTTATGTCTGTAGTTATCCCTCCAAACATTCAATAAGCATGAGCTTTCTGAAATGGTCATTCATTACCTTTGTTTTAAAACATCTTTCTCTACCTGTGCACTACCCATAAATGGACATCATGGCGAGTTAAAACAAGCACTTTTTTTTTTTGTCCTCTGCTTACACTGTAAGGCCAGTGACAGGATTCAAGATATTTTGCATTTAAGTTTTTGATGGAGGAGGGAGATGAAAAGGAATGGCTCTATTCTCTGGTTATTTTACCACTCAACATTCCTAAGCCAAATCATTTATAGTCATGAGAAATGAGCTGGTTGGTGATGAACACAAAGTGTGAAGATAAACTTGGGTCTATAATGCTGAGGCCCCTCCGCAAAGAGACAGAAGGGTGTTGATGTTTGCAGAAACTAGATGGGCTGAGCAATGGGCTGTAGGGAGCATGTTTTCTGTGCCAGAGAAGAAGAGTTCACAGCAAAAGGTCAAAGCTACCTAGTTGGCATGGTGCTTCTAGACCCAACTCTCTTGGAAGCTTCAGATGAATCTGATGTATGTAATTCAAGCCATATGCATTCTAAAGATTTATTCTTAGAAATAACCCACACATTTGCAATCCCTCTCGATAATTCACACATCTGTGTTATAATCCTCACCATCAAGAAGTTCATCTTTGAATCTAACCTTATTTGTTAGACTCTGACCACTTCCAATCTAAGTTATATGTACCAACAGAGTCTGTGAATATTTCTATCTTGGTTAGACTTATCCTCTGTCTGTCCCTCACTAAGCTACAAGCTTTTTAAGGACAAAGGCAATACCTTAGGTATGTTTATATCACCATGTTTGGCACTCAGTTGGTTCTCAATAAATGTCTGTTGAATTTAAGAACTAATGAATGTAGCCCTTTTTAATTGCTGTTATGGCTCTTGGTATATGCAAAGATTGTCATTAAATCATCCCTCTGACTTGACATCTCATGTGTCTTAGTATCCCACTCTCTTTAGTGGAAGTGTAAAGGCATGCTTCTCAATATAGTGCAGAATAAAGAAGGGCTGGTGAGAGGAAAGTTTTGATATCAACTAATTTATTGTGAAAAAGACTGTATTAATGGAAAATACCATCTATTTTCTGTACCCCAACAAAACTCTAAAGTCATCTCAGTATAAAAAATTGAGAAGTACATGTAATGAGATTGAAGTTTCCATTAGAGTGGACACATTTGAACCCCTGTGGAGTGTAACTTTCTCAAAGTCATATGAAGGGACTGCTTATGACAACAAATCATCTTCACTCTGTACTAATAGTTATTCGTTTAGGACTGCTGTCCATGCTAAGATGAGATCCCTCTAGAATAAACTCAAGATGAGCAAAATTGGCAAAAGTTTCTTTTAAATGATGGGAAAGAAAAGAATAGCCTAACCTTTATTTCCTTAGAGCTGTATTCATCATCTTCTTGTAGCATGAGTTCCCTGTATGAAATATATTTAAGGTGTATCCCAGCCAACAGTCTTGATAACAAGGGCAAAAAAACAAGGCACAAAAAAATGGTTTTACAAAACAGTAATTATATTACTCAATGCATAAGCCTCTGTCTTCCTAAACAGCTCAGTTTCCTGTAACTTCCAAAAAACAAGCTAATAATTACTGCTTTGGGTATATTAACAAGGAAAGACTTTACTAATTGATACTAATAACTCAGAATTTGTGTGTATACATGATTTTGTTAATTAAAAATTTGGGTTTATAACCTTTGATGAATCTGTCTAAAGTAAGTAGTCCTACAGATCAAGATACTAATGGTTCCTGATATGAGTATTTAGAATTTCGATTATGAAAAAGTTCTTTTTTAAAAATTAGTTATCTAAAATTATTTATAAGTGACCATTTTAGTTTAATTATGCTATGTGCTGTGCTATTATAACTAACTATATTAGCTTTTTACAATCAGACTAATGAAACTATGACTTTTCAGATTTTAGTTTTCAAATATGAAAACTACAACTTTTCATATTTCCTTTATTTTACTAATAAAGACCAGTCTTTTCTTCAAGTACTTTGATTTTAATATTTATCAGGGTCAGAATGTAAATCTTTAGAAATGGAAAGGTTACTATCCAGTCAAGGAGATGGAATCACATCTCACCATACATGCTCCATTGCACCTTGGAGTTGGTGACCTCAAAGGGCATCATAAATGCTTATTTTTATAGAATTGGTACAGAAAGTAAACTCACAATGAGTCAGTTCCCATGGATTGCCCTAAAGTAGTAAACTTTATTTTGTTTTATTTTTTAACATCTTTATTGGAGTATAATTGCTTTACAATGTTGTGTTAGTTTCTGCTGTATAACAAAGTGAATCAGCTATACATATACGTATGTCTCCATATCTCCTCCCTCTTGCGTCTCCCTCCCACCCTCCCTATCCCATCCCTCTAGGTGGACACAAGCACTGAGCTGATCTCCCTGTGCTATGCGGCTGCTTCCCACTAGCTATCTGTTTTATATTTGATAGTGTATATATGTCCATGCCACTCTCTCACTTTATCCCAGCTTACCCTTCCCCCTCCCCATAGCCTCAAGTCCATTCTCTACGTCTGCGTCTTTATTCCTGTCCTGCCCCTAGGTCTTCAAAACCTCTTTTTTCTTTTTTGAGATTCCATATATATGTGTTAGCATACGGTATTTGTTTTTCTCTTTCTGACATACTTCACTCTGTATGACAGTCGCTAGGTCCATCCACCTCACTACAAATAACTCAATTTTGTTTCTTTTTATGACTGAGTAATATTCCATTGTATATATGTGCCACATCTTCTTTACCCATTCATCTGTTGATGGACACTTAGGTTGCTTCCATGTCCTGGCTAATGTAAATAGCGCTGCAGTGAACATTGTGGTACACGACTCTTTTTGAATTATGGTTTTCTCAGGGTACATGCCCAGTAGTGGGATTGCTGCGTTATATGGTAACTTTATTTTATCAAAGTATAGTTGATTTATAATGTTGTGTTAATTTCTACTGTACAGCAAAGTGATTCAGTTATACATATATATACATTCTTTTTTATATTCTTTTCCATTATGGTTTATCACAGGGTATTGAATATAGTTTCTTGTGCTGTGCAGTAGGACCTTGTTGTTAGTCAAGTTTAAATGAGAACTATTTTCACTGGGGCTCCTTTATGTAGTCATAAACATTTTAGAGCTCCATGTAACCACCTGCTTCTGGTGGTGCCACATTTGAGAAAAATCCCTGTTCTTTCTCTTCCTATCATAACCACAGTAGCCAGAGTGAACCATAAGTTCAATAACTGAAGATTGATCTTTCTGCCTCTGCTCTGTGGTCCAGCATCCCTCCCCGGAGAGTGGGGAGGCAGGAGACTTGACTGCAATGTGCTTAGCTAGGATGACTGGTAAAGGGCATAAGGAGGAACAATTCAAGGTGATAGTGGACTCACTGTCCCATATTCTCTACGCTTCTTGGCTCACCCCTAGAGACTACCCCATCAGCTGGCAAGACTTCCCAGTAGGGGGTTTCTGGGGAGCAGAACCTTAACTTCTTTTCAGCTTTAAAGGCCCAGACTGCTGCATGATGGATTCTCCCCTAATATCATTAGTTGCACATGCTGCTAATTGTAGTGGTTGCTAATCCATCTGAGCAGCCAAAATGATATTAGCTTTCAATAGGATTTACATCTATCCAGGCTTGTTTCTGCATCAGCTAGCAATTAAAGTTTAAACTGTTGAACATGCAGCTTGCTGTAGGCTAAGTAATATTTAATAGCATTAACAACGCATTTCCCTATTCGCCTCCGAATCTCTTTACAGGCTCATCAATTCGCCATCACCTTTGTGTGGCACAGCCGACATTAGCTCTTATCCTAACAGCTTCCAGAGGAGGGCACTGTCATAAGAGACAAGACAATAGAAGTGCCAGCTGCACATATAAGTCTTAGCAGCACAATTTATGTTTCTGGTCCTATCCACTCTCTTTCACACACAGTCACTCTCACACTTATTGAAGGAGGTGAGGTAAGTTGTCCTGTCAGGTCAGGCTTTGAGAAAATTGTAAATCAACTTATTTGGACCAAAGTGTTTATTGAAGATGAATATTAACTAAAAGGCTGTTCGAATCATTCTAAACGATGTGAGAAATCCAGCTCTTTCAAAGTTCAGTGTAAGCAGAATTAAACTCTCTTGATTGACTTGTTTGGTAAAGATTTATTTGTGTGTAATTGAGGGAAATCAGGCTAGAACATAAACTCCATGGGTGTGGTTTCTTTGTCTGTCTTGTTCACAGCTGTATCCTTACCCATCTACCGCAAAGACCATCACATATAATGTGCTTAGTAAATATTTGTTGGAGTAATGATTGCATGATATAAGTGATGGACAATTCAAACTTTGGATACCAACCCCAAGCCCCTGACACCTCCTCCCTTGCTCTGTGGGGTATACACACATCCACTGCCCACACAGTCCTTGTTTCTAGGCCACTGGCCAGTGGGTGGACGAGTCAGGGGTGGGGAGAAGGGTCAATTTAGAAGACATTCTGTAATCACTGAAAGAAAGGTGTCCTTGTTCAGACCAGAACAAGAGTAGTTTGATACAAAAATATGTCTCTGGCCTATAAATCTTCCTGCCTGGGGATCAATGTTGGTGGATGTCAAATGGGTGCAACTTCAGAAGGAGAGGGTATTATCAGTTCCCTAGGGCTTTCATAACAAAGTATAAAAAACTGAATGGCTTAAAATAGCAGAACTACATCACCCCACAGTTCTGGAGGCTAGAAGTCCCAAATCAAGGTGTCAGCAGGGCCCTGCTGTCTCTGACAGCTGTAGGGGAGAATCCTTCCTTGTCTCTTCTAGCTTCTGGGGTTTACCAGGAGTCCTTGTTCCTTGGCTTGTACACACATCCCTCCATGGACATGGCTATCTTCTCCCTGTGTGTCTTCCTATTATCTTCCCTCTGCGTGTCTGCCTCTGTATCCAAATTTTCCCTTTTTATAAAGACACCAGTCATATTCAATTAGGACTCACCCTAATGACCTCATTTTAATTTGATTACCTCTATAAAGGCTCTATTTCTAAATAATGTCACATTTGAGGTACTGGGGGTTAGGACTTAGATCTTTTTAAAAAACAATATAACCCATAACAAAGGGTTGTATGCAGTCTGGAAGATGATAAAAGGACATTTTCAGGCCTAGAAACCTCCCTTCTTGGGAACCAGAATAATCCATATTGTCTGGGCATAAAGGTCAATAATAATTGAATTATTCTTATCATTTCTTGGCCTCTACCATCTTGTAATTCCCACTTTAATTGACTTTCATTATATAATTTTGTCCAACTATTTCCCTGATCATTCTTTGTGTTTAGTAATTTCTCTTTCTCATCCATCCTTTAGTGGCATTCTGTCTAAACTGTCAGTTGGTCCATATTCTTTTTGCTGTGTTTGGCCAATAAGCCACTGGTTTATTTTTTATTTTACTTTTTTAAACATCTTTATTGGGGTATAATTGCTTTACAATGGTGTGTTAGTTTCTACTTTATAACAAAGTGAATCAGCTATACATATACATATATCCCCTCCCTCTTGTGTCTTATTCCCACCCTCCCTATGCCACCCCTCTAGGTGGTCACAAAGCACTGAGTTGATCTCCTGTGCTATGCGGCTGCTTCCCACTAGCTATCTGTTTTACATTTGATAGTGTATACATGTCCATGCTACTCTCTCACTTTGTCCCAGCTTACCCCTCCCCGTGTCCTCAAGTCCATTCTCTATGTCTGTGCCTTTATTGCTGTCCTGCCCCTATGTTCTTCAGAAACATTTTTTTTTTTTAGATTCCATACTCCATATATATGTGTTAGCATACGGTATTTGTTTTTCTCTTTCTGACTTAGTTCACTCTGTATGACAGACTCTAGGTCCATCCATCTCACTACAAATAACTCAATTTTGTTTCTTTTTATGGCTGAGTAATATTCTATTGTAATGTGCCACATCTTCTTTATCCATTCATCTGTTGATGGACACTTAGGTTGCTTCCATGTCCTGGCTATTGTAAATAGTGCTGCATTGAACATTGGGGTACATATCTCTTTCTGAATTATGGTTTTCTCAAGGTATATGCCCAGTAGTGGGATTGCTGGGTCATATGGTAATTCTATTTTTAGTTTTTTTTTTTAACATGTTTATTGGAGTATAATTGCTTTACAATGGTATGTTAGTTTCAGCTTCACAACAAAATGAATCAGTTATATATATACATATATTCCCGTATCTCTTCCCGCTTGCGTCTCCCTCCCTTCCACCCTCCCTATCCCACCCCTCCAGGCGGTCACAAAGCACCGAGCTGATCTCCCTGTGCTCTGCGGCTGCTTCCCACTAGCTATCTACCTTACGTTTGGTAGTGTATATATGTCCATGCCTCTTTATCGCTTTGTCACCGTTTACCCTTCCCCCTCCCCATAGCCTCAAATCCATTCTCTAGTAAGTCTGTGTCTTTATTCCTGTTTCACCCCTAGGTTTTTCATGACATTTTTTTTTTTAAATTCCATATATATGTGTTAGCATACGGTATTTGTCTCTCTCTTTCTGACTTACTTCACTCTGTATGACAGACTCTAGGTCTATCCACCTCATTACAAATAGCTCAATTTCGTCTCTTTTTATGGCTGAGTAATATTCCATGTATATATGTGCCACATCTTCTTTATCCATTCATCCGATGATGGACACTTAGGTTGTTTCCATCTCTGGGCTATTGTAAATAGAGCTGCAATGAACATTTTGGTACATGACTCTTTTTGAATTATGGTTTTCTCAGGGTATATGCCCAGTAGTGGGATTGCTGGGTCATATGGTAGTTCTATTTGTAGCTTTTTAAGGAACCTCCATACTGTTCTCCACAGTGGCTGTATCAATTTACATTCCCACCAACAGTGTAAGAGGGTTCCCTTTTCTCCACACCCTCTCCAGCATTTATTGTTTCTAGGTGTTTTGATGATGGCCATTCTGACTGCTGTGAGGTGATACCTCATTGTAGTTTTGATTTGCATTTCTCTAATGGTTAGTGATGTTGTGCATCCTTTCATGTGTTTATTGGCAATCTGTATATCTTCTTTGGAGAAATGTCTATTTAGGTCTTCTTCCCATTTTTGGGTTGGGTTGTTTGTTTTTTTGATATTTAACTGCATGAGCTGCTTATAAATTTTGGAAATTAGTCATTTGTCAGTTGCTTCATTAGCAAATATTTTCCTCCATTCTGAGGGTTGTCTTTTTGTCTTGTTTATGTTTTCCTTTGTTATGCAAAAGTAAGTTTCATTTGGTCCCATTTGTTTATTTTTGTTTTTATTTCTATTTCTCTCAGAGGTGGGTCAAAAAGGATCTTGCTGTGATTTATGTCATAGAGTGCTCTGCCTATGTTTTATAGTGTCTGGCCTTACATTTAGGTCTTTAATACATTTTGAGTTTATTTTTGTGTATGGTGTTAGTAAGTGTTCTAATTTCATTCTTTTTACATGTAGCTGTCCAGTTTTCCCAGCACCACTTATTGAAGAGGCTATCTTTTCTCCATTGTATATTCTTGCCTCCTTTATCAAAAATCAGTTGACCATACATGCGTGGGTTTATCTCTGGGCTTTCTATCCTGTTCCATTGATGTATATTTCTGTTTTTGTGCCAGTACCATACTGTCTTCATTACTGTAGCTTTGTAGTATAGTCTGAAGTCTGGGAGCCTGATTCCTCCAGCTCTGGTTTTCTTTCTCAAGATTTCTTTGGATATTTGGGCCCTTTTGTGTTCCATACAAATTGTGAAATTATTTGTTCTAGTTCTGTGAAAAATGCCGTTGGTAGTTTGATAGGGATTGCACTGAATCTGTAGATTTAAGCCACTGGCTTAAATTGTACTTGCTCTTTGGTCTTACTACACAGGGATGATTGAGTCTACTTTGTGGAAAATTGGTATTGTGAGACAGGCCAATTCATTCTGAGAGTTAGCTATTTTATTAGACACAATGATTTCTAAAGGTCATATTAATTTTTTTGTTATTTTATAGTTTTGGCATTCATAGAATAAGGAATAAAGGTAACCATAGTTCTTATTTACATAGACATTATCTATTTTGCTTTGAAACACAAAATGCTAAAAACAGTCAGTGCCTTTAGGCTGGGTTTATCTCTAGGCTACCCTAGATGAATGAAACACATTTGTGTTTTCTCCCTCTTTGGAAACTACTTAGTGTAATTGTGATAAGCTTGGTATTTCAGTGCCCTGCAAAACATTGACGTCTCATTTTAGAAGAACAAAATGTTCCTTGTGATGACATGGAGCATGTCCTCATGATCTACACTTCATCCATCATTCAACTAAAAAAGAAGTATAGAAATAAGAAACATTACTGAGGCCTATTAACATTTTAAAAATTTAAAAATCTTATTTCTGTTGAGTTTGATTAGCTCCTGCCCCAGAAAAAAGCTTCACGTCGACATCCTTAGTGAGGAGAGACAAGAACAGATGAATGGCTTTCTTCACGCTTCTTGTTGGGTGAATCAGTCATGCTCCAGGGTCATGTTGAGTTTGCCATTTTTGTACAAAATCACTTAATAAATTGATTGGCACCTTATCTCGGTGTCAGTGTCACTCCACTTCTAGAGATGTCCAAACTGTTTAAATATCAAAAACAAACCATGGAGGACAACTCGGTGAGAAAGGGTTTGTGCTAGCTGAAGATCAAAGGGAGACGGATGACTGCTGTATATACGTGATGTTACCAGAGGAGAAGCACAGTGATTTAGTCAGTGCATATGGTCAGAGCTTCTTGGCTGGCCTCAGTGAACAGTGAAAGCAGCTGGAGACTAAGACAGGACAAGCATCTACAGAAAATCAAAGTGACATGTTCTAAGGAAAATGAGATTTTCAGCATTAGGAAGGTGAATATTAGAATGTGACTTCATATAAACTATTTTTTAGAAAATTAATGAACCTAATTCTGGGTATGTTAAAGGAAAAAAAAGAATCCATTTAAGTGGATAAGTGTTATGAAGTATAAAGCAAAATATGATCACATTAACAATATGATACCTTAAGCTGGCATGGTCAGGAATTTTAAGAAAGCTATCAATAAATTGTCAATCTTGAAAAAAAGATCCTGTGGCCAAATTTTAATTTATGAGTATTTTATTA
The DNA here is from genome assembly GCF_964270905.1 of Leucopleurus acutus. Classification (NCBI taxonomy): domain Eukaryota; kingdom Metazoa; phylum Chordata; class Mammalia; order Artiodactyla; family Delphinidae; genus Leucopleurus; species Leucopleurus acutus. The sequence continues at coordinate 118,354,765 of NC_139146.1, read as the reverse complement.
GCTTGGACTCAGTGTCTGAGTTTTCTACACATGGTCAGTTAATGAATGTACAATGTATTTGGTTGTATAATTTATTGCAAATATGCTGGGGAAGATTTAGGTAAAACATTAAAGAGTCAGTATGAAAAGCAACATTTTAACCTTATAGGGGTTATTCTCTTGAATGATTTGATCATAAACTATGTCATATATGGAGAAAATTTTCAGGACATAAGTTCCATTCAGGATATAACTGTAACTTTAAGTAGTTTCCCAATTTGATTTTTTTTTTTGTCTGACACTCTTCTTGATAAGGTTGTAGGATGACTTTATGTAATCTCATTCTTTTCTGTAAAGCCGTCACTTCAAAAACACAAAGTACCCATTGTGAGAAGCCCAGCCGTGGAAGCAGTGATTGGGTATGATGACTTCAGACTACGCTCCAACCATGCTTGTCTATGCAGGATGCTATGGGCTTGGGTTAGGGGAAGCTAAAAGTCATAATGAAAGCAAACTGTGAGCAGCTGTTCCCAAAGTTACTATGTGTTTGGTTTGGACTTCTGCTTTCATGAATTCCTAGAATTCATTTGCAAAATGGTAAGTAAATTTTGCATTTCAAATCTGAACAAAGCATCCAAGGAAAAGAATCCTTAAAAGTAGTGTCACATTGTATTCTATGAAATCTCCAACCACAGAGCCTGCATGCCTGCACACTATCCTATGTTCTATTTGACTTAAATTTTTTTTTTTAATGATACTGGTATTCTTCTCCAGATGGTATAAGCTCTAAGTACAGGGATTCTGTCTTATTTACTCTAGCATCTAATACCGTGTCAGGCACACAATAGTTGTTCAAAAATATGTGTCAAATATTCATCATATGAATAATTATAATTTAAGATGGCTTAAAAGTTAGAGCTAATGGATTTCTTTTCCTTCAAACCTCTTCTCCTAATCTTTCTTATCTTAGTAAATGGTAACAGTTATTACCCAATTGTTAAGCAGAAACCTGGGCACTGCCCTTGATTCTTTCCTTTCCCTCATCCCCCCTATTTAACAAGCCCTGTAGTTGCTGTCTTGGGTCCGTCCTCCACTCCACATCAGTACCACTGTTGTGGAAGTCTGAGTCATGTCATTTCTTGCTTGGACCTCCTCAATGGTACCCTCACCAGTTTTTCTGCTTTTACTCTTGCCTTTCTTTAATCTGTTCTCTTCACAGCAGCCAGAATGATCTGAAAGCACAAATGGATCATAATATTCTACTGCTTATACCCTGCAATGGCTTCCTGCCAACTTGACAGACAATCCCCTTCCTTACCAGGGTCTACAAGACCTATCTGGTCTGGTCCTCACCTCCCTCTCCAATCCAGTCTTGATCAAGCCTTCCATTCCTTCGTTATAATCCAGCCGTGTCTGTCTTCTTGCAGTTCGCCATGATTTCCTCCACCTCTCAGCTTTTCTTCCTGCGCTTTCTTCTACCTGGAATGAACTTCCTCCTAGTCTTTGAATGGCTGGTTTCTCACCCTTCCAATCTCACTTCTCCTTTGAGAAACCTCCCTTGAACCCCCGCCTGAGTAGGTGTCCCTTCACAGCCCCTCCTCAAGCACTTCAAATGCTTTGCATGTTTTTTTTTTAATATGTATAGTTGTTATTTTATTGTAGAAGAAAAAATATCCCGAAATATTTGTTAAATAACAATAACTCCTGACCAAATCATTCTTCAGGGTTCTTGGGCCTCACCGTCTGGTCAAATGCAGTGAGCTCTCCCTCAGCCTTATGATAAGCTTCATTAATATTGCCATAAACCACAGAAAAACCCAAAGATTTTCTAAATGTCTTCCAAATTTCTGCATAGATGCCCTTAATTAGTCCAAAGGTAAACAATAAACAAGTTGGCAGAGAAATTAGAAGGATCTCTGAGAGGGAAAAGATGTTAACAATTGGTGAATCTAGAACAAAGGGTATATAGGTGTTCATTACAACATTTTTTCAACTTAATTTTTTAGTTATAGGCAGACTGAAAAGTTGCTTTAGCATGATCATGCTATTTTCCAGATGTGTCTAAAAAACATATTCAATTATTTCTTTTCAAACCAGAAATAGAAAATCAGTTCTTCCCCAGGTGATATGTTCTATTCTGTTTTAAAAAGCTTCCAGAGCTTTCTGGAAAGTTTACATTATGGGGCTACAGTACAATGATATGGTTTTATAGTTCTTGGGAAGTGTCTGAGTCAAACTCTCATCGAAGGTCTGTGATGGTCACTGCTCTATCCACAACAGTCACGTGGCTGCAGCTACAGAAGAGAGGTGGATCCTTGCTCTGTGGATGAAATCCTTTCTGGTGACAGGAAGAAATCTCCTCTAGTCCATGGTCAGTTAGTCTAAAGAATCCAGTTTCCTGGAACTTGGGGGAACAAACAATGGCTATCGACTCTGGCAACACCATCTGGTAGGAGCAGTGAGCGTGTAGGTCAACACTGGAGAGGAAGGCAGTCTGCATGGGATGAGTATAAATCCAGCCCAGTGTGATGCCCTGCTGATCCTGTATGAGGAAAAGCTCTTCTTCGTTCTCGGTGTTGCAATAATCAGACCCAGCACTTTGCTTGGAGATGAGGATATGGGTAATGGTAAATTCATTCCTCATCAGTTTTCCACAGAGAATTCCACGTGTCTCTACTCCCCGGACAGTGTTGGCACTGGCTAACTGGAGAAACTGTGGGCAGAGCTTCCCAGGTACCACCATGTGGCGCAGTCCATCAATTGTAGGAGCTTCCGAGTTGCTCAATGCTCCATGTTTCAAGGATCTACCCACTACAGGTGGCTTGGCAGGCCTTACAGTTGTATTACAGTCCGAAGGCTGTGTGTATATAACAGGTGCCGTGGGGAACACATCTAAGGAGGGCTTCTCTAAGTCAGGTACCAGTGGGCCGTCCAGGCCAGGGTCCACTTTCCCAAACTCCTGTACAATTTTCAGTCATTCTTTTTCTAGTTCCTGGTTCTGGATCATCTCCTCAAAGGCATGGAACTGTTGCTGCTCCAACTGTTGCTGCTTCTGTTGTGCCACCCTCTGTCTTTCCTTTTCCAGCTCTTGCTGGATGGCTATGTTTCGGGCAAATTCTTCCTCTTCCTTCTTTTTTTCTTCATTATAGTCTATATATTCTTTGGTATATCGTTTTAACAGTTCTGCTTTCAGCTCTTCTGCTTTGGGAAATGCAATCTCCTTTAATTTCTTTACTGTGTCTTTCTTTTCAGGAATGACAGCCGATTTGTAATCTCAATGCTTTGGTAGTTTCTCAATAAAAAGCGTGATATACTTGTTATAGAGGATGAACGCATGTTCAATGTTGCCTTCCTCAGAGTAAATAGATGTCATTCGTATAATCTCCACTCCAGAGCGGAAGTAACAACGGGGTGGAATGTCTTCGTTTATCTCGACTGTGCTACCCATCTGGGAGAGAGCCCTCACCCGGTCTTCGGGTGGCAGGCTCATATCTCCACGGTCAGACATCAGGACCAAGAAGTTCTGTCCCCTCGGACGACACTCGGCGCTTCCGGAACAGCTTTGCATGTTTTTATAGTCCCATCACTATTTGCAAAAATTAATAATTTGTTTATTATCTATCTTCGCTAGAACTTTGGAACTTTGTTTACTATAGCACCCAGTACAATGCCTGATATATATTATGTGATCAGTAAATATGAAAAATTAATTGAGTGATAGAACATCCAACTAAGTATTTTATATGTATATATAGTGCAGAGGGGAGGTAAATGGGAAAGTTTTGTTTTGGTTTAACCATAACCCTTTCTCCATTAACCCACTTACTAAGCACCAAATACGTGAAAGCTATTCTGAGGCTGTTGTGAATTCAAAGAAAGAGACCTGGTCCCTGCCCTTGTGTACTTAGAGCCTGGGAGAGAAGATTAGTATGTATATCAGTAACTATAATTCAAGAGATGATTGAAAGAGAAGTGCTCTGGAAGTTTTTTTCATTTATGTACAATTTATATTTTATCTTTTTTTTTAAATTGCATTAGACAGTGGATAGGGGTTTCAAGGAAAAAAAATGACTTGTCTCTGGATGAATCAGGGAAGGCTTCATGAAGGATCCAGTGTTTGAGATTCTGAGGAATATAGGATTTGGAGGTGCAAGTGGAGTGAAAAAGGGCTGTCACTATAAATGAGAAAATGCTGCGCAAAACACGCAGCTCAGGCGGGGAGCTGCTGGAAGGGGCAAAGCTCGCCTGAATAGAAGGGCTGTGTTGGGAAATTGGGGTTTTCAGGGTGTGTGGTGTTTGTAACTGCCTGGAGAAAGAGTTTGTGTATTGTTTGAGGAAGCAAAGAGGAGCCCCTGAAGCTTTTCAAGCTGGGCAGTGATTTCATTCGAGAGTGGTTTGGGATGGTTAGTCTCAAAGTGCCGTGTAGGATGGATTAGAACAGGGAAGAAATGGAAGTAAAGGCAGTGTTCGGAAACTTCCAGCTCTAGGAAAGAGGCAAATAAGATCGATGGTTATCATAGTGGGAATGAAGAGTAGGGGGAGATTGGGGAGGTACTACAGAGGAGAAAGCCACCTGTTTTGAAAACTCATTGATAGGTTCAAGGTGTAGGCAGGGGACAAGATAGCTGTGGGGTGATGCCAATAGAATGAGAGCGGAGGTCTAGGTTCATACAATAGTTGGGGAGGAAAACTGAGAAGGAGAGTTCAGTCAGAGTACTTGAGTGTGAGATGGGGAGTATACTTCATGCAGAGTCAGACGACATAGGTTGAAACCCTGACTTGCTCACCAGCTTACTGCTTACTGGTCACCATGTGACCTCCTTAAACTCTCTAACCTCAATTTCCTTCCGCATGAAATGGAAACAAGTCCATGATTATTGTAATATCAAGCACTAGCGGAAGAATTCAGTGAGATTATGCATTTACAAAGTGCTTTGTAAACCCTCGTGGGAGGACAGAATCGGCAAGGAAACTCTAGGTATGTGACTGATGGGTATTGGATATTGGCTATATTATGGATTATAAAACTGCTTTAAACAGTTGTCACGGTTCCTGTTTCCTAGCTTTTATTGTGTCATTGTCCCAGAACACATTATTAAAAAGAATTTTTTTTTTGGTTTGTTTCATTGGTCAGGTAACCTGACCTTTTTCTTTGAAAATTCTTAGTTATATAAAACTTAAACAAGCCACTGAGGAGACTCTAGGACTTGAACAGCGGAAAAGGTAAGCAAGCTGGCAGCCGCGGTGTCGTTCTCTCCGGCGGGTGGAAGCCTCGCTTTCCCGCACTGCCTCCCTGTGTCCTCAGAGGGAAGCGCTGCCGCGGGCTCCCTCTGGTTAAAGCGCCCTCTGTGTCTGGTTCAGAGGCGCAGACAACTGATGGAATTGCAATGCCCGCAGCAGAGCTCCGCGCTAGGCTCAAAAAGCTCTCAGTGCTCTCTAAAGGAAAATGAAATCCGGCTGGCAAAACCTCGCTAAAGCTCGGGCAGAACCCGGGGGTTATATTTACTTAAAACAAAACAAAACATTTAGGGAAGAGCCTGTTTCTAAACCTCCCTTACCATCGCAAGAAATTTAATTTCTTTTGAAGTGCCAGCATTCCAAAAAGAGGGATGTGAAGAGGTATTACAACCATGGACTATGGGGCAGACCCCTTAAAGTAAATAAGCTCCTTGTCCACTCCCAAATAAATGGCTTTTGTTTGAGGATGGGGTGAGTTTGATAAGGACGGTGTTACAGCATTTAATGAGGTGCAAGGGAAAAATGACTTTCATAAGTTCACATGGCTGTCATTTTATTCTCTCTTATGTTCCCTTTTCTCCGAAATCCAGCTTTACAGATGGGCTTCTGGATGCTTCCGCATCTATTCAGTAGAAATCAGGAATATGTTGATACCAGTCTGCATTTGCTGTGGGTTTATATACATCTATTTCATGTTCCAAGAAAAGCTATAAATGAGGGGGAGGAAAAAAAAGTTGTGTGTGGGCTGTTTTCACTGGCATGTAGTAGCCTGCTGGAGTCCACACAGAGTCTTTTGAATGGACTGAGCATAAAACACACACACACACAGATTTCCTAGAGCCATAATCTTTTTTACTCTCTTTGATTCTTACCTCATGTGGATTTTATGTCTTGGTCATTTTTTTTTTTTAAATCAACAATAGCCTGTGGATTTTTTCTCCTTTTTAAGTCATCCTCTTTGGTGGCAACGTTACCTAAACACATTCCCAATTCCATTATGCTCATTAGTATTAGTGGAGTAATCATCATTCCCTTCCTTGGCTCCTTAGACTTGCTTCAATATTTACACATTGGCTGAAGCTGATTGAACAGAAATAATGAGCCTTCGACATCCTCACAGCACAAGGTGGGTGAAACCTTGTTTCTACTGGGTGGAGTTTATGGCAGAATAAATGATATGTCTTAGAATGATCAATGAAAATGACAGATGGTGTCCCTGGTACTTGTCACACTAGCCCAGCACTGCGGTGGTGACTGTGACATGACCCAAGCTGGACCGACTCTGCCCATCAAGTGACCAGGAGAAACAGAATAGCCCTTATGCCTTCTCCAGCCTCTAGTCAAATTATTATCTCATTCTTTTTAAGGGAAAGGTCCCTTTTTAGCCAGAGGGCTTTCCTACAGACTTGTCAGGTCTTTATTCCTACTTTGGGCTTCCTGAAAGTACAGTTTTATATGTAAAGAACTTCTGTTGGAATTTTTTTCTATTTATTTTCTGGTAAAATAAAGTCAACTTTCCTGACTTCATCAAAGTCAACTTTCCTGACTTCTTCAAACACCTAATTCACTGGGCATTTATGAACCGCTTGCGACTTGCCAGACTGCTAAGAGCCGAGTCCTTTCTAACTTATTCTATCCTCCCACGAACAAGCTAAAATAAAAAGAATAGGAATTGAAGACAGAGTTTTAAAAACATGGAGAAATTCTAGAAAGCATGCACCTAAGAGTTTGCTTGACCTAATTTAAGAGAAAGAGAAGAATTTAAAATATGTTTTCATCTCTAACAATAAACTTTTCTTCTCAACCAACTCATCACAATTTTCTAGCAATGTGGATTATTTTGAGACAAGGAGAGATCCTTTTGACTAATATTTGTCCCCTAAGAGTAGGATGTTTGTATATTT